>NW_024426663.1:10076331-10581087 GCF_017311325.1 Ursus maritimus
GGGGGATTGGGATAAGTCAGTGATGGTTATTAAGGAGGGCACATATTGCATGGTGCACTGGGTGTTACACGCAAATAATGAATCATGGAACATTACATCAAAAACTAAGGATATACTGTATGGTGACTAACATAACATAATAAAAATTATTATTAAAAAAAGAAAGGGAAAAATTAAATTTTACACACATTTATGACACAATTAGATTTAGTACAAATAATACTTTTAATTAAATAAAAATAGATTATTATTTCTACAGTTAATTATTAGAGGTATAGAACAACAATATTATGTGTATGGTAGGTGCACTTCTGAGACTAGTTTGGCCAAGGTTTTAATAATATAGTAACTTGTTGTTATTAATGTAGGTGGTGATGGCAGAAATGATTAGTCAATTCAACTACCTGCCCAGATGAGTATTTGGACAAGATTACTGTTCCATTACCATTACAAGCATATTTCATTATGGAAATTTAAAAAGGGGATTTTGACAACTTAGGGCAAGGATCTATGAACTATTGCCTAAAAGCCAAATCTGGAGGGCAGTCTGCTTTTGCAAATCAAGTTTTATTGGAATATCGTCACACTCCTTCCCGTATGTATTGGCAAAGGCAGTGTTTGCACTTACACAAAGTTTAGCAGGCATAATGGTGCTATATGGCTACCAAAGCTGAAAATATATGGCCTGTTGCAGAAGAAGTTTGCCATCCCCTGGACTTTAGGATACTACATGCATTACAAAGGGTAATTCTTTGCTTTAAATCATATGTTCATTAATCTTTACACTCACTTATATAACGTTGAAAATGTTAACTCTGTTTGCATATCATGATACTGTACCAAGATATTAACAGCAGAAATAAAGAAGACTCATTTCAGTAAATGGATGTTTTTATCTGAGTTAATAACCCATTCAAGGAACCAAGTCAGCAAAAATGCTGACGTATGATGATTTAGTGTTTCTTACCTTTGGCCAAATGAATGTGTTTCTCTATTAAATTAAATCATGAAAACCAACTTCTTTCACATTTATTTCATAATCCAGATAACTATCATTTTAAAATTTGTTATTAGTTAGCTTGTAGGCAACAGCAATTATAATCGCATATTTTGTATAAAAATAGAAATATATCTATTAGGGATTTTTGATGCAAGCAATAGAAAATAACTAGAGTTTAACGAAGGGAAAAAAAAGGGGGGGGGAATTACAGAATACTGATTAGCTCACATCATGGATTATTGTACCAGGATATTTTGGCTAGAAAAAATATGACAGGGGGCATCTGGGTTGCTCAGTCGATTAAGCATCTAACTCTTGATTTTGGCTCAGGTCATGACCTCAGGGTCAGGGTCATGAGATCAAGCCCTGTGTTAGGCTTGGTGCTCAGTAGGAGTCTGTTCCAGACTTTTTCCGCCTCTCCCTCTGCCCCTCCCCCCACTCGTGCACGTGCTCTCTCTCCTCTAAACAATAAATAAATAAATAAATAAATAAATAAATAAATAAAGTCTTTAAAACAACAACAACAACAACAGCAAAACCATGACAGCCAAGACAGAAATCAGGCAATTGCAAATATCTAGAGACAAAGAGACACTTAACCATATTTTGCAGGTATCATCACTAAAACAAATATTTGAATTCCAGTTTTTCTTTTAACTTTGAGCCATTTCTCTCATGATTCAAAAATACATGGGAGAGAGAAATCAACTGGCAGAGTTACCACATCCACCCTCTGACTATACCATGACAAAACAAGAAGGGATTTAACAGTAAGAATATCTGGCAGGCCTTTGGATTTCATGGTGACAGACAAAACAGAACCCTTTGATTTATTATCCTACAAGGATGACAGAAAATGAAGTAGACGCTGTCCCTCACATTAAACACAAACAAAAAGTAATGTTATAAGGAGAAATGGATGCTGGGTGTTCAAAATAAAAATAGTCCTTCATTCTCCTCACATCTACTGAAAAAAAAAAATAGGCAATGCTGTATGGTTTCTTTCTTTCCTGGAAACATCAGGGAACTATATTTTCTAGTATCTATTCCCTGCCTTACATCAAAGTAGCACCCAAAATGGATATGGGTAGAAACATTGAACAATTCCAAGTCTAGATACAAAGATGTCTACCATGAATATCCATCTCTTCTCTCTCTCCTCTATGGGGCTGGAAGTAAATAAGTAGGAAATGGCACAGACAGATTAAGGAAGAAACTGCGTTGTGACTCACCTCACAGAGCAAAACACTTAAGAGAGCAGTCTGACCCATATCTCACTATGACGCACTTAGAAACAACCTTTGAGTTAAGCTCTTGACTTCTTCCCATTACTTATTTTAACCTGGTACATGAAATTAATCATAATTAGAATTTGAATTTAAGTAATGAATGTGGAGTATCACTCAGAAACTCTCTTACTCTCTTTTTCTCTCTCCCTCCAATAAACCAGTGAGACCTGGTAATGTACGTAAAGGAAAATTTTAAAACTCACCCACTCCTATTCTGTCTGAATTTTCATTGTGTAATATAAGGTGCTCTTCTTAATATATACTATAAAGATATTTAAGGAGCTACAAACTCTAATTTATTGTTCTTATTGCTCTAGAGTAATAAATTTTTATCACTTTAAATGTATTTCTTTGAAATTATTCTGTAGATTGTATCATAATACCCTTAGAGGCCCCAGTGCTATACTAACAATTTAGTATTTTCTAAGGAAACAATACTACCTTCAACCCAAATCAGAACATTTCATCATTACTTTTTTTCTTTGACACTGCTTCAATGCTTTATGCGCAGGTCTAACCAGTCCTTTTTCCCTTTGAATTTCAATGGAAAAAATTTCCACCCTGCTCCTGACACTTATCTTAAACTCTTCTGATTTGTAGTTTTGTTTGTTCAAGTCTTATCTGTTCACCCAGATTGTAAGTACTTTAAGACAGCAACCATGTTTAAAGAATCTGTGTGCCCTATTGCACTTACCAGATACATCTGGTAAATTTTTGCAAAATGATAGTTGTTACAGCTCCAAACTGACTTGCATGGTCCTGCAGTCTTGGTTTGACCATTTTCCTACAAGTTTATTTTAAATGAACCTGTTTTCTGATATGCCATCCTGCTACAAAAATGAAAAAACCTTGTTTTTACTTTTTCTTCCTTCGTAGATTATTGGCCTCACAGCTACTGTGGAGAACTTATTCAATTATTTAACATCAACTTTTAAATATATTGTTTTGTATCTCATCTGTACTATGACAAAATTTTACCTTCCTTGTGGACACTTGCCATTCCTCTATACTCACAGTCCCCCCAAAATAATGCAGGGAGTTATGATACCAGCTATCATTAGAAAGAGTTCTTTGAAATGTAAATGAAGAAAATTGTGTACTTATTGTTATTACTAAGTAATTCTATTGCTTAGTTACTTTTCTTGCCCTATCCTTAAGTACGAAGGATAATTATTAAATATTTAATAGTATTAGGTATAACTAAAAAGGCATATTGTTAGAAGTATTGGCACCTTTTACCATTACATTCTTGTATTTTCATTGGTAAGAAAATACATAGAGAAGTTGTTTGAAGTAATATTTTAGTGCTTTTTGAAGCAAGTATATAAACAGAAGACCGAACTCTCTGTTTTAATCAACATCTGCTAAAAACCTATCTGATGTCTAAGTCTGTATTTATGCCTACATATATATTCACCAGATATCTAATATTTATATTACTGATAATTTTGCTGAATTCAGAATACATCATTAATTTTGAGCCTACATTTTACAAATGCAATTTAGGCATAGCTAACAGGTAGTAACAAAATAATTTTTCCACTTTCTGAGTGAATCTCTAAAATTACACACACATGCAGACACACATCATTCTTGGGTATATCAGTATATAACAGGGGCAGCTAAGAGATGGATTCATTTCAGAATATAATTATATAAAGTTACGTTATTAATTTTAGATAAAGAACAAGAATCACGTGCTTGAAGCTGACAGCCTCATTAGAAGCCTGAAACAGATTCCTTTCTTCCAAGGAATGTGGTTCAAGATGACATACAGAGAATATGTTAGCATTTTTAAGACCCAGTTATAGTAAAACCCATCAGTGTCATTTTATAATTACATAGAATCATGTTTCCATTTTCTTCCTATTAACACCATCAGGGGTCGGATTAGTAAGGGAAGAAAATATACCTGTTATTGTGGAAAGAGATTAGTGAGACAAGCTTTAAAATTATGGCATTATTATTATTGTTGTTATTATTATTTCATCATCATAATCATCACCACGCATGAGAGAGATTAAAAAATTGCATCATTATTGGCACTCTAAGCAGGAATAAACTAGTCAATTCAGCCAAATTGCCAAATTCCAGAATGAGTAGTAATAGGGATAGTTACTACCCAATCATGCCATGTCGACCACATTAGATTTTCTAAATATAGCTTAATTTTGTTCCACAATCTCATTTCTAAATTATTAAGTTTAAAGGACTAACATCACAAAAATTTTCTCTATCTTTTCAGCTCATCTATGGGGCATGCGAAACACAAGAAGAATATTAAGCAAGTGCATGTGAACAGATTCTTAAGAGACAATGATGATGGCATTTAATAAGGTAGAGAATTAAGAGATATACATAATGTCAGGGAATGTTCCATTCTATTCCATTCTATTCTATACTATCCCATCCTATCCTATATCCTAGAACCTAGTCAAGAGCTGAAATTTTATAGTTTCCTAATAAATTTTGGTTGAAAGAAAGATATGGAATAAGCTATTTTGCTCATATTGTCTGTCAATTTTAGGTTTATATTAAGATCTTAGGGTTGGCAAAGATGTGATGAAATCCCCCAAAGTTGATATTGACAAGATTGCAGAGACTAAATTCCTACCTTTTGGCAGTTTGGCGGAGCAGTGCCTTCTAATGTTGCTGGGTTGCACACAATATCTTTATCCACTCATATCGTGTCTACTGAGTACATTGAGGCAGTTCTCTGCAACTAAGGCGGTTCCTGAAAGGGTTGACAAATGAGGTTTGTTGAATAGCGCTCCTATCAGCTGAGCAACTAGCTGACAATAGCTAAATGTATTGACCTCTTACTGTGCCTTAGATACTATTCATATATTTTGCATTTATTAATTCACTTAATTAACAAAACTATCTTGGAAGCTCAAAATTATAAATAAAGGAACCAAGGCACAGAGGAGTTATGTTTTTTCCATTAAATCTAAATAACTTGACAGAACCTGGTTATAAACTTACCACTTTGTTCCAAAAGCCTGGCTCTTAACTACAATATTTGGTTTCTCATAATCACATGAATGTTATACATTCCCTAGTTCATAATATGTAAAGGTCATGTTAGCTTTAGAAATTTTATAATATAATTAATTATTGACTGCTGAGAGTTTTGCAGTGTGTGTCTTATAAAATTTTCTGATTACATACACAATAGGAGGGAGCATCGTAATATTTAATGACTCTGAGCACAACTTTGTGAAAGAAGTTTTACCATCACCACCACCACCATCATCATCATCCCATCTTAGACACACATGAAAAAAGTGAGACCCAGGGAAAATAAATAATTTGTTAAAGGCAAAGAGAGAAGTAAGACCTTTTATCAGGTCTTTACTACTTCAAATCCCTTTGCTATGTTAATGTGCTCCTTCTTCTTTTCCTTTATTTTCTTTTAACAAATTCATTGGCAGAGAACCTAGTTACCCCAGTCCAGTATTAAATGAGGCGCTTGCACCATTACTCAATACTTGATGTGAAGAAAGAATGTCAACGCCATTTCAGAAAACAAAGGAGTGACATGTCTATGCCCAAATTGCTGGGTGGAGAATATGACTCGTGTAACAGAAAAGATGACTAGAAGGTGCATGAATTGTAATATGTAATCGATTTTCTATATTTGAATTTAGGTGCACCCCGTTTGGATGGCTTTAGGCTAATTTTTTTTTTCCTGACCAATGGTGAATGGATGTAGGAAACATAGAGCACAAATGTATTTCCTACTCTGGCTGCATTATAATAGGTTGACCCCTGAGAATCTGAATTACAGTTTAACTGCTTAAAAAAACAAATTCTGTATAATGATGACATCGCTCCTTTTCATTACATTTCTCTTTAAGCTCTTAAAGCAGAAGTACAAGATGGAGAAATGAAAAAAAGAACTAAACTAAAAAGTGATCATTATGAAATCAAATCCCTATACTCACAATAAAGTGGAAGTTTCTAGTACCAATTTCCTCTCAGAAGGCAAAGAATGAGAGAATGTAGTGAGAGCAAAGTAATTATTATTTGTACCTAGATAACCTTAAGGCAAGTACTTTATGCAACAAGTATGTGTGTATATACATACACAAGTGTGTGTGCGTATGTGTGTGTGTGTGTGTGTATATAATCCTACTTATTATTATTATTACCTGATAAATTACTTATGAGAAACTTAAACCTCAAAATAGTAAACTGTCTGAGCTCACATAGCTCTGAACTGGTAAAGCCAGCATTGACATATGAGCTTTTGTAATGCAAATATCCATTCTGTGTAAGTCACAGCTTCCCAAAGGATCTTCCCTTGTTATAAGTAGAATCTGAATTTTTATTGTTCAAAAGAGCAGTAATTTAGGGTATGTTCAAATTAAGCATTATGTTATAGATAAAATAAACCAACAACATACTGCCATAATTCATTAGATTGTACGAGGAAGAGAAAGAATGAGGAAAGAAGAATTTCAGTCTTTCTAATAGTTTCAGATGGGTGAATACAGGCATAGCCTCTGTGCTGCCCATACAATATCTTATTTCTTACTTCCCAACTGACAAAAAGAACCTAATTTTATCGTGTGAGATCTTTTCGTGCAGTCCTTATTTTTCTGACCCATATTTTAAGCTTTAAGATAGAAATCAATCTCAGAGATGAAACAGAGATAGTCACCTAAGATAAAAGTGAGCCAGAGTCCCAGAGGTTTAGCGTTTTTAGTTTAGACATTAAAGCTTAGCTACACACTAGGGGAGGCTTGCAGCATTCTAGCTCCTACTATGGCAAACCGTCTAGCCATGCTGCCTGAAGCCTAGCTCTTCTGAAAAACAGCTGGTATCACTCACTAGTGATTAGCAAAAGACAAAACTAGAGCTTCAACTAAATAAACCAAAGCTTCTTTTTATTTGATTTTTTAAAAAAGACATTGAATCTATTACATTAGAAAGCAGAGAATCTGTTAACTAAATGAGAGAAAAGAGTAAAGTATGTCAACTTCTAGGTTGTTCTATACTCTTTCAGCCTCGGAATTTGAGTTGATTAGTTGGCGTATTTGCCTAGGGTCGTATAGGTGGCAGCAATGTAGCTTTCCATTGATTTCAAATCCCTTTAACAACAGTGACTAACAAATCATATTTACTGATGGCAACAGAATAAACTGAGCTAGGCCATTGATCGGTCGCAGTGGTGAGGTCCACAGCAAGAAAGCAAGGCCATTTGAACCGGATTCCTCTACTTAACAGCCTATTCACATTAGTTTGATTCAAAGTCAAGTGTAGCCTCCACTTGTACATAAATTTTGTATGTCAAACCATGACTTTACAAAAGTGTTGTTACTCACGGTAATAAAGTAATTTGCTTTGAAATAATAAATCACGTTCATTTAGCCAAAAAAAAAAAAAAAACCCACGAAAAACAAAAACCCACATGACTTGACTGCTTCTACCAAGTATTATTTTCCCAATGATTTAGCCTAAGTCAACTTGAGAAAGAATTTGGTACAGACATTTTAAAAGTGTTCAAATAAAAGTATTCAGCAAACAATGTTTTGCTCTATTTAGGTGGTGTTTATAAGTGCTTATTTTCTTTCATCTTTTGATTGTGCTGTATCACCAATTATAAATTCCTCCCATTTTCTCTCTATTAATTTATCTTTGGTTGAAATATAATTTACATTTATTGAAATACTCACTTCCTGAGTGTAACTTTCAATCAAGTTTTGACAATGCAAATTAAGACAGATAATGTTTCCATCACACCAGAAAATTCTCTCATGCCCTTCCCCCAACTAAAAGTGACAACTGATCTGATTTCTATTAACATAGATTAGTTTTGCATAATCTTGGATTTTATATTAATGAAATCGTAAAGTACTGAATATTCTTTTGGCTGACTGGCTCCATTCATTCAGCAAAATATTCTTGAGATTCCTCCTGTCATTACACACTTCAGTTATTGGTTCCTTTTTTATTACTGGGGAATAATCAAACACAGTGTGTCAAACCATTCTCCTCTTGATGAATATTGGGATTATTTTCAGGTTTCTGTTGGTTTGTTTTGCTATTATGAATAAAGCTGCTATGAATATTCTTTTCAAGGTTCTTGAAGACATTTTTATTTATCTTAAATTAAAAAACCTCAGCACAGAACTGCTGGATCATAGAGTGTTATGTCTAATTAAAGAAAATGCCAGTTTTCCAAAGAGGTTATACCACATTTATATTTCTCCCAATAACACATGAGAGTTTTGCTGGTTCCATTTCCTCTCCAACTTTTAATATTTTCATATTTTCACTTTCTTTTTTCATTTATTTTTATTTCATGGTGGATTTAATTTTCATTTTATAGGCGATTGATATGAAGCACTTTTTCACGTGCTTATTAGACCCTTACACATTTTCCTTCTCAAGTGTTGGTTCCAATAGTTTGCCCATTCTTCTATTGGGTTTTTTTAAAATATGGATTTGTAATACCTTTTTATATGGATACAAGTCTTTGGTCACGTACATGTGTTACAGATTTTTTTTCTCCCAGTATGTCTTAACTATATATGTTTCCAATTACATCTTCTTCTTTTTTTTTTTAAGATTTTAATATTTGAGAGAGACAGTGAGAAAAAGCACAAGCAGGGAGGGGAGAGGGGCAATGGGAGAGAGAGAAGCAGACTCCCCACTGAATGGGGTGCTTGATGCAGGTCTTGATTCCAGGACCCCGAGATCATGACCTGAGCTGAAGTCAGATGCTTAACCAACTGAGCCACCCAGGTGCCCCTCCAATTACATCTTCTGATGAGCTGAAAATGTCATTATATTGATGTACATTGTATCCAATTTTCCTTTCTTTTATGTCTCTTCCTTTCTGTGTTCTAAGAAATATTGGCCTATTCTACATTTGCAAAAGACACTAAGTTTTCTTCCAGAATCTTAATAGTTTTATATTAAAGACTATTATCAAATTGATTTTTGTGCATATGTCTTTGTGCTTATGTGCACGTCTTTGAACACATCCTATGCTTTCCAATTTCTATTTCTTCATTTATTCTGTATGTTCTTCTTATAAAGTACCTGTTCCATAATTCTTCAAAGTTCATTTCATAGTTCCCTCTCCCTCCATATGTTTTCCCAACTTAGATTAAAATTCCTTCTTTAAAATTTCTGAATATTTAGTATTTTGGAGTTTATCATAAATGGTATTTTTATTTCATTTTTCAATTTTTCATTGCCAATATATAGATATACAATTGATCTTTGAATAGTCTCTTGGAATTCTGGTATTCTGTAGCATTGCTAAATTCACATATTAGTTCTAATAAATATTTTGGTAAGTTGTTCAAGATTGTCTATAATCAAAACATATCCTCTGTAAATAAAGTCAATTTTTCTTCTTCCTTCCTAATCTTAATGCCTGTTATTCCTTACTAATGTCTTATTGCTATGGCTACCATTCCCAACAGAATGATTAGTAGAAGTGATAAGAAAAGACACTGTCTTATTCCTCATATTTTAGTTGACCCTTGAACAACACAGGTTTGAACTGCACAGGTCCACTTCGATGCATATATGTTTTTATTCATACAGTATAGTACTGTAAATGTATTTTCTCTCCCTTATAATTTTTTTAAAGATTTTATTTATTTATTTGAGAGAGAGAGAACACAAGCAGGGGAAGCAGCAGGCAGAGGGAGAGGGAGAAGCAGGCTCCCTGCTGAGCAGAGAGCCTGGCATGGGGCTCAATCCCAGGACCCTGAGATCATGACCTGAGCCAAAGGCAGATGCTTAACATACTGAATCACTCAGATGCCCCTCTTACATTTTTCTTAATAGAATTTTTTTTCTCTAATTTATATTATTGTATGAATACGATATATACTACATATACAAAATATGTGTTAATTGTTAACGCCATCAATATTTCTTCTGGGCAATGGTAGACTATTAGTAGTTAGGTTTTGGGGGAGTCAAAAGTTGTACATGGATTTTTGACTATGCAGGGTAGTCAGCACATCTTACCACCATATTGTTCAAGGTCAACTGTGTAAGTACTTGATTCTTCATTATTAGATATACTAGCTGTAGTTTTTTCATTGATTCACTTTATTAAGTTGAAGAACTTTTCTCAGCTTTCTAAGAGTTTGCCTTATATTTTTAAAATCATAAATAGTTGTTTTATTTTGTCAGAAAGTTTTTCTGTTTTTATTGGAATTATCATTTTTTTTCTCCTTGAACTCCTTAATGTGGTGAGTTGCAATTAAAATTCATTTTCCTAGGTAAAACCTTCTTTTTATTCCTAAAATAAACTCCCCTTGCTCATGGTATTATATTTATTATATATTGCTTGACTTTATTGAGTGATATTGTATGAGCATATATATTAAACTATGACTTTTTAAAAAAGATTTATTTACTTTAGAGAGAGAGAGAGGGCATGAGCAGTGGGAAGAGTCAAAGGAGGGAGACAATCTCAAGCAGACTCCTCACTGAGCATGGAGCCCAGATGCAGGGCTTGATCTCATGACCCTGAGATCATGACCTGAGCCCAAATCAAGATTTGAACACTTAACTGACTGAGCAACCCAGTCACCCTTATTAAACTATGACATTTTTAATTCAGAAAATTCAGAAGGAAACTGTTTATGAGGTAATTTTGGTCAAAGGACCAAGTGTGAATATTGTATTATATTCATAAGATACACACACACACACACATATATATACACACATATATATCTGTATATACATATATAAAATATCACTTAAAATATCACTTAGTATTCTTTGTAATAGAGAACTATATAATTTATTATTCTTTAGAATAGTAGGACTTGTAGGTTTTTAACTCTAATGGGACACTGTTTTAGTTCTAGGTTTTTGATGTTCAATATCAGTTATATGAGCCTGCATTCTACATTTTATAATACATGTTGTATTTATATAAAGGTCATTTCTGATTAATGGCCAGTTGAGCAAAGGGTTAGTGATTTACATCATGACACATACACAAATTGATATTATATAGTTATTCTAAAAAATTAGTTAAAAAACATTGGCTAATATAAAAATATATCTCAGAAATATTACTAAGGTATAAAAAATAAATTGTAGTAGAATAGCTATAATATTATGTCTCTTGTATAAAGAAAGAAAATAAGATGATGGATAGATATATAGATAGACATATATGCCAGTTCTTGCAAAAAAAAAAAAATTAAACCCCAGATATTTTTGGGGCTAGAAACTGGAGATGTGTAATAAGAAAAGGAATCTTTTGCTTTTCCCATGTACCTTCCTGGCTTAACAAAATAATCTATACTCATAATGTATTACTTAAAGAAATTACTAAATCATGTTATTATGGGATTTGAAATTAATAACCATCACCATTTCTACGTGTATATGTGTATTTATGTTTGTGTGACGTGGGGGGAGGAAGAAAGGAAAATAAAAGACTATACAAAGGCAATCCCAGCTATGTCATTTTGTAGCTACAAAAAACAAAATAACAAGCGAATGATAATTACTATCTTCTTCCACTTTAAACCAGTCAGAACAAAAGACATATATTTGTTCTTTGCTTTTCAACCAATCAATATAGAATATTGAATTATTTACGTTGCAAATATTTGAGTAAGAATGATGTCTTCATACTATTATAAACTCTGGGAAGAACAAAAGGACACAAAAGATGGGCTGACAGCTATGGAATACATTCTTCTTTCTAGGAGCCATTACTGAACTATTTCACAGCTTATAACAGCATTGAAAAATATTTCTAATGAAATAGTTTTATGTGGTCCATAAAATAGCATTGATGCTGGCCATACTAATATTACTACCTCTAATTCCTAACCATATTTGCTAGTTTACACAGCTCCTCTTATTAATAGATCAGTATAAATTTTAATTATCTTTCCTAATTTCTTCATAAATTCCTAGTAAAAACAAATTAAAGTAGAAGAGAGAGTAATTTTTGGTATTAGATTGCCTTAAATTACTTCAGTACTTCTGCTAGTGAGGAGTTTCTTATTCCCATGAACTCAAAGAATACATTTCAGTTTGTCCCTTATTCCCTGATCTCAGAATACCAACGTAAATATCAATACGGTAGAGAAGCAAGCTTTCCATTCACAACAAATAGTATCTGTCTCTCCTGTTATGCCCACCTTTTAAATTGTTTTGCTTCAGGGAAAGTCATTTGGAAAATTCTCTGTGGTACATATACTTGGAATCATTCATTTGTGCCTCATGATACACTCTACACACTTCTCCATCCCATCTTCTGCCTGGGAAGCTGAGATATATAAACCACATCAAGAGGGCCTCTGTCTTCTGGCTGTGCTCAAAAATTATTGCACCCCATCAGGAATTGCAAGAAGAGATAGTGAAGAACGAGGTCAGGGTGTTTATTCCTTTGACTATCCCAGCATGTTTGCCTTAAGCTGGCTATTATCTTCCCAAAAAGTTCACTGATCTTTCACTATGGAGGACCCTATGTAATTCTCTCTCCTTTCTCTGGTTCTAGTAACTGTCTTTCCCTTTGACTGTTGGCCTTAATTAGCATTTTGAATTACCTCCAAACTCAGTGAGGTAAAATAACCATTTACTATGTTCACAGATTCTATGGGTCAGCTATCCAGAGTGGAGCACGGTCAGGCTGTGTCTGTTTCACGATGTTTCAGGCCTCTGATGAAAATTAAAAGACTCAGAAATAGTGAATAACCTGGGACTGGAATTATCTGCAGACCTGTTCATTCTCATAACTGGTATTTAATGCTGGTCGTCAGGTGGAACTTTAGCTGTATACTGGCACACTGTCACGGAGCCCTCCAAATAGCCTGGACCTCCTCATATTATGGTGACTGGATTGAAAATGTCAGTGTCCTGCTTGTGAGAGAAAAACAGTGACTGAGAAAAACAGAGAGAGAAACTAGACAGAAGCCCTATTGTCTTTTAGATTTAGTCTAAAAAGCTAGACTAGATTCTACCTCGGAAGTCTTGTAGCATCACTTCCACCCCATTCTTCCTACTGAAGCATCACAAAGTCCTATTTGGTTTTGCAAAAAGGGCAAAAAGATCCTAACTCTTAATTGGGGAATTCTAAAAGTGTTCACAGGACCCCAGATATTACTATGGACATACTAGAAAACCTAATCCGGCACAGGTGTTTGCTTACCACTAATCCTACTATCCCTTGTGGTCTCTAAATTTTCAAAATAAACTTTCTTGGCTCATACAGAGTGTTTTCTGTTTCTTGTCAGAACTCTAAATAATAAAGTACACTACTGAAGTATCATTCGAAAGCAAAAAAGAACTATTTCAGTATATTGAGGTAGTTATACTTAAAATGTACACAGTGATCTGTAAATCTTTTTAGTTTTGGAGTTGAATTTTTATTTGTTACCTGGAAATTAGATAGAAGGCAAGTATAACCCATATAATATAGATTTCTCATTTAATCCACAGAATTCCTAAGGAACAAGTTAAAGAAACCTACTATAGCCCTCATTTTCAATATGTTTTGCAACTTCTGGATGATATGATAGGGGAAAAAATTTAAAGGAAAAAATATTACAAAATACTGAACAAAATTATATGCATTTCTAGATGATACAGTCAAATACCTTGAAAGTTCCAAAATATCTACAAAAATTAAGTATAGAAGATGTGCCTGTTTTTATAATAGCCATTTAAAAATATAAGGACCAAATATTAACTCTTGTGGTAGATTAATTGCTACAATGACCACAATCAATGTTTTCCTTGTGTGCACATGCTTTGCAGGGTGACTTTGCCAGATCTCCCAAGAAGAGAATCAGCCATAGTCTCCACTGTTTCTTGACTCCTTGAAACTGCTCTGCCTGTGTCACTTACTTTCACCGAATGAGTATGATGAGAAACCAACATTAGCCACTTGAATTCTAGGCTTTGAGAAGTCTTGTGTTTTCATTTCTCACAGCTTCCTTCATGAGAACAGGCTAACCTCTAAGAGAGTAAAAAACGGCACCCCTGCTCACTGCTAGCAAACACCCAGACACAGACAGGACAAACCAACCAGCAGCTGTTGGCAGATGCATGAGAAGAGCCACTGATATCAAAAGAACCAGCTGGACCTAATCTAAATTATTGGCTTTCTGATTAGTGAGTTGTTCTTTTCCTAGTCACTTGAATTTTCAGGTATTTTGTTAATCAACATCAGTACTTAACTGATCAGCACCATCATAAATGTTTCAAAAATATATAATACTTAACAATATTGAACAGGAAGTATCGGTATCTATCTATACATACATATATGTATAACACACCAAATATCTGTTGTAATTCCTGTTTATATTATATTTATATATATAGTAATATATTTAAAATATATATAAATGTATGGCTATAAAATTTTATTATATATAGGATAGCAAGAGATATATACATATACTTTATATATAGTTTTTATGTCTATAGTATTACTATACATACATATAATACATACAAATACATACATACAATATAAGACCTGAAATAATGAAAAGTAATCCTCTGCTTCTTGGTTGGGAAAATCATAAATATTTCAGTTGTTCAAGATATTCTATAATTTATATGCAGTTGCGATCAGAATCCTAAAAGGAAATTTTGTTCTTGTGCCTTTTGTTCTTCTTTTTCCCCTTTTGAAATAGTCATTTTCTTTTGAACTCATGCCCAAGAATATCCATGAAATATTTTAAAATGAAAACAATAAAAATGACAGCTAATGGGTGGGGTAATCCTGTACTAAATAGTAAAGCTTACTAAATAATCACTATAATTTAAAAGTTCAAATGTCATGGGAAAATAAAAATAAATCTGTAAAACACATTTAATTATCCATAAATAGATAATGCAAGTATATATGAAAACTCCCTATATAACAGAAGTAGACTATTCGTCAGAATAATGAGAAAAAGATAGTTTAATAACTAGGAGTCCATATCTACTTCTCTGAAAAAAAAAAAAGCAAAGAAAAAAACTGTTACCTTACTAACTCATGCTATATCCCCATGTAAATCCAGAGAGATTAAATAATTAAAATTTTAAAATAAAAGGATAAAGACATCAGAACAAAATATAAAAAATATACACATGAAGGTACATTTCACCTTTAATTTTTAATAATATCATTGCTGGACGTAGGCCAATTTACTTCTATACCTAAGGTCTCTACTGAATGCCCACGTTTTCAATAAGAAATCTTCACTTGGCCTGTTCAAATCTGGAAAACCTTCAATCCCTGCTAAAGCTATGGGAATTGGTTAGCTCATAACTTCCTAAGGACTACTTTTCTCATTGGTTGTTGCTGGCCTAGCCTGACAGAATCTAACTGTACTCATGCACAGTTTAGGATTGTGCCCAGTATTTAAGAGGCCCTCTGTGCAAATTTCTACATATCTTTCTATGGTTAACTTCCTCCTGTCTGGCTGCCTGCCCTACAAGTTCCAGTCACCTCAATTTCCCCAAAGACCAACCTCTGTCTCCCCAGTTGGTGAGAATACCAAGATCTCTTTAAGGCAACCGCCCCCTCCCCCAGCCCCAGGTAGAAAGCTTGTGTGTTCTCAGGTCTCTCATTTGTATTCCCTAAGTGATCATGGCTCCATGGTGCCCAATTTCAAAACCATTTATCCAACATACTATTTTCAGTTTTCTAATTTATTTTAGAAGGAGGGCTTTGGATAATAGGTCAGTGCCCAAGTAATATTTTTAAACCTGTATAGACACCATATAACATGAAGTCAGTGGATCAATAATAGACTGCAAAAACTTTGCAACATATATATATATATATATATATATAAGCTGCTATTCCTTGTATATAATGAACTCTTAAACAAAGCAAAACTAAGTAAATAAATAAATAAATAAATAGGACTAAAGAATCTAACAGAAAAACAAATGCAAATTAGAAAATTCATTAAAGGGAAAAACACACATTGTTATAAGGATATAGAAAATACTATATTTCACTTGCGGTAAGAAAAATAAAAGTAAGGATTGAAAAAAGCTTTTAAAATCAGATCAGAAAAAACATAAGCGTGAATAAGAGTGAATACATAACTCATGATTTTGAGGATGTTGAAAACCCACAATTACGTATATGGCTGGTGGGAATGCATGTTCCTGTAACTATTTTTATTAAGAATAATCTGATAGTATATACTAACATTAAAGGTATATATCCTTTCAGTTGATAGTGACAAGTATGTGGAATCTCTATATTCGAAAAAGTGCCATCAACATGCAAAGCTATGTGTACAGCAATATTTATTCCAGGAGTTACTACACTGGCAAAGATCTTGAAAAAAATCTGAATTTCCACTGTACGGGCTATAATTGAAGAGAAGGAAATATATGCATGACATAACAGTTATCTGAAGCTGTTTAAATGAAGAAATATCCATTCATAATGCTAAGTGAGAAAATCAGGTTCAAAGGAATGTGTAAACTATGACAAAATCACCTTTGTTGTATATAATTTGTGATCCGTTGAAAGATTTGAAAGTTTCACAAAGTTATTGATCTTCATTACATCAGGAGATTATTAATGGAAGTATGGGTGATGGGGTATTAATTTTTCAAAACATGCCTTTGCTTTGTTTCACTAGTCACAATTAACTATTTCTGCAAAATTAAAATTAATACTATGTAAAATTAATAGGATGTTAAATTCTTATGGAAATGAAAAATTAAATATATGGTAACAAGGAAAAACCCAAGTAAACCAAATAGCAATTGAAAGTATCTTGCTATTTTAAGATAAATTCTTCAAAGATTTCCCCTGATCTCAGTCTGGCATGTTAATTCCTCTAAAAACATTACAGGAAGTTTCCTCTAAAGGTGTCAAAAAAGAAGGCTGTATGATCAGGTAGGAAAAGAATGACACTAGACCCAGTCTCTCTCATTCTAATACTGACTCTAACACTTGCTAATCAGTTCAACTTCAGAAATGTAACTGCATTCCTGATTCTTCTGAACAAATACAAAAATTACAGAAGAAAATGAGAAGAATATAGCTCTAACTTTAAAAAAAAAATTCTGAATATATCTGAAGCTGAATGAAGAAAATTTTGTAAATTTATAATTATAATACTTGAGACATTTGGTTTAAAAGTAAATTTACATATTACAAAGTCTAACAGTATGATTAATATTTTTTAACATTTTGTATTTTTCAAGTTTGGTAATATTTTACTTTGGCAAATAAAACCTGTTCAGGTTATGGCCTGAAAGCTCATCTTAGCCTCTTTAGTTGGTATATATATATAGGAAAGCAAAGCTGGAAATGTTGAAAAGTTATTAATTTGCAATTAGAAAGTGTATGTAATGTGCACAAATGCAAATAAGTTTAAGAATATAAGGCTAGAAACTTCCCTTTCAATGGTTATACCATAAGCTACTTAACAATACTGGAGGGTTAATAATATTTTGCTGCCTTGCTTAACAGAAAAGAGATAAAAAATTGAAATTTGATAAATGTAATTCCTCTGCTCCTTCTACAGAGACTCTGTGCTGAGTGTTGAGGACATCCAAGGACAGTTATGATTGCTTCAGTGGGGCAGAGCTCTCTACCCTAGCCTCCATCTGAGAAATCTTTTATTGAAGAATAGCCCACTTATTATAAATCATTATTCCTGTTCACGCACTGTTAGGAAGGAAGAATGACAGTCCATTCAAAGTGATACAAAGCTCAGTGATTTCCTAAATCACAATGAGCCAACATAGGGTTCTTGCAGTGAATTCTGGCCAATATTCTTGCACTCATCTCTATCATATAACAAGGTGGGACCAGACCAGTCATTATTATCCAGAAGCATTTAAGTTAGGGTAAAATTGCATAAGTTCAAACATCCTTATATTTTCCAAGTTCTCATGAAGACTTCACATAAGCATAAGAGAAAATGAGTTATTCTTTTCCAATATACTTTAAAAACAATCTTAACATAAGATACTAGCTACCTATTTCATCTTCATCAATATGTTATCAATAAAAATTTTAACTTTTTTACCCTAAGAATTATTATACTTATGTTTTATATGGTTATTAAAATAATTCATATAAATATACATGACATACCAAGTAAATTAGTCACTAATTTTTTCAGATCATGTCATCTAGTATCTGTTTGAGTTCTTTTTCCTTATAGCAAAATCACCCTGAATGATTTATGACCTTTGTTCATTTAATTCTGTGAAAACAGAGTAGCTAAACCTTTGCATTTGTAAACTCTTACAAGGTACAAGCAATGCTCTAACATAAAAGTACTTCAATTAGGGGTGCACTTTCTTATTACCTTGTGTGGATGTATTTTAGTATAATTGTACATATTAAACATATTGATCACATATTTTTTGATCAACTACCATATCCCTACAGTCAAAAATAGGCAAGGATTTCTGCCCTCCTTAGACTAACTTTGTAGTGTAAACCTGGAGTTCAAGAGAGAAAAGTGGACTATAAATATGAGCTTGAACATCATTCACACATAGATGATATTTAAAGCCATGAGACTTGACGATATGATACGGGAAATAAGGTAAGTTTTTCAAAGAGATAGAAAGTTTCAAGGACTAGGAGATGGGAGAAAGGAAGGAACTTCCAAAAAGTTTGATAGGAACAATGAATAGGAGGTACACTGAGGATTTGTAGTGCTGGAAGGAAAGAGGTCAAATATCAGGAGGTAATGAGCGAATGAGATGTATGAAACTGGTATGTTGGAGGGTTTGCAGATATTGGTAATGACAGGGTCTAGTTTCTGACCATGCCAGCTAAGAGCTCAAATAATTGGAAGTATCACTGAAAGACAAGAGCTCAAAAGATTAAGAGGCTAGGCTGTTAGAAAGATTCTCTAAATTTGTATTTCTCACTACCAAAGAGTAAGGTAGGAAGAGTCCTGAAATTATAGACAATGAGTTAGGAGGTATATTTATTGCAAAATGGAGGAGATGGCTGGGTTTTTATATGTGACAACACAATGAGGGGAAGTAGTGATACAACGCACTGACAAGTTTTAAAACTTGGATTTTTGGTTGGAGGGGAGTGGAAGGTTTGAGAAGGAACAAGGAGGAGCCAGAACCACAAATCCTCTGCCTCTAAGCCCAGGGCCCCCAGAGTTGTGAGAGGGCTGCAGGGAAAACTGTATCCAGTGTAGAAAGCTAGTGTTACTTTAGAGTAAAAAGGTGAAGGAGACACTCAAAATAAAGGTGGACAACATAGGAGACTTTACCTGTTTATGGGGTATGACTTCCAGAGGGCACAAGGGAAGCATTTAGGGTACTGGGTAGAGATGAAAAAGAGGTCTTAGAGAATGTGCTTGGGTTATGGGGATTATAGCACATAGATGACTAGGGGTGATGTGGTAGTCTGCAGCTCTTGTGATGACTGACATTCTAAAACATTACAGTATTGGTCTTATAGAACTCAAGGTACACAGTGATAGCAAGGCTCTGATTTTTTGGGATAGGCAGGGCAGTTGTAAATGAGATGCAGTGGTTTATTGGTTCTTCTTAACCCCTAAACATGTAGGACATCAGGTGTGGAGGGTATCTCATATCAATCTCTTCACTAAGATTAGTCCTGATCCCTGTCCATAATGGTGCAATTATTCCAAATGTGCATTTTTTCACATTGACCCTTCTGATGGAATTCAGGACTTCAGGGGAAGAAAGTCTTACTATAAGCACAGATCTCACAGCTCTGTCCCCTGTGGGTAGACATCTTGGGGAGTAATGAAAAATATACTTTCCTTCTCTCAAATGACAAGGCCCAACTATTAAGGTCTATTCCAGTTTTCTGAACATCAGAAGAGAACAAATATAATTTCTCTTTACTCTTTACATTTTTGTCACCATATATCACCCAGTGTACCTGCTATCTTTCCCATTAGGGCATGAGCTCTGCATTCAAGGACCAGGAATAATCATATTTCCATTTGTGTTTAAGTGGAGGAGTACATTCTGCTTCTGTGGTGTTGAAGGATCATTCCAACATGGCCATGGAAATTACACTCAGAAAAGAATATGAAATTAAAGGACCTATTATATTCATAGGCCTTAGAAAAGGAAGGCACAGCACACCACACAAGGACAATATGGGAGAAGAGCCAACAAAGTGGGTTCAACCAAGCAGGTGAGAGTGAAGACAGTGAGTGAGGACTCCAGGGTAAGGGCCTTTATTGAGGGTCAGGGTGGAATACACAAGTAAAATGCATGAGGGGATTTCATTGGTACGTTTGGATGTTACTAGGTCACAATCAGGGGAGGGCAAAGTGGGGAACTTTCATCAGGGACCAGACAGAACACATTGGTGTGTTGGTCACCTGGAGGGTCGCCCCTAGACTGTTTTGGGGGAATGTTAAGGCATTAGGAACATATGAAGACTTAAAGATTTACAATGCAGTAGTATTATTTACCAGAGGGTATGGAGTATAATTGGTGCTCTGGAAACATGAATAGCAGTAAAATATTCTGGAAACTTGTTTCTTTAATCTGTTTAGTGGATTTGGGTGGAACCTGAAATTCCACCACTTGTAAAAAGTTACCAGGTGATGCCAATGACACTTGTTCATGGCCACACATAGAGTGGCCAGTTCTAGTACGGTAGACATATGTAAATTAAAGACTATGATCAATTACTATCAGGTTATAAAAAGTCTATGTTTTACTTCCTTGTTAGCAACAGACTTCCTTTTTTCCATACAAGAGAGCCATTCTTTTTCACTTTAAAATCTTTGCCATACTACTTCTTTACAAGATTTATTTATTTATTTATTTGAGAGAGAAAGAGAGCCTGCACATGAGTGGGGGAAGGGCAGAGGGAGAAGGAGAGGGAGAGGGAGAGGAAGAGAATCTCCAGCAGACTCCCTGCTGAGCTCAGAGCCCAAGGACGCAGGGCTCCATCTCACAACCCTGAGATCATGACCTGAGCTGAAACCAAGAGTCAGATGCTGCACTAACTGAGCACCCAGATACCACATTTTGTGATACTATTTTTTTTTTAATAAAACTTTGGTTTTCCTGTTGTGCTTCAGGAGAAATTAGATATTAGTCCATAGGAAACTGAATAAACAAAGCAAGTCACAACAATATATAAAGAAGAACAGAGTGTAAGTAACTAGAAATTATCTAGAATAATGTCCTCTTATGATACAGGCACCAAATGCCCATTGTAATCAAGGGGAAGAGAGTGTGAGAAGATCTCAGCTGAGATGAATACATTTTTATCCCTAACTTACAGAACACAGGACATCAGACAGGGTAGATACGACGGGCGAGGTTAGAGGAGGACTTTAGCTTTCAACAATTACTTCAACAATCCAGTTTCTTGGACATTAAGTTAATTGAATTCACAATATTTATGCTCATAAGGTCATTGACAAAAATCCATTCATTGACTGCTACAATTGGCATTCTGTTGTTACAATGCTAGATACGTTTGCGTTTGGTGGAAAGTCTCAGGTAGGGGTGCCTGGGTGGCTCAGTTGTTGAGCGTCTGCCTTCAGCTCAGGGTGTGATCCCAGTGTTCTGGGATCAAGCCCCGCATCAGGCTTCTCTGCTGGGAGCCTGCTTCTTCCTCTCCCACTCCCCCTGCTTGTGTTCCCTCTCTTGCTGGCTGTCTCTCTCTCTGTCAAATAAATAAAATAAAATCTTAAAAAAAAAAAAGTCTCAGGTAACACCCTGTGTTAGGAGCATACTGAGGGTATGGCTTGCTGAGAGTAATGAATTAATTAATTAATTTCTTGGCATTAAGAGTCCCATGATAATTTTGGTACAAATCAGAGAGAAGAAATGCCAGGACTTCTTTAAAATATAATGTATGTGGCTTTTATTAATGTCCAGAAATCCTTCTGTAGATAGATATATACTTTAAAGTTTTGCTTAGGATTAATTTGAATCCAATCCAATAGATTATAAAAGAAGAAAAAGGCATTTACATTTAACTTATCTTTACAAAACTTCTCCTGGAAATTATTTTAAAACACTTTATGTAAATATTTAATTGTTGAGACACATGATGCAGTGAGAATTTCACCCAAATAGAATTATAATATTGAAATTGTATCTTTATAACTGTGTAATTATTTAAACATGATATATCTATTAGGACCTTAAGGTTTTATGTTTTTTTACAATTTAATTGCTCTCTGTCTCTCTTTCATAAACACACTTACACCAACACACACACACACACACACACACACACATTTATTTAATAGGAATCACAAGGTTTCTGACCCTAGTCATTCCCTTAACTAATCATTAAACTTTAGAAAACCACTAGATTTAGATGTCCTTTTCTAGAAAAACTACAGAAAGTGTTGGGGTTAATGTAGAGCATGAAATCAGCCGTAATACCCGGCTTGCTAAAATGTAACACAGAGGCCACTGGGGGCAGCGAAGGTTTCAGAAAAGGGCATAGGCCTTTGGAAGGTCCAGGCCTGCTGAAGCCTGTATGACTATTCTGCCATAGGAATGCCACGGGGAGTTGCCTTCCTGAAGCTTTCTTAGTGCAAACAATACCCCTGTGATCTAAGATGTATGCATTGTCCCCTAGGTTATGTCTAGCAGAACTCGTAGAACACGCAGATTAGCATATCCTATCTTCCCGTAAACAGATCCTCCCAGTTCCAGTACTTTGTCACACATCACGTGCTTGAGAAACAGTGATAAGGATTTGTGATTATCCTGAAGGACCAATAAAAGCAAGAGCAAAGAAGCGCAAAGTGTCCTTGTCTTTGAGCGTTGACCGCTTTACGTTCTCCTCTCTTTCACAGCAAAGTTTGGAGTAATCTTTCATCTGTCGGTACAGGGATTGCTGGCCATTCCAGTCAAGAAAGAGCTTCTAGCTTAAAATTTATATCACTTAAGCACTGTCCCATGCATGATGTTCCAGTCATAAAACTATTTTTTGCCATTGACTATTTCAGTTATTTTAATTAGTAAACAAATTGAAAGGAACTTGTTAAATGTCCACTATGCGGATATTGCCGTTGATTTACCTAATCTCTTTCTTTCTAAGCAATTAATATAATAAAAAATAAATGCTTGGAATTATAAGAATAAGAGGAGGAGCAACAGATTACATTTAAGTATGACCAAATTTGATTTTCTATGTATCACTTTGGATAACCACCAAGCATTAATATCAAATCTAGTTTATGTTATCCGTGAGGTTGGCAAAGGTAACGCATATCCCAGGATACATAAGAAGATGTTTCAGTTCTTCAGTGCTAGTTGACATTTCCTCTCTTGCCCATCATGCTTTTCTCGTTTTACATTCTACTAGATTTGGCTACTATATCATCCAGCCTCTGTTTTCCCATTTACTTCCTACTGCTGTTTGTGATCTGTGCAAGTTGACTAGAAATGTTCTTTTGACAAAGATAAACTACCTACATCTCTTACCTAGAAAACTGCAACAGTGTTTTAGTCAACTGAGTAAAAAACACAATTATTCTCCTATACGAGTTAAAAAAAAATACTATTCTTATAACACCATTCTAGTTCTTCACTGTTGGACAGGTAGAGGTAATGGAAACTTTCTCACAATTAAGGGTCTCTGGGAAATTGGTTTTTATTGCTCCTAGGATCCCTGTGTCTTTGGAGGAGGTGACTTTTTATGTTCTTGGTTAAAACGAGGATATATTTGAAAGTTAATCTTCACGACTTAATATCAATTACATGTTGTTTATTATGTTACAACACTATTTTAGGCATTTTGCATTTATCATTCCATTTAATTTCCACCAATTTATTTGGGATCTCCCATTACATGTCTACTTTTACCAGTTTAGAAACTGAAAATATTATCCTTCACAAAAAAAAAGTCAAATGGTATGATAAGTGTAATTTTACAATAGTCAGATAGTTTACCTTATATAACTTGTAACCTGAAATTATAACCCGAAATAATAACCAATAAGGATTGTTTTTAGATTGTTTCACAGAAATCATAGAAATTAATCTTCAAAATTATCAGTTTGTTCACTTAGATTTTTAGTGGTAAAATTATTACCTGATAGATTAACATTAACCATATGTCTGATATGATAAAAAATTAAAAATCAGGGATTTTATTTGATAAGATGAAACCTATTATTTTGATCCTATTTGGTTAAATTTTCTCTTGGCACATAAGATGTGTCCTAATTTACTTTTTACTATTTTCTATTTCTGATAAAAATTGTACCATATCACATCCGTTTTGATAGAGGGCTCACTGGAACTTCCTGATCATTGGAAAGTAGAAAGAGTTTACTGTATTTTGGGTTATGATGAGAAGAACTTTTTATACATTGGTAGTCTTAAAATGATTCTTTAATGGAACTATTTTTTAAATAAACCTTTATTAAAATCTTAAATCTTAAATTTACCATTGTTGGTATAACAGCTGATAGTTCAGGGACTTAACAGAAGGTCCTATTAATAACTTTTATTTTGTATGTATTCTAGTACTAGTTTCCTATACTTCAGAAATTAATGCTATTTTATTGATATGAAATTAGATAGAATGAGAGACATCATTCTAAAATAATCATACCAGGTATTGAATATTGTACATATAACTAAAAAATATTTTATCTAGTTATAGTTTACAGATTTTAAAATGTCTTATGAAAGAAGGAGATAATATTCCATGATATTTTTTATCTTTTACTTCCTAGTAATAGAAATGTCTCTAATTTACAATGTCAGATATTATGTTTTATAGTTTCTTTGATGTTCTGGCCTGTAAATGAATTTTGGCTTATGAAAGCCCGAATTTCCCTATTATATCAGATTAACCCAGGTTGTTGGCCTGAAAATACACAAGGATGGGATAATGAGAAGTGATTAATAACAATATTTCACTTCGTAGTTTTTCTTTTCTGATTGTAATTATTTTAGTTTAAGACTAGATTGCCACTATTTTTGTTGCTATCTGTTTATTTTCTTTATCATCAAATTCATCAGTGATTCTTTTCTTCTTTATTTTGGAAAAACTGCAGCTTTGCTATTGAGTATCATTGATTTGGTTTTCTATAGAGGAAATACCTTATTTCACCCTCATTTTTTTCATCTTAGTCTCAATTTTTCTATGACTTTTTGCTTATGTTTCATAGAGAAGATACTGTTTTATACTATTCTAAGTTATCAAATATCTTTTTAAACATTTCTTATATCCATCTCCCCCACACTAAAAAAAAAAAATTTCTGATCTGATTTTCATAAAATATGCAAAATGACCTTCCCTTTTCTTTGTTCTGTAATACTCTTATTCCCCCCTTCTGGTTACTTGTTCTAGAATGCGAGGACCTTAGTTTATGATAGGTGTTCATAAGGAGATGGTGTACGCCCCATGCCCACTCATGGCCTTGTGGGTGATGACAAAATCCTTGTATGAACTAAAGGGGCAGCCAGTTGTGCACAGTCCCTGGTCCAATCTTCTGTATGTACTACACAGTCAACTAATGTAGATCAATAAACATGCTAGAGTCAAATGGTTGTTTGTCCTTGTACTGAAATTTGAATCTTGGCTCATCCCTGATCACCATACACTAAGCCACACTTCCTGATTTACCCCTTAATTAGAACATGTTACTTATTAGGAATACATTGCTGTAATGAAATGTACCTGGTCAATTATTTTCCTATGCCCTTATCTGTAGTACAACTCACACATCTGCACACACACACACACACACACACACACACACACTGAGTTTTCTTATAGTTGAAGTTTCACCGAAGTTAGATTTAATACTGATACGAACGGGCGAATCATTCTCTAGTGATTTCATAAATCAATACCAAAATGTCAGAGACAATTGATTGAGTTTTCTGTGTGGTTTAGATCTTGGGTCTATGCAAGAATGCAGTCAGTGGGGAAGGACAAACACTACCTTAAACTTTTAATTTTTTTTTTTTTTTTTAAGTAAGATCCACACAGAGCCTAATGTGGGACATGAACTCAAGACTCAGAGATCGATAAGGTGCCTGGGTGTCTCAGTGGGTTAAGCATTTGCCTTCAGCTCAGGTCATCATCTCAGGGTCCTGGGATCAAGCCCTGCATTGGGCTCTCTGCTCAGCAGGGAGCCTGCTTCTCCCTCTGCTTGCTGCTCCCCTTACTTCTCTTTCTTTCTGTCAAATGAATAAATAAAATCTTAGAAAAAAAAAAGACCCTGAGATCAAGACCTGAGCTGAGATCAAGAGCCAGATGCTTAACTGACAGAGTCACCCAGGTACCATTACCCTAAACTCTTTTAGATTGAGCAGTTTGCTGTTTTAGGTGACAGAACTTTTCTTCCTCTATTTTCTTTCTCTGTTCAATTTTTCTCAAACTCAAAGTTAAAAAAAAATCTAGTGATAATTTGGAAGTCATGACAATTAACTTGACATTGCTTTCAACGAAGTTAGCTTTAGAAAAAAATTCTAATAATAAAGCCATATTATAAACTAAGGAGAATTAGGATAACATATCTTACAAACATTCTTTGAAATACAATTAGATAAGTGGATAAAAAAATATTCATTGCCACATTTCCCCCCTCCACTGGACTTTTTCCTCTTCAAAATGCATAGCATGGTGGATGACAATATAAAAGTGGCATGGAACTTATGACATTATTTTGGGTTATGGAGACTAAAATTATAATTCAAAGCACCATGTCAGTAAGGATTTCAGCAGAGGAGCCATGAGAACACTGTCACGAGTCCAGTTTTCCCACATGTGCTCAAGAAGGCAGAAAGGACAAAGAGGAATAATGAGCAAATTTTTCTCTTCTTCTACTGTTTTTACCTGAAACAAAACAGTAAATAAGATTCTTTTCCAGAAACATTCCTTTAAATAGTATTTGTTAGAATTGTGTCATATGTTCACCCATAAACGAAGAAGGCTTTGGATAATTGAACATGACAGCTAGGAGTGGCTGCCATTTAAAAACTATAGTTCCATCAGCTACCTATTTCAACAGTGAATGGTTATATGCAAAAACTATTTCCTCTTGAGCTTGTTCTGTCTCTGCCATTTTTTCATTATTAAATAATTTTAGCATATTTTTCTTCTTGGGCATTTGCTTTTTGGTATAGGAAAATCCTTTTACAGTACAAAAAATAAATGACATATAATAGAAAAATTCAGATACTGGATATACACAGATGAGGGCAATTGAAGGAGTAGAATAATTCAGGGGAATTCTTGATATACTTAAAACCAAAACTCACAAGCAGATGCTGAATTTAACAGATCTATAGTTTAAACTTTAGTAAAGACAGAATTTTTTCCATTTTCATAAACTGGGAATTAATAGCTGGGCAGTGCAACATATAATGTTGGGTTGCAAAATGTTCACCTTCATCTAAATAGGATATTTGTTTTCTTTTTAAACTACTACCAACTCTTTGATTTTTTGGAATTCCTGACTCACTAGGCATCATGTTTAGACCCCGAATAAATGGCTCCTATTCCTGGAGCGAACAATCTAACCACATACTGGTGTGAATCAGCTTAAGAAGCAAGACTTGAGAATACTTGTAAAAAGGTACTTGATTTGTGGAACACATTAGTCAGATGTTTCAAGAGCACTATCGAATCAACACATTGTAGACCCTTAACTTATATAATATGTCAATTGTATCTCAATAAAAAAGAAAAATATGCTGATAACCAATAGTCATAGAAATGTATCTCTCTCTCTCCAGTAAGTTGTAAATATCTCCAAGAGAAATTGGTCTATGAATTACTTATTGCCAATTTCATTTGGTATTTATATGTAGGTATATATCATTTCAACTTGACTTGAGTAGCACTCACTCTTTGTAAAACATCTTATGGTAGAAAATGTATTAGTATTGATCTATTGGAACTTTCATTTCTTTAAAAACTATTTGGTCAATATATATATCTGACTGGGATTACTGCTTATTTCATTATATTCCTATCACATAATAGGGGTACAATAAATATTTTTATAGTCTTAGGAGAAGAATAAACTCCCCATAGCTGTTACGTTCAACTAATTCAGTTTTTATCCCCATGCTAATAATATCAATAAAAACAAAAAGATGCCAGAGTAGGTGAGGCATAGCCTAAAAGAAAGAAGATTGTCAGCATGACAATTACATAGTTTCACAAATAACAGTAACTTGGAATCTTACATTTCATGAATATCTGTTTAACTTGTAAAATTGTTGTCTTGTAAAGTTGTGTTTTATTGGAGTTTTATGATTTATGTCCTTTTCTGAACTCTCTCTTTATAGCTTTAACACCTTCAGAATAATAAGGTTGGCTGGTTGTCAGAAAAAAAAAATGTTCAATAGAGTTTTGTGGTCAGGGCATGTAACTATAACTCACTGATTCTGTTAAAGTTCCAAATGTTCAAAGATTATTATCTAAGTAATATAAATCTATAGACCTATCTGCCTGTGATTACAAAATACATCCATATAACCTACAAAACTAGCAAAAAGTCTTGTCATATCTTATGGTGCTCATCATGAAATACCTCAGAGGACTTCCAGGTTGTCTCACATTTGAAAATGAATCATATGTCTATTATTGCCAGTTGCCACCAGGGCAGTTGGATCATCACAAGGGAGACTTCTGGAACAAAACCCCATTATTTTCAGGTGGCTCAACCTCCCAATCTCTATCGCTTCTAGTTATATCTCTACTTTGCATGTTTTGCTAAATACTGTGTGGAAATGATGGGCATTTCATAAGGAAGAGAATATGCAATTATCATCATTTTTTCTGGGCCACAGTCTTCATTTACCATGGTCCCAAAAGGAAGAGCTTCAGTGTCACCCTAGTAGCCCAATACTGGCCATTTCCTGACATAGTCACCTAGTGACACTTAGCAATCTAATGTGCGCCTATCATAATTCTCCTAGGTCATGGTGATTCCTTAATAAGCCTTCTTCAATTTTACATTCTGGCAGGTCATTGCATGAAAAAAATAAAATCCAGGGCAGTATAGCTATTCAGTGAGAATGTTTGTTCATGCACACACTAGTTATCCTGAAAGTCAAAGATGAAAGTAGGTAAGAGTGGTTTCTAGCGTCAACCACTGCAGAACCATGAGTCCCTTGCAATTTTAGGCCTCAGGGTTAATCTTTCACCTGACTCATTCCTTCATCTGGGAGGTATATTTAATCTCAGTGGATCTATTTGTTTGTGGTCATCTAACTTCAATTATGGAAACCCTAATTTATCAGAAATATTTAAATAACTTGATTTTTTTTGGTATTTAAAGTGTTCATATTTCTCAATTGTGTTGATGAAGGGAAACTATTAATTTTGCTATTTCAGAGTTACTCAGTTTCAACATCAAATATTAGTCTGTTATATGTTAATTACTTATCTTTAATATAAACATATAAATACATAGTCTTGCAGGTTTCTTTATAACATCTTTCTCTCTCTCTCTCATTTTTTAGAGAGTGAGAAAGAGAGAGTATGCAAGTCAGAGGGAGGGTAGAGGAAGAAGAAGAGAATACCAAGCCAAGCCCGTGCAGAGCATGGAGCCCAATGTGGAGCTCTATCTCATGACCCTGAGATCATGACTTGAGCCAAAAGCAAGAGTCGGATGCTTCACTGACTGAGCCATGCAGGTACCTCTATCCTTCACCTTCTTCAAACATAAATTCCACTTGAGGTCTTAAATGGCTTATATGCCATGAGCTCTGATCTAGCTTCTACCTTCCTTCCTCTATTCATTAGGGCTCCTTCATCGATCTACCAAAACTTTTCTGGTTTAATTGTCCCTTTGGGTTATTTTGTTTATACAATAAACTGAAGACCATGGGCCTTGTTATTGAGGTCTTTTTACTATATGGACTACTCAGTTCAACCTTGGTCTCTTTCACTGTACCAGTGCTCTTGGGCCTTCTTTATCTTACTCCAAAACATGCAGGAAATTTCTGATTCCATTTATGCCACATCTAAGCCATAAGTTAGAAAATGTTCACTCTGTTGACTCTTCAGTCCATCCATCCAGACACCTTCTGCATCAATAGCCTCAAAAAATGCACTTGAATTTCCCCAAATTACGTCTTGAAAATGAGAAACAAGTACCCCTGCATTAGGATGCCCTCCACATTTATTTGACTGCTTTTCTTTCCCTTCCAACCTTAAAACCAGGTTTAATATCATTCCAATGAGGAAAAGAGAATGGCACAGAAAAAAAGTGGACATATCTCTAGCACATTAATTAGTAGTCTTTCCTGTAGCCCTTGGAAAATAAAGTTTATAAAAAAGAACACCATCAGTGACTGGTTCTTCATATTCTCCTTTTATTTTAAACTTCTTGACTGGAAGTTGAATGTATAGTTTTTTGTTATTGATTTATCTGATTTATTGTTAACTTTAAGAAAGAACTTCTTCAATGGCAGCAATATCTATAAAATTCATTTAAAATCAAAAGTCACATAAATCTGTGATGTATTTACCATGTTTAAATGAGATAAAAAATTTATCTTCTCTGTAGACCAAAGTATAAAATAAATACCTAGGATTCCATACTTCTATAAATAAAAGATTGAATAAATAATAAATTGAGGATGAGACAAGTAACTCATTCAGAATAACTTCATTGTTTATGTAGATATATCACTACCCCTCAATGTTTTAGGACAGAACTCCCCAATTCTTATGTGTGGGCTGCACGCAGTGTTCAAAGCAGACAATGTGGAAAGAGGGAGAAAGGAGTATTTTTTCAGCAGGGAAACCTGACAAACACTGCCTCAGTCAGGTGATCAAAGTTAATATCAACAGTAATAAGTCAAGTTGCTAGTATGCACCCTTGATATGTAATGAAAATGACAATTTATTCTGTAGTCTTAATCTCCAAAACACATAAGCCCTATCTAATTATGAGAAAAATATCAAACAAACCCTAACTGAAGGATATCATACAAACTACCTGACCAATAATCCTCAAGACTGAAGGTCATCAAAAACAAACATATTTGGGGGATGATTGAAGAAAGGGCATTCAGAAGGCCTATGAACAATTTGACCCATTGGAGATTGTTCAAGTCATTCAGGTTAGCAGTAAGTAACATAATATGAAAAAATATAATTTATAACCGTTTGGAAGGTACCAAGTGGTGATCTTTTATATACCGTGTCAAGAAGTTTCCATATGGAGCTTTCTCACAGTTTTTAAGCTGCAATCTATGGCGTTGTAATTTATGGATTAGAAAATACAGCGGAAGGAGCAGGCTAAAGCAAATTGATTAACAAATGATAAATAAATGCAACAAAATTGAATTACCTGATTTTTCCCCTTCCTTAAGATGTTTATATATTAGTTTGAGTAAACATGTTTAACCCATTCATTATAGAATGCTCTGTAACTTTTTCAGATGGTGTCTCATTTGAAGTCTGTTCTTGATCACTTTCTAAATTTTTCTGGACAAGGACTATCACATCTCCCCCCTATTCTTACTCACTGTCACTTAAAACTAAGCATACAATTAATATGCTTTTGTTGATCAGTGACTCAGGTAACAATAGACAAGATTTAGGGCAATACATTTCTACACGTATATAAGCTATATACTCTGAAATTGAAAGTAGTCTTCACTTTCAAATGCTAAAACTAAAACTAATGGTAGAATACTTAATCTTTCATTACTATTATAGTAAAATGACAACAAATGGCAAAGCTATATTGTAAACAAAACTTTCTCAGGCCTTTTTATCCACACAACGTATATCAAAATCTTAGTGTTATTAGGTTGCATATTATTGCTTATTGAACCAGGTTTCACAGCAATTAGTTTGACAAAAGACATTATAGTTGATCTGGACTTACAGCATTATGTGTCCATACATTTTTAAATAGGTGATAGACCATTGGCCTATAAGCAAGAGATCTTTGTTTTATTTTCAAGTTAGGCTATAGCTATGTATCTGTGGGCAAGACATTTAATCTCTATCTTCAAATAACACATTTATAAGGGAAAAAGTTTAAACTAGGTGACTTCTCAATTTTCTTTTTATTTTAATATTCAATGATATGTTCAATGTATAAGATAAGGAATCATTTTGGTCACTGTCATAAGAGATTAGTGACCTTTTAACATGTTCTTGGCCAATTTTTAATACATGTAATTTTATTTTTTATTTATTTATTTTTTTATTTTTCTCACTTTTTTTTTTTAATAATGATTTTTTATTATATTATGTTAGTCACCATACAGTACATCCCCGGTTTTCGATGTAAGGCTCGATGATTCATTAGTTGTGTAATACATGTAATTTTAAGCCACATTTATTTGATAGATTTACATCATTGTCCAGCTTTACCATGCTGGGTGAAATGTAAATATTGAGATTACATTTCTTTTAGTACCTGAATTCAATGGCAATCTAATTTTCCAACTTATCTCAAGTCCATTATCAATACACCTGACTAAGACAATGAGTTATTCCATGATGGAAAAAACTAACTGTATTTAACAAATCTAAGCTTTTATTTGCCCTTTCTTTTTTTTGTACAAACTGTTCTCCAAAGGTTACTGGTTAGCTCTTATGGAAGATCCGATGTTAACTGAAATATAGATGTAGATTTGTTAAGAAAATATCAGAAGAGAAGTATAAAAAGCTAAGAAAATAAAATAGCTTCCTTAATTATAGAGAGAAGAGTTTGCATTGGAGATTTCATTTCATTGAAAACAAATTAAACCTAGTTTTCTTTCCAGGCTGGGTAAAACAAAGCAGTGACACTAGTTCTGGAAATGTTGGGATTATCTTCTGAAATAGGACTGCAGACCTGGTATGGGTTAATACTGATGCTTCAAAAAAAAGTAGTAAAAATCCTGTATATTCAAGAGAAGATGAGAATGGAAGTTAGAATGACAAAAGTCTCTCTCACTTTCCCCACCTGTTCATCACAAGACAGCCTTTATTGCTATACAAAATCAGCTGCCTTTGTCTGTTCCAAATATCAAGCAACAGAATGCAGGGTAAAGATGAAGTCATGGAATTTATAAACTGATCAATAACAAGCAGTACCTTAATCCTGTTTCATCTAATCTCAAACCAAATATGGAGCAATTTTCATTGTGATGAACGTTTGAGTTTTCTGCCTACCCAGTTTTCATTTTATCATTGACAAAAAGTGTATCACACTGTGGGGGAACCACCCTCCTCACACTGAGTCCAGTGTTCCTTGCAGAACAGACATGGATTCTAACCCGAGCTCCAAGCATGGGACCATAAGTGAGTCCTCAGTCAACAGCACATCCTTATTGCCCTAATTCATAGACTGCTACATGATCCAGTTTGGAACACCTACTCTCAAGTCCACCATTTCACAGAAACTTATGGTAAAACCAAATCTCTTTTCTGTAGGTTTTGCTGGAAAACGAAAATGTAGGTTGGAGCTGCTGCAGCCAACGTCCTTTAGGAAGTTTAGGTTAATTACCTCCCTGAGTGAAGAAAATATACAGGGAGATAGCCCAGCTATGCTTGAACTTCTCAATAGAAAGAGAGAAAGAAAGAAAGAAAGAAAGAAAGAAAGAAAGAAAGAAAGAAAGAAAGAAAGAAAGAAAGAAAGAAAAGTAAAGAGAAGAAATAGAAAAGAAAAGAGAAGAAATAGAAAAGAAAAGAAAAGAAAAGAAAAGAAAAGAAAAGAAAAGAAAAAAGGAAAGGAAAGAAAAATGAAATTAAGTCACTGCAGGTAGGGTAGTTCTGTTACTTTACAAATAAAATTTCCTCACTAGCACTCTTCAGATAACTGATAACTGTAACTTCATATTTCTGTCCTTATAGTGTATTGTCTTCATCTAACTGCTCTTGCTTTGGTTTTGTTAACTGTGGATAAATGTGAAAAATTTCCAAGGGCCCTTTATGATACACTGTTTTCAGGAAATACAAAAGAATGTCCACGAGTACATAGTATCTGGTCACTGACAGATTGCCAAGTATTTTTAAACTCATTTGGCTGAGAATATACTAGTAAAATATTTATTGACTTATATAATTTCAAGATAATTATAAATATCTATTAATGATCAATAAATAAATTGGTTTGCTCATGGATTTGTTTTATTGTATTTAATCTAATCCAAAATTTAACATTCTATTTGAAGGAGTATTCTGAATTCAATTATTCATTTCTGAAATATATGAACTTGTTTGGTAAGATTTCACTCCTAAGTGAAGAACACTACAGGGAAAAAAATGCATATTACCTATCTGGTGAAGTATTAATATAAGCACACAGTCTTCAGAGAAAAAAACTCCAATTGATTTTTTCTGCCTTGCAAAATAACACTTCTATTATAATGTAGCATAAGCTGAGCTACAGCTAATTATATAAAAACTTCCAGCTACAGAAAACCTTTATTTAACATTGAACCTGAAATAGTATCTGAATCCTGCCAAGACAGGATTTTACCTGTATTTTAACTGCCATAGCTTTTTCAGTTTCAAGAAAACACATCCTCCATAACCCCCATTATGGTCTCTTCCTTGGGATGGAGAGAAACTGACACACTAATGGAAAGAATAGTTATAAGTTGTTACCGAGTAGCCGAGGCTAAAAAAGCCAGTGCTAGACTCTCCAAATTTACTAACTCTCCAAAAATAAGTATGAAGGCAAAAGATTATTCAGACTATTCATTTCAAGGAGATTAAGGAGGCAAAGCTGAGGAAGTGGAGGTCCTTGATGCAGTTTCAAAAAGTCTTTGAATCATGTCAATAAGCTTGAAATGCCAAGAAAGATGGAATACAAGTAAAGCATTAAGATAACCAGAAACTAAAAAATGTATGCATAATCATAATACACTTTCCTCACATATTATGTGTTTCTTAGTCTCATGTATCCTACACCAGGAACACCCCAGTTTCTTGCTAAAAACACAGATTTGTGGTGTACTGTGGATCAAGGAACTCAATATCTCTAGGGGTGGAGGCATGTGAATTGTTGCCATGCACCATGAGGAAGTTCTTACTCCATTGATTCAGAGCTTAGAGGTGACTGAATCAGCTGTTTTGCCCCAGTTTTGTACCAACTTACATTCAACTTCTAGAGAGCTCACACTCTCACAAGCTGATGCTCATGATCTGCCTTTTAGAAACCATACTGATGAAAGTTAAACATCACTATATCATGATGTTGCCTATTAGCCAAGAACGAGTTCTGCTCCAGGACTATCAACATCATTGTCATTGAATGTATTAAAATACATTCAATATATACTCGAGTACTTAATTTCATTTCTCCCTTGTTTAGTAAGATAGAAGACAGAAATAAAAAAATACTTGAAAGAAAATACTGTATTTGAAAAAAGATAAAGAGTATACATTCAAGAAAGTGACACTTTAACCTCATTTTGAATGTTATGCTGAAAAATAAAATCAGTGACGAAAATGCATGCTAGAAATATATCTTTATTATCTACATCTAACAGGTGGATGTATTTGGTGATTTCATAAAGCATTTAGTTCGTTGTATTGAAAAATCTTGGTTTTTTTTTTTTTTTTTACTTTTGGCTATTTTGTATTTTATCGCACATACTTTTTTCTTCAGAAGCATATTATAATTCTTGCATATTTCATATTGAGAATATTCATTGTTATTTACCTATTGGATGAACATTCATTAAACAGCTGTCTTAGTTTTAAAAGAGATATATACTGTCGTAACAAATCAGAAAAAAAGACCCTGTACACACAGAGCTTGCATTCTGGTTAGTAAATGGATCACAATTTTCTGAATCCATCCCTGCTGGTAAGCTTAAAAATTATTTTGTTTTGTATTACTATAAACAATATGTCTAAGATCACCATTTAAGCTAAATCTTTCCACTAGGATTTCCTAAAAGCGGACTTGCTAGTGATAAACACTTTTGTGGCATTTGAAATGCACTGTGCAGAGACTTTGCTTCGCATCTCCTGCAGAGAGATTACATGCTTTTTAGTGTGATGTCTGAGGCTTTCAACCATTTGGTTCCAACTAGTCAGTAGCTTTTCCGGTCTTGTGACCCACTGAGACTGTACTCACACAGCCGCCATCCAGTTATAATAAACCCATTTGGTTCTTGTGATTCAACTGTATATTTCTGCCTCTCGTTTAAAACATGTCAGGGTTTCTGATGCCATTGAAAGATACTTCTTCCATGAAACCTGCTCAGGTCTGTGTTTCCTTAGATAAGATTGGTACTTCCCTCTTTGCATTTCTATGGTATTTCTTGTCCCTAATACACACTTTGAATGAACTTCCATGTAATATTCTTGGCATTATGTCTGTTAAGTGGCCTAGGGCAGAGTTTGTTTCAGTCACATTTGCATGTACCAAAAGGCCTTGTGCTCAGAAAAGCAATATATATCTGATGATTTGTATTGTATTGACTATCTTGTATTGTATTGTAGCTTCCACCTTGTTGAGTACGGTTGAGGTGTTTGCAATATATGCTTCCAGAGTTTTTACATTTTTACAAAATAATATGTATTTCAATAGTGAAGAGCAAAGTGGGAGTATTCAGTCTCTGTGGCACATTTGAGGACTCTGCACCTAAGCATCAGAGAGCCAGTAACATTTCCTAGCAAGCCTGCCTCTGTTAAATTCTAGACTTCTGCATTGAGCTTTGAGTCAATATTGAAATTAATGAGATCTTTAGGTATCAATCTTTATTTCTTATTCACCCATATGTCCTTAGCGCTAACACATTTTAAACAAGTTTTATTTATTTATGCACTTATTTTTTTAAGTGATCTCTATACCCAACATGGGGTTTGAACTCACAATCCTAAGATCAAGAGTCTGATGCTATACTAATCAAGCTAGTCAGGAGCCCCAGCTCTAATACATTTTAAATGCTCAATAAGTATAAATGATTTCATAGAATTTTATATGAATATATTAAAAATTTAATAGTTTAGAATTCATTGAAATCAGAACTTTGAAAGTCTATAGTAATATTATGTATGCAACAAACTATATTTTATATGATACTTTAATCTCTCAAGATTGTATAGAATTGGACTTCCCTGTTCTAAACATATTATACTGTGACACAATAAACAGAGTACATCTTTTGTTAGATAAGGGCTTTTAAAACATTTGTTTAAATGTCTGTGAGATTTGCAGTCAGGTCTAATACAGTGATTTCAGAAAAGTTGATATGAAATTATTATGGAATTTGAGACCAATTACCTGAACAGATACTGGTTTGCAACTTTTAATATGGCTTATGTTATGGTTTTCCCATTATGCTTCTTTTTAAAATACTATGGAATATTAAAATAATATGAATTAACAATAGTGAAGAGCAAAGTGGGAGTATTTTACTGGAATTTTACTAAATGCAATTTCCCATTTGATAGGCCAAGTAGTCAGTATGTAAATGCAAAACTGACACCCTCTACCATTTTATTTTTAATTAGTTATATTTGTAAATGGTCCATGAAAACTATCAGAAACATATAGAATCATTTTAGTGATAATTTAACATATTTGTTCCTATAATTTTCTTTTCATAATACTAACTATAAACATTAGAATTAAAGAATCAAAGAAAAGTCACCTTTTATGCATATATATTGTTTATTATCTTCTAAAATATAAGATACTATTGCTAAGGGAGAAGATATTTGTGATTGCAAAGGACAGAAAGCAGACGTATAATTTCTGGCTGAGGCTGGCATGAAAAGTGGTCTCCTTTGATTCTTCTAGCTCAGTGATTCTCAGCTGGGGGCAGTGTCACTGCCCAGAGGACATTTGTCAACATATGCAGACATATTTGGTTGTCATAAGTAGAGGGTGCTACTGGCATCTAGTGGGTAAAGGCCAGGGATGCTGCTAAATATTCTATGAAGCCAAGAGATATATCCTTAACAATGAGTTACCTGACCCCAAATGTCAAGGTAGAGAAACACTGGGCCAATATTTATCAGCCCAGTGCCTCCTTTCATGATTTCTCTTTTCCTTACCTTTGACCAGGATACTAGTCCCAGTCCTTGTGGTTAAGGAACACAAAGATGTCTATTAGATCCCATGGTATCTGTGCTATTTCCTTTTCTGCTCTGAAGTTACTCAAACCCCAGATATACATGTAAAAAAGTAAAAGCAATCATAAGCCATCTCCCACTTGCTTTCTCCTATACACATACACTCCCACTAAGTTTCTTTGTTGTTTTTTTAAATTCAGTTCATTTTTAAGATTGAGATTATGAAGTGATCACATACAAAGGAATATTAAAAGGTCTTAATTTTAAAGACTATTCATTCTGATTTCTGAGTGTTCTTTATAGCTCTTGCTGTAATAAGTGACAGTGTAAATCTATGGGATTAATGAGTGTTACAAAAGCCCATATTTTCATGCAAATTTCCTAGTTACCCTAAATTACATCAACTTCAAGATTCGGGCGGCCAAACTAGAGAAGTAGAAATTTAGAGAAAAATGAAATAATTTCCTTAGATGTAGAGTTGGCAAAGTACAACCCACAGGCCAAGCTCAGCTAGCCATCTGATTTCTGTAAATAGTTTGAAGAATAGCCACTTTCATTCGTTAATGTATCACCCGTGGCTATTTTAGTGCTACCATGCATATTTGAGCTATATGATCTACAATGTTTAAAATATTTGTTCTCTGGCCCTTTACAAAAGTGAAAAAAAAAAAAAAAAAAGCCAGGAGCTTGGGAAGATGGTGGAGTGGGAGGTAGGAGGACCCTAAGTACACTCTGTCCCATGTTTGCAACTAGATAACGTCCACATCCAGGTGAATAAACTGGAGAGCAACCTGAAGATTGGTAGAGCAAACTCTGCAACTAATACAAAGAAGCTCTGTCTGAGAGGTTGGGAAAGTAGAAAGGTAGAGGGAGGCTGCCAGCAGGAAGGAGGGAGCTGAGCAGGCAGAGAGAAAAGAGAAACAGGCCCTCGCACCAGGGAGCTCACACGAAGACCGATCCCCATAACGTTTGGTTTTGAAAAACAGGCTGAATTCTTTGGGTTTGTATACTTGGAGCCTGGAGCTTTAAAAATCAGCGGACTTGCTGGTGGGCTGGTCAGGAGGGTGACTGATAGCTGGCTCGCTGCCCTTACAGAGAAGGCAGCCTGTGCAGAAAGGCAACATAAAAATGGCAGTTTACACAACAATGGGGGGCAAACGGGAGACAGATCTGTTCCTACTGCCTTCAGAGCATGATAGGGACTTCTCTAAAAGCAAGGGAGCTGGTAGTTACCATTTCCCTTCCCTGCCCCACAACATAAATGCAGAGCAACCTGCAGGAGGCAGCACAGCACAGACACTTGCTACCTAACCCAGCGGCAGTGTGCCACACCCTCCAGTTCTCCTGAACACTTGCTTACTCCAAGCCTGCTAGCCTGAGCCCTGGGCTCAAAATCAATCTACAGAAATCTCTTGCATTTCTATACACCAATAATGAAGCAACAGAAAGAAATTAGGAAAACAGTCCTATTTACAATTGCACAAAAAATAATAATATATCTAGGAATAAACCTAACCAGACAGGTGGAAGGCCAGTATTCTGAAAACCCTGGAACCTTGATTCAAGAAACTGAAAAGGACACAAAGAAATGGAAACACATTCCATGCTCATGGATTAGAACAAATATTGTTAAAATGTCTATACTACCCAAAGCAATCTACACATTCAGTGCAATGCCTATCAAAATACCATCAGCATTTTTCACAGAGCTAGAACAAACGATCCTAAAATGTGTAAGGAACTACAAAAGACCCCAAAGAGCCAAAGAAACCTAGAAAAAGCAAAGCAAAGCTGGAAGCATCACAATTCTTGACCTTATGGTATATTACAAAGCTGTAGTCATCAAGACAGTATGGTACTGGCACAAAAACAGACACATAGATCAATGGAACACAATAGAAAATCCAGAAATAAACCCCCAACTACATAGTTAATTAATCTTCCACAAAGCAGGAAAGAATATCCAATGGGAAAAGGACAGTCTTTTCAACAAATGGTGTTGGGAAAACTGGACAACAACATGCCAAAGAATTAAACTGGACCATTTTATTACACCATACACAAAAATAAATTCAAAATGGATGAAAGGCCTAAGCGTGAGACATGAAATCATAAAAATCCTAGAAGAGAACACAGGCAGTAACTTCTTTGACATTGGTCAAAGAACCTTTTTTCTAGATATGTCTCCTGAGGTGGGGAAACAAAAGCAAAAAAAAAAAAAAAAAAACTATTGGGACTACGTCAAAATAAAAAAGCTTCTGCACAGTGAAGGAAACAATCAACAAAACTAAAAGGCAACCTGTGGAATGGGAGAAGATATTCGCAAATGACATATCTGATAAAGGGTTAGTATCCAAAATATATAAAGAACTACAAAATGAATAATCCAATTAAAATGAATAATCCAATTAAAAAATGAGCAGAAGACGTGAACAGACATTTCTCCAAGGAAGACATGCAGGTGGCCCACAGACACATGAGAATATGTTTATCATCACTTGCCATCAGGAAATGCAAATCAAAACTACAATGAGAAATCACCTCACACCTATCAGAATGGCTAAAATCAACAACACAAGAAATAACAGGTGAGGATTGGAAAGGATGTGGAGAAAGAGGAACTCTCTTGCACTGCTGGTGGGAATGCAAACTGATGTGGCCACTGTGGAAAACAGTATGGAGGTTCCTCAAAAAGTTAAAAATAGAACTACTCTAAGATCCAGCAATTGCACTACTTGGTATTTGCCTAAAGAAAACAAAAACACTAATTCAAAGTGATACGTGTACCCCTATGTTGTTTATAGTAGCATTATCTACAAGAACCACATTACGGAAGCAGCCCAATGTCCGTCGACTGATGATGGATAAAGAAGATGTGGTATATATAAACAATGGAATATTGTTCAGTCACAAAAAGGAATGAAATCTTGCCATTTGCAATGACATGGATGGAGCTAGAGAGTATTATGCAAAGTGAAATAGTCAGAGAAAGACAAGTACCATATGATTTCACTCATATGTGGAATTTAAGAAACAAATGAGCAAAGGGCGGGGAAGAGAGATAAACCAAGGAACGGACTCAACTATAGGGAACAAACTGTTGGTTACCAGAGAGAAGGTGGGTGGGAGGATGGGTTAAAGAGGTGATGGGGATTAAGGAGGGCACTCGTGATGATGAGCACCTGTGTGATGTATGTAAGTGTTGAAACATTATACACCTGAAACTAATATAACACTGTATGTTTACTAACTGAAAATAAAATAAAAACTTTAAAAAAGAAGGTACCTTATTGACCCCTGTTCTACAGTCATGGTTTGCAAACATTCAAGTGTAGCCCTTTTAGCCACATAGAGCCTGAAGGAAGAGGTTTGGAGCCCAAGTGGTCTCTTTTTCCCCTATAAGGTCTCTGAGTCTGTGTGCAGAAACTGAGAACACTTTACAGTTTGAAAATCAGTGACTTAGATCTTTCAGTGCCCAATAAATATTGGTTTTGATGATGCTGTTGATGACAATAATAATGGAGATGACAGTGACGGCACCTCACTGACACATGCAACAAGTGGATATAGTTAAGTTCCACAAATATTATTAACCACCTGTTACATGCTAGATATGTACTGGAGAAGTGACAACATGATTCTTTCTCTGAAGGTACGAATATTTTTTTTTCTAGGACTCATACTATTTTTCTTGAATTTATGGGCACACATTTGAATATACAGTAGTTCAACATACAGTTTTGACAGAGAACTATCAGTGAAGAAATGAATTAATGCTTTTCCAGTTCTTCTTACTCCTTTCAGTTTTACCATATTTTTACCAAACATTCTCTTTTTCAGAAATTCCCTCAAAAGGCTTTCAAACCTGCTTGCAGACTTAACCCTTGGGGATTGTAGGCTGCTCTTTTTGCCCTTGTCCTTGTGATTTATTTTGTCTTCTTGTTATTAAGAATGCTACATCCAAAAAAAAAAAAAAAGAATGCTACATCATAAAATATATTACATACTTTGATTTCTGTCACTAGGGATTTCTGAGTTTAAGTGGATGCAGAAAGGAGTAGAAAAGAAAAGAGCAATATAAACCGGGTGCAAACGTGTATCTAAGTTACAACAGAAAAAAGATAGCTATTAAGAGGCTTTTTTTCCCACATACAGTGCTGTGATCTTTTACAAAAGAAGATGGATGTTCAAGTCCAAGCTCTCAACTATACACCCTTCCCCCAAACTACAAAGCCAAACCTGTGCTTTTTGTGTTCTCAACTCAGCAAATAGCAACTACATCCACCCAGTAGCTCAGGACAAAAAGTTTAGCAACATCTTTAATTCTTCTCTGTCCCTCACTCTCTGCACCCAATCCATCATCAGTTCTATTTGCCAAGCTCCTAAGCAATTCACCACTCCCACCACTCTGATACGACACATCTCCCTTGGTCCACTGCAGCAGTCTTCCAGATGCTTTCTGTGTTGGCTCTCTTGCTCTCACACCACCTACTTTCTATAAAACAGAGTGACTTTTTTAAAAATACAAATTATATAATCCACTCTTTATCACCCCTCTCTACCTTGAAAATTAGAATAAATTTCAAACCTTGACCCTGAACTGTAAAGCCTTAACTAACTAGTCTCTATTTCTCTGCCCTTGTCTCATATGCCTTTTCTCTTTGCCCACACCAGAGATGCTGTCCCTCCTTCTCTTGTTGCAAAGTGATTCAGTTATTTCTGCTTCTCTATTCTTGCCTGTGGGGAGGTAGTTTTCTCCCAAATTTTACTGTATGCATTCCTTCCAGAGAGTTTAAACGGAGCTCGAGGAATTTAAGCATGATTCTTTTTTTTTTTTTTTTAAGATTTTATTTATTTATTTGACAGAGATAGAGACAGCCAGAGAGAGAGGGAACACAAGCAGGGGGAGTGGGAGAGGAAGAAACAGGCTTCCAGCAGAGGAGCCTGATGTGGGGCTCGAACCTAGAATGCAGGGATCACGCCCTGAGCCGAAGGCAGATGCTTAACGACTGAGCCACTCAGGCGCCCCTAAGCATGATTCTTGACATAGAGGTAGCAACAGGTTCTGCATTTGTATTATTTTTATTGGCTTTAATATTTTCATTTTTAAAAATATGTTATTTTTTTGGAGATGTTAGTCAACATATATCCTGGCAACTATATACAGGCCTGTAAACATCACCTCAGTCAAGATATAGAACATGTCTATCACCCCCAAATCAACAATCTGCCTTCGAATAAATGAAATCAAACCATATGTAGCGTTCTGTGTCTGGTTTCTTTCGTATGTGATTATTTTTTATAGGTTCCTACATTTTTTTGAATGAATCTGGAGTTTCCTTTTGTTGCTTTATATCCACGGTTCACCACCAATCTGTTCATCCATTCACAGGTGATGACCTTTGGAGGCGTTTCCTGTTTTGGGCTATTACAATTAAGGTTGTTACAAAAATTTGAGTCATTGTTCTATGACCCAAGATTTCATTTCGTTAAGAGGTATCGCTGAGTTGTGTGATAAAGTGTACATTTGGAAGAATCTTCAGAAGCGTTGTATAACTGATTCTATGTTCATTATTGTACATGGTCTGCATGTGCAGGGCTCATTTTGTTCCCATGTGGATATGGGAACACTGTATGTTGAGAATACTATCCTTTCCCATTGAGTTACCCTGGCACTGTGGCCAAAAAAACTGTCATCCATACATGCATAGGTCTATTTCTGGGATCTCTAAATCTACCTACTGATTATATGTTTACCCTCACTTTATTAATGTAGCCCAAGAGCAAATCTTGAAGTTACATATCATGAGTCATTTTTTAGTCCCTTTCTAAAACTGTTTTGACTATTCAAGACCCTTTACACTTCCATATAAATCTTTGAATCGTATACATTTCTATGAAACACTTTAGGAACTTTTGATTGGGATTTTATTAAATCTATAAATCAAGTTGGGTGGAATTGATATCTTAGCAATATTGAGTCTTCTGATTTGGAACATAGTATATATTGTCATTTACTCGGGTCTTATAATTTGGTTAAAAAGCAATGCTTTCATGGCTTTAGGTGTACAAATGTTACACATATTTTATTAAATGTATCCCTAAGAGTTTCACATTTTGATGCTATCTTACATGGTATTTTAAATTTTCAATTGGCATGTTTTGATTCTTTATATAGATCTTATTGCCATTGTAATTTTTTTAAACTTATTTATATTGCTTTCTTTTCCCACTGAAAAGTAAGCTTCAGCACAAGTACCTTTGTATCTTTTTTTTTTTTTTTTAAGGATTTTACTTATTTATATGACAGAAGGAGAGAGCACAAGCAGGGGAAACAGCAGCAGAAGAGGGAGAAGCAGGCTCCCTGCCAAACAGGGAGCCCAATGGAGGGCTCGATCCCAGGACCCCGGGACCATGACCTGAGCCAAAGGCAGATGCTTAACCATCTGATCCACCCAGGTGCCCCAGTACCTTTGTATCTTGATCACTACCACCTCCTAAAAGTACTGGTGGTCAGTAACTTCTCAATAATTACTTATTCTTAAATGAACGTACTATGTAAATGACCTTGGAAAAATTGTTTCATCTCTCTGGGTGTTTCCTTACATATGTGTGTATAAACATTTTTATACGTGTGTAAATATAAATATAGAAATATAGACCTATATGTAGAAACAACTAAACTTACCCTCCCTGAGATTATAGCTTATTAGTTCCTCTACAAATAACTGCCTTCAATTTATTTCTTAAATATATGAAAACAAAAGGCTCTTATTTTTAAATAATTGTTTTCAAGTATAAATTTGGAACTGGTTCTCTGGGACTCTTGATCCTGAGATCAATGTTCTTACTAATATTTCGTTTTGTAAAGATGTTTCATTTTTCTTTTAGAAATCATGTGAGTAGTAGTTTCAGAAAGAGAGCTTTGGACAGCTCTGCCTGCTCACTTTGGTGGTTAAGACGTATCTGTTAATCATACAACCGCAAGTACACTGAACACAGCTTTAATGCCTCTTCTTTCCTGGTGAGAGATGGGTATGAGGGTCCGCCTATGCTAACACAGATATCAAAGCCAATTTTTGTATGTTTATTTTCAGGGAGCCAGTCAACTATTAACAAGACTGGAGCTCCATGAGGTATTAAATAAAAGGGGGTTGGGTTTAATTACATTTAGAAAACTCTCAAACAAAAATACAAAACTGTTTTCCCTCTTTTAACAATGAGCTTCAATGGTATCCTTTCTCAGCCCTGCCCTGCGGAACTGTCACGTGACCAGGCATCGCCGCTACAAGACATAGTGCCAGATTTCAAGTTCCTTGTTCTTCATAATGAAGCATTATGAACATTCTAAACATTCTGTTCCTTTGGTTTTGTGTCCATCCAAGGTGCTGGGGTAAGGGAAGGGATGCTAGCTATTGGGCCCAAGTTCCTGGACCTCTTGACTTTCTTCCCTGTCATTTTAGTGCCCTGTGGGGAAAGACACACAAGCAGAAAAATGCACAGTCAGGTGCGCCACACAGCCCTACAGAAACCAGCACTAGGTAGGAGAAGTCCCTGAAACACTGGTGATATCATTTCCTTTTTGGGCTACTTGCCCTTGATTTTTTTTTTTTTTCCAATGCAACTATTCTAGGAACTCCTGCTTCCTCCCTAGCCCTAATAAACATTCCTGACGCTTACCTCAACACATTCATACCTTTCTCAGAATACCAGGCCTTATATATTTTCATCACATTTCCCTAAAAACCCTCTATCCTAGATACCATTCTATCACTGTTCACCAATTCTTTGGTCAGCACGGTTCCCATAAATATCTTTTCAGTGCCTAATATTATGCTATCACTATGATAAATGTTAGTGATACAATAGGCCAACTAAGATAGAAATTCTTCCATTAAAGAGCATATACTGAAATGGAGGACAGATTATTTCAATACAAAGGGGAAGAGATAATGTAGAGCTTACATTAGATTCACCTATGAAATCTTTAAAATTCCCATAACCAAGTCTTCATCCAAGATCAATTAAATATAAGTCTCTGAGGATGAAGAGAAGCATCAGAAGATGATTCCAATCTGCAGTCAATAATTGAGAACCACTGAGGGTCCGGCATATCAAGTTGCTAGTTAGCCTAAGATTTGATAAATATTTCGTGCAGGCAGGTGCTTGAGGTAACACATGAGGGATGATTGAGAATCATCTTGACCATGAGAAAGAGAATAACCACTCCAGACATAGAAAATGCTATGAGAGAGGCATGATCCATAAACCCATTGGCTTATCTGAAATGTTGACTTTTTTTTTTTTAATATATGAGCTTTATAAATAATCCTTGCATTCTTTTCTTGGCATTTTTACAGTCTGGGTCTCTAGGTATTAGCAGACAGGTGAGAGAGAGTATTCAGAATGATGTGGCATAGTATATACTAGATACTATGAAAACTGACTTAGTGCACAGACTTGAAAATACCAAAAATATTTCTATTTTTTTAAAATATCTTATTTATTTATTTATTTGAGAGACAGAACGAGTTGGGGGGATGGGCAGAGGGAGAAGCAGACTCTCTGTGGAGCAGGGAGCCCAACATGGGACTCAATCTCGGGACCCTGATCCTGGGTTCACGACCTGAGCTAAAGGCAGATACTTAACCAACTGAGCCACCTAGGAGCCCCCCAAAATACTTTTTAAAAATAGTTTGATATTCTTCAAATAGGACTATAAAACAGTCCTACTCTATTATACTTTCTGTAAGTATATAAATAAATGTAATTACTAATTGCATAGTATTTTTACAGGGTCAAAAGGAAAATAAATAATCTTGACAGGTTCGTATTTTTACTCCATGCATATCTGGGAAACACAAATTTGGGCTTGTAATATAATTTTCTGTTTATACACACGGATAGCTAGTTAATACCTCAGTAAGGCTGAGTTTTGTTTTTGTTTTTCCTGTGAGGAACGGAGAAAGTATTCATAAAATGAAAACTTTGGTTCCTTTTGCAAATGTACTTAAATGTACTTCGTTTGATGTGCCTAGATTTCAACAGGGAAAAAGAAAAGGTCTTTCTTTACTTTTCAGACAAAATAAGTCATAATGAGTGATTTGGGAATAAAACTCTTCAGAATAAATATCTTCATGTATATAGAACTCTGAATATGTCATAAAGTTAAAATTTTATATATTATTGTACAGTATTAATAATGATTTGAATGTTACATGTGCCTCTTTCTAAATGAGCTTTAAAGCACTGAGAGCAAACAGTAATTCAGTAAATGACAAAACTTCTACCTACTCATTTTGCAAACCGAATTCTGACTCTTCCACAACTGCAAGTGTGCACCCTAAAAATGCAATGTTTTCTTTGGTTTATTTGGAAGTGAAGCTTGAGAGGGTGTGAAATGTCAGGAACGTAAATGAAACCACTAGATGGTGCCCTGTATCCTGAACATATGAGAAATGGCAGCAAGTGGAGAATGACAATTTTGAACCTGGTGTTACCATGGTGACCTGCTTGGCTTGTTCTAGCTTTTCCCTAGGCCACTTTTCCTCTGTTCTTTCTAAATACATGGATTTACTCTTTTATGAACATGGTTATACATTGTGCCAATGGAGAAAGAAATAAACGTACTGACTACCTTTAGAATCACTGCTATGTGTAATGCCCTATGCCAGTAGCTTCTACGGGGGACTGAAAAGGAAGTTTAGGCCACGGTATGTATTTGTCATAACAAAATTTATAATCTAGGTTAAACATAATAGGAGAAGATTAAAAAACAAACTAAACTAGAAATAGCAGGAAGTACTTGATTGTGTAACACACAGAAGTTGTTCTTGGTAAGTAGGGTTGGATTTAGAGGGCTCTGCGTCATGAATTACAGGATATGGCTCTTTAGTTGTGTCATAGATTTGCTGTCTTCCTTCCTTCCTTCCTTCCTTCCTTCCTTCCTTCCTTCCTTCTTTCCTTTTTTTTTTTTTTTTTGTTTTTGTTTTTGTTTTTGTCAGAGAGAGAGATCACAAATAGGGGAAGCAGCAGGCAGAGGGAGAAGCAGGCTGATGCAGGACTCGATCCCAGGACCCTGGGATCATGGCCTGAGCCACCCATGTGTCCCAGATTTGCTGTTTCTTGAGGGTTTTTTGTTTTTCATTTTTTTAAATCTCCTGTTGTTAGTTTTCTCAAATATGTGGATTGGACAAAGTAATCTCTAAAACCCTACTCAATTCCAATCTGAAATGCTTATTCTGAAACTATAGGAATGACACCAATGATAGAGACAGCAAAGCCATAATAGCCAGAAAAAGTACATACACGTGTCTGTACGTGTAGTCCACATTTGAAAACATAAAATTCAGAAGAATAAACAGTATCTGGAAAGGGAAAAAAAGAAGAAAGTCTGTGAAATCTATTTATCTGATGTGGACCTAAGCCCATTTACCTTGGTGTATTTCTGAAGTTCTAAGTGTTTGAATTTTTGCATGGAAAGTACCCTAAAAACACAAAAAGGATTGTGCTGTGTCGCTACATTATAAATGAGGTCATGACTCTGAGAGTTGTACTAATAAAATAAATACATTTAAGTTAAAAATACTGTGCCAAAGTGACTTTAAATTTTAGGTGTCTCATAAGCCAGAACAGAAGAGAAAAATCCAGAAATCTAATTATAGCATATAACATGTATGAAAAAAATGCATAGATATTTTTCTCAATGTACTGTATTAGGACCCCCTATGTCAGAATCAATTGCTTGTGTTAGAACGGGAGATTGCTGGGCTCCACGTGAAATCTTGTGATAATCTCCAATTTTTCTTTCTCTTTTGAATTTCTTCACACTTCAATCTTTGAATGAAAGAATGAGTGGATGAGTAAAAGAGGGAGCAATGAAAGAGGAAATAGGCACAATTTATGTCTCCTAGTGAAAAAGAAGGTGATTTCATGACAGATCAGCAGAATAACTATTTTAGACAAAGTAGAGTCTGCACGTTCCTTCACAAAGTAACATATGACTCTGCACATGGCTGGTTTTGTTGGATTCTTTACCTTAGAATCCTAAACCCTCAGAGATCCCTCATTAACCACCCTATCTTAAGGAGTTCAGTCTAGCTTCCTATGTCTCATACTTCCCTGCTCATTTCTGTCTCACTTACGTACGTGTTTCCTTTCACATTGCTTTCCTCTCCCCATTACCCAGCCAGCTCCTAGAGAACGGCACTCAGTGATTTCCCTTGTGTTTTGCAGTCAGTACTTGTGAGGCTGAAGCAGGAACATAGAGATTCTGTTTCCCAGGTAAAAATTTAATTCTACAAACTGTCCCTGCAAAATGGCCTTGGACAGCGTAATGTTACAGGGAAACAAATAGCCATTTCATAAGCACAAACATCATATTAAATGACATTGTTTTAAATTATTTATCCATATATTTTTCTAGTAATCTGCATTTTAAAAATGTAAAGCATAATAAACTTAGAGTAAATCACACACTACAAATCAAACACTGAATATTTTTATCTTCTCAGATAGTTCCCCAGTGCCTTTTCCAGTCAGTACCCGCTAAGAGGTAACTATTACTCTGACTTTAACGTTAAATTAATTTGCACTGATTTTGAACTTCCTATAAATCAAATCATAAATATGCGCTTTTTTGCGTATAACTTCTTTAGCTGAGGACGATGCTTTTGCGATTTATCAAAACTGTTTTGTGTATCTGTAGTCCATTATTTTTTATGGCTGAGTAATATTTCATCTTATGAATATGCCACTATATATTCTAGATTTAGAAACTTGTATGTTTTCCAGTTTGAGACCACTTTTAATAAAGATGCTATGGAAACTTCCTGTACATGTTTTTCTTTTATCTGAATGATTTGTATTTTCTCTACACATTTGCTGTTAGACCTTTTGGCAACATCACATATTTCACTTCAAATCTGTCCTCTTCCATCCTCTGTCTCCTCCTTGTGCCTCACTTGTCTTGGCAATTACCAGTCATGCTTTCTGTTCAGCCCAGGCCACTACTGCATCTACCCACTGAATTCTTAACTGTATTTTGCAATTCTAAAATTTCCATTCAATTCTTTTTGTGTGAGAGTTATACTCTCCTTTCAAATTTTCCCATCTTTAACATATCATTCACAGTCATGTTGAGGCCCTCATCTCCTAATTCCAAATCTGGACCACCTCTGGGTCTGCCTCTCCTGCTTATTTTATCTCTTATCAGTTAGTTTGCTGCTTGTTTACAGGTCTCAAAATTTTATACCATATTTTGCCCATTATAGATAACCAGATACTGGAGTTCTAAATGATATTATTTCTAGCAACATTAAACTTTTTTTTGACCTGTTCTAAAATTACTGGTAGTTCATCTTGGTTCTGTCATTGGCTTGGTTTTGGGTTTTGTTAGGGTAGTACCAGATGACCTTTGTTCTTATTTCTGGAGTGTGGCCCTTAGGCTCAGGGTGCAGAACTATGCTCAGGCCATGGCCTCTCTGGACTTTCACCTAAAAGCCAGGAGTGTCTACAAAGTTTTCTCTACTTTTGTTGAGTTGAAACTTCAGTAACTCCTCAACACTCTGAGATATTTCTCTGTTGTCAGCCACTCAGCACCATTTCCTGCTAGGCCTTCCAGGAACACACTTTCTATACAAGAAGTTGAGAAGTCGGCCCAGCACCCAAGGTAAGCTTTTATCCAGATCTTTGGTGTTTCTTCTCTGTACCTTTCTTCTTTTCAGAATCTTGACACCAAATGCCGGGAACTTTGGTAACCCACACAGAAAGCTCTGTGTCCTGACTGGACTCTATTTTCCAGAATTCAAGGGAGAATGAATACCTCCCTGCATCGTGTGCTGTTCAATGCTTGAAAAGAACTGTTAAGTATATTTTGTCCAGATTTTCTAGTTGTTTTTCTTTATATATATAAAAGAGGAGAGTAAATTTAATATTTAATAGTCCATGGGGACTAGAACTAGAAGTTCTCTAAGAGATTCTAATTTGTAAGTTTCAAGCCACAGAGAATCTATTATGTCTGGGGTTTTTTTTCATTTTTTGTTCATTAATTTTTGAACAAATATAAATGTAGCACCTATTATTTGCAAGTACTAAGCACTGAGGATACAGAAGTATAAAAACAAATATGGATCATGCCTTCATGGAGCTTGGAAAGGAAAATATTCATTAAATAATTAAACGTGCAGAAGAATAATTAATCCAAATCTTATAAATGGAACAAAATTAGAAATAGAGGTTGCTATGAGAATGCATAATACACAGGCTCCCAAAATCAGTATGTTAGAAAACCAACCTAGTATTGTTGTTTCCGAAATGTACTGTAGAAGTGTGTGCGCCTACAATATTTTGGGCTGCAGTCACTTCGATAGAAGTGGGGCAACATTTTTTTGCAACAGAGAATATTTCTTTTTAAAGTGTTTTGAACATATTTCAATCTTTGCAATGTGAATCACCAAAATATGAGCAGAAAGAGAACTATCCACCTAAAATATGCTTTCTGCGAAGACTATGAATTCAGCTTCATCCATTTGAAGGAAGCAAGTAAATAAATTTAGGTGAAATGCTGACTATGGGGACCAAGTAGGACATGTGAGTTTCCAACTGAACAGCAGCTTCTCTTGGGGGAGAAACAGTTTCATGTAAACAATCTTTTGGCAGATGTTTTTAAAATGTCTGTTATTCATTGAAAAGTGAATTTTATTATATAAAAATGATAAACATTTCCCAGAACTGAGCACAAAGCCATTTTCCCACAACCTTGTCTGTCACTATTGACAAAAATAGAGATTTGATACAAGGTTCACAGGAAGGTCAAGAGATAATTTATTTAATTTAATTGCTTAAATTGAATGTTTTAAATAGGATTTGAACCTTGATCCATTTAGGTATAACAAAATGGAGCCACTATTCGTCCAATCATTCCTACATCATTAATGGACAGGCCTTTATTGAGTGTTTTCTAACACTAGCACTGTGCTGGGGACACAAGGATACAGCACAACCAAAGTTATGGGTCCCGTTCTCAAGGGAAGCAGTGTTTTGAAAACACTGAGAGCAATTCAGGAAATGAATAATTACCTATGAGTGGCTAACTTGTGTGACATAAGCATAAGTATAATATAATAAGTTGAAAGAATGAAGAACAAAGAGACGCCTGGGTGGCTTAGAATCATCAAAAAAGGGCTTGGTTAAGAAGGTAGCATGAACAGAGATGGCTCTAAGTCATGTGATGACTTAGTGGAGATTAAAAGAAGATAAACGACACTGAGAAGAGTTAGGTGTTTAGGATCTGACCTGGTCTTTATGGTGGAGCAGAGAATAGCCCACGTATTTGTTGTACATCCTGGTCCACAAACTTCTCAGAAGAAACTCATTTCAGAACTCATGTGTCCTATATAATACTTCCTCATAATTCGGAGAGTAACAAATAAGGCTAATTCAAAACATTTCAGGAAATATTTACTGGGCTGGTAGATGGCATCTACTTGAAATAGCTTAAGTTCACCCTACCAGGCGTAACTGAGATTCCAATGAGTAATGTTTGTGACCGTGGAAATAAGAATCCTAATTTCATCTTTTTTTTTTTAAGATTTTATTTATTTATGTGACAGAGAGACAGCCAGCGAGAGAGGGAACACAGCAGGGGAGTGGGAGAGGAAGAAGCAGGCTCCTAGTGGAGGAGCCCGATGTAGGACTCGATCCCAGAACGCCGGGATCACGCCCTGAGCCGAAGGCAGATGCTTAACGACTGCGCTACCCAGGCGCCCCTAATTTCATCTTTAATTGTCATTAGTGGACTTGGAAATCTTCTTTGTGGCTCTTAAAAAGGGGATATTAAGAGTGGAGGTTGAATGTATTATGCATGCCAATGTAAAAATAGAAAGAAAAAAAAAAGAAGTGTTTCCAAAAAATCATAGGCAAATGATTTGTAAATAATTTGTAAAATGTTTAGTCTTTCCTAGACCTCCTGAGTTAATTTCTTTGGTTTGATGGAATATGTAAACTCAGAAAAAGCTATATTTGTATCCCTCCCGCAGATTAATAAAAATTCCTTAACCATAGGTGATTGAACACAGGATAAAATAGCAAAGAGACCTACAGAAGTATAACTTAGGAAACTGAATAATACAAATATCCAGGTCAGACTCTCCAGTTGAGTCCTTTTCTGGTTTGTGGTACAAAGTCTGCGTACAGAATGAAACAGAAAGCCATGCTGAGAGCAGGACCAGAAGATCAAGCCGCCAACAGAAAAAAACGCTTGAGTGCTTCATGAAAGAGAGAAGATTAAAACCCCAGCTTTCTCATGGGTGACAAGGAGGAAAGATTGCTGCATCACCCACTGCTCAGTGTTGTTTGGAGGCTGATAACAAGGCAGAATAAAGCCAATGTGGAGCTTTTTCTCCAAGTTGTTCACAGAGCCAACTGTGACTAAACAGCACCATGAGCGGGCGATGGCGCTGGGCCACTTGGGGCTTTGTTGCCTTTTGTTGATTTTCTTTAAATCTCAGCTGTCAGCTAAGCAAACCTTTGACTCAGTGAAGCAATCCATTGAACATGCAGGAATCAGGATGGAAGAGCAAACTTTCAGCAATGCTTTGGTCGTCCTCACCAGAGACACGAAAATATCCCACTCTTCTAGAGGCCTCATGTCCATTAGCAGAATTACCACTAGTCACAATTTTCCAGCATTGTGACATGCCCCTCTGTAAATATCATAAAACTTTCAATTTATTTACATCTACCACATGTAATCCTACCCAGAATACTCTAGTCAAATGGTTATTGGATATGATATTTTTAATTATCTAAAATATTTCTGCAATTACACACACACACACACACACACACTACACTGAATGGAATCTAGTTAAAAGTCTCTTTTCCATCCTGTCTTCTATTTTGCCTTTCCCTCATAACTACTTGTATAATAGTAATATATCCTTCAAGAGATAGTCTATGCATTTGCAAATATCACCCCTTGTAACACAATAACAGCCTCCTTTACATACTTTTGTCTTCACTTAACAATGTAACTTGAAAATAATTTAATATCAATATACTGACATATATACTGACATATAGAGTACCCTCATGCTTTTTAATGACTGTATAATATTTTATATTTTATCGTGTATGGATATATCATCATGTTTTTTCAACCAGTCCTATATGGAAGAATAGACGGATAACTCAGGTTGCTTCTAGTCTTTTGCTTGTACTCCTAATTATAAATGAATATCCTTTTACACGTATACCTCTACATATAGGCGGATATATCTGTACAACGGATTTCTCAGATTTAGCATCCAAAGAAGATATGGTTAATTGATACTCTCGCCAATAAGTATGTGAGAACAAGATGACCCATAAATGCTCTCCTTTGCTTCTCTAATTGTCTATTCCTTTATCACACCAAATTCCATTTATTTTAGTTGTTTTGCTTTTATAATTTTCTCTGACTTCCAACTGTGCCTCAGAATCGATTCTCTGGAACTTGACCAAATACACTATTATCTTAACACTTTTTTTTCCCTCCAATCACTGATATCCCAGAAAGCCTAAGTGTGGGTCTTTGAAAGCATATCCCTAATTGTTTTCTGTTGTTTGGTATACTGCTTAATCAGGGAAATGGGGATAGGTCCAGCTCTTTAGATTTAGTTGAGTTTATCCTTTAATGTCATTTTAACATTTGTATTGTAATAATCCTTTAGGTTTCAGGGGGGAAAAAAACAAATAACTGAACTTTGTCATTTCTACTGTACTATTTAAATCAGTGAGTGAGTGACTCCCTCCTTAATGCAGCATACACTGGCATATGTTTCAACCATTTGTTCTTCCTGGAGGCTAGAGGGACTTGAGCATTTCATTCTCCATGTGATATAGAAATAGGCTTTTCCAGCTTGAAAGGATGACTGCATCTAATGTGTTACACTTTTTGTATCAATTCACATAAACAAGCAAGTAAGCAAAGAGCAGAGGATTTGGTTGTTTGTTGCTACTTAGAGGTAAAATGGCAACTGCAGGAGAGGAGCTACATTCTCTCTTACAAAAGTTAATGTCTTTTATATAACTTCTCATCTTTTGGGGTCACCTGACTAGCTCAGTAGGGAGAGCATGGGACTGTTGATCTCAGGCTCATGAGTTCAAGCTCCATGTCCGGCATGGAGGCTACCCAAAATTTAAAAGAGAAAAAAATTATAAACTTTTTAAGTGCCCAAGTAACCAGGTGGTTGGCTCTCAAAATCCATATACAAATTTGACTACCAGAACTGTGTGAAAGAGGCAGAAAAAGATGCTTATAAGACTTGATATAATTGCACATAGATTTTAGTGATAGTTGATTTTCTTAGCTCTGCCATTTTTAATCTCTCCAGGCATTTTCTTCCCTTTTCCCCTACCATCCCCATAATGGTAGAAGAGGTGAGTATTCTATCAGTCAGGCTTCAAATAAAGAATCTGAACCCATAGCAGATTATCTATAAATCATCTATCAATATGATTTATTTAAAAGACTTGGTTTATAAAATTATTTAGGGTGTATGGCTAAGCAAACTGAAGTCCATGGGACAAGCAGTCAGGAAGGGAAGGTGAGGAGTAGGCTAGACCCCATAAGCATGAACTGACAGACAGGAAGGAAGGAAGATCCTGGGCAAATGGAAAGCAACTATAATGTCAGATACTGGCTGGATTGTCGGAAATCAGGAAAGGGCTAAGATCTCCTTTAAAGAGCTTTCAAAAGATTAAGTCAGATCTTCCTTTTGATTAATTTAGTCAACTGATCAAAAGCTGTAATTTCATCTCCAAAACCCTTTCACAGTAGCATCCACATTTATATTTAACTGAATAGCTGGAAGAAGGTGTGTCTATGTTACAAAATAGCTATTGTCTCCCTTACATTCTCCACCTTTTAATAGAAAATACTGCTTCTAGCTCACTCTAACTGGAATCATTCTGGAATAAGCAATCTGGGCGCTAAAGTTCAGCTTAGCCAAGTTGACACATCACAGAGCCATCACAAGTATAGTTATTCTCCATTCATTGTATTTCCATTCCAAATACTGATGTCATGAAAAGGCATGTTTGAAAATAAATATTCCTCAGTCTCTAAATAATAACAGATTCCAGATAATATCTCTAGACGTACACTGTCAAATATGGTAGCTACCAGCTACACATGGCTACAAAAGTTAAATTTAAATCAATCAGAATTTAAAATTCAGTTCCTTGGTGACACTAACCACATTTTAAATGCTGATAGCCACATGTGACTACAGTGTGGGATGGTGTTGATATAAGAACATTTTTATCATTACAGACATTCTATTGTATAGTGATGCCTGGACAATCTAAACAAAGTGATTTTAAAAGGTGGGCAGAGGACTTGAGTGGACATTTTTCCGAAGAAGATATACAGACAGCCAAGAGGCAAATGAAAAGATGGTCAACATCACTCATCCTTAGGGAAATACAAATCAAAACTGCAATGAGAGATCACCTCACACTATTGTCAAAAAGACAGAAAGTAACGAATGTTGAGGAGGATGTGGAGAAAAGGGAACCCCTGTGCTCTGTTGGGCAAGTAGAGCCCCTATGGAAAATAGTATGGTAGTTCCTCAAAAATTAAAAATACAGCTACCGTATGATCCTGCAGTCTCACTTCTGGGCATATACATCCCCCAAAATGAAATGAAGATCTTGAAGGTGTATCTCTCTTTCCATGTTAATTACAGCATTACTCACAATTTCCAAGACATGGAAACAATGTATGTGTCTATCCACGGATGAATGGGTAAAAACTCCTTCAGCGGCTGCAGGGCTCCTGCCGAGCTCCATATGTGTGTCCCTGGCCTGGCTGACCTTCAGTGACTCGCCAGAGCGGGCTGTCCGGCCACCAGAGCTTCCACCTCCTGCACTTCCTGCCTGCAGCCTTAGACATGCGCTTCACTTCCAGCCGCCTTCCGAGGACTGATCCCCTTCTCCACCATCTAGTGGGAAGCCCAGAGCCAGATGGGCTGGACACAGAGCCTGAGCCAGATGGTGGTGATGCTCACCGCTCCAGCCACCTGCAGTCTGTCTGTACCCCAGAGCTTTGTCCGGGATGCCCTCTGCCTGCTCCTAGACGTCCTCTGCCTAAGCTACGGCCAGTGAGCACGCAGCTGTACCGAACCCTGGTCCAGAAGCAGCCGCTCGCCAGCCTTGTGGTCACCACTCTTGCCTACTTCCTAACCTACAGCCAGGAGCACACAGCCCACCAAGAGGTAGGGAGGGTCCAAGAGGGCCTAGGGTCCCCTGGGGGTGATGCTGGGGCGAAAGGAGAGCAGACACCCACCCTGCACAGCCATGGACAGTGGCTACAGCGCGTCCTCAAGAGAGCAGCTGTTGGGGTTAACTGAGAGCATGAAATCAGCAGAATACCTGGCTTGCTAAAATGTAACACAGAGGCCCCTAAGGGCAGGGAAGATTTCGGAGAAGCGCATAGGCCTTTGGAATGCCAAGGCCTGAGTGACCCCTTGCCTAATGCAGAGGGGAGTGCCTTCCCTAAACTTTCCTAGCCCAAGCAGCCACCCTGCGATCTAAGAGATACATGCATTGTCCCCTAGGCTATGTTTAGCAGAACTCCTAGAACACTCGGATTAGCATATCGGATCTTTCCCGTAGACAGATCCTCCCAGTTCCAGTAAGACCCCTGGTCACGATCCTGTGATTGAGGAACACTGATAAGGATTTGTGATGATCCCGAAGGACCAATAAAAGTGGGAGCAAAGAAGAGCAAAGGGTCTTCGCCTCTGAGCGTTGACCCCCCTCGCCTTCTGCTCTTTTTTACAGCAAAGTTTGGAGGAATCTTTCCATACAGGGATTGCTGGCCATTTGGGCAAGCAGCCTTGGTGGAGGAGCAGCCTGAGAGGGACTCCAGTTATGGTGGTCAGGAGAGCTGTAGGCCTTAGCACAGAGACTCAGCCTGCCGCCCAGCTGTCTGCCTGGACTCAGAGCTATGCTGGCTCCACCTCTTGTAGGGCGTCTCCAGGGCTCTGCAGCAAAGGCAAAGCGAGTCCTGCTGGAGCTGCTGTAGCCTTGCAGCCCACGCCCAGAGCCCAGATAGGTAATTAGGCTTGTTGGTTTTTTGGGGTGGTTTTTTTTTTTTTTTTTTGGTTTTTAATTTGAAATTTTATTTTATTGTGATAAAAACACTTAACTTGAGGTCGATCTCCTTAACAAATTTTTAAATGTCCGTACAATATTGTTAACCAGAGGCACAATGTTGTACCCCAGATCCCTAGAGCTTATTCATCTCGCATTACTGAAACTTTGTACCCATTGATTAGCAACTCCTCGTTTTCCCCAACCGCCTGCCACTGGTAACCACCATTTTGCTCTCTGCTTCTATGAATTTAACTACTTTAGATATTCCATAAAGTGTCATTAGCGGAATCATGGAGTATTTGTCGGGGCCTGGCTTATTAAACTTAGGTAAAGTCCTCAGTGTTAATTCATCTTTTCACATATGGCAGGGTTTCCTTCTTTTTTTTTAAGGCTAAATCATATGCTATTGTACGTATATACTGTATTTTCTTCAGCTATTGACCCGTCAATTTAATCATTTATCTATTACCAGAGATACATGTTTGAGACTTAAATCGTGATTTCTGTTTTCTCCCAAAGAATATTCCTTGATTCAAATACTGCTGAAATTTAATATCATATGGGCTTACTGATGGTTAGGAACACTACTCTAGTTGTGAAAATCATATATTAAGACGATGTCCACGTAATCTACATTTTAGTTTATTTCCTTTTTGATCTGGCAGCATTTTTCTGTGGATAATATTAGAGACTTTTGATTAATGGAAACGTGCTCTTTCTCAAAGTGAATATAAAGTATCATAGGCTAAAAGCAACACATCTTAGAAATTATACCAAATCAAACAAACATCAGAACACTAAAAAAGAGAGGAATAGATTCAAAACATACTCTACAGTCCCTAAATATAACAGAAGACAAACTATTATTTTAATACAAAAGTTAACTGTCTCTGACACTAAATTAAAGTGTGCATAAGGCATGCCTAGGTTATCATAGACTATTGATACAATCACTAACAAGATGATTTTGAAGATAGCAGCTGATGTAACATACATTAAAAAGTTTAGTAGGATGACTTTGGTGAGAATATTCCAAAGCTGAAAACCAGAAGCAGTATTACTAAGCTCTGAAAAATGACATTTATATTTATATTGAAAATACGTTTTCTTCTATATTCAATATATTTCAAAATATATTTCAAAAAAATATTTTCTTATGAATGAAAGAAGTTTTATTCCTTTTATTTTCTCACCGCTTTCACTGCCTCCTCCATTGTTCTTCCTTACTCTCTCATATTCACCTGTGTCCCATTTTTTCTTTCCAGAAAAGAAATTACTTCCTTTTAACCAAAGAGTTGTCTTGTCATGCACTTGATGTAGGGTCCTTATGCATTACCAAATGGTTCAAACTTACAAGTTAGTTGAATATGAATAAATAAGTTGTATTAGTTCTCAGGTACTTTTCTGTCCTCACTGAGATGTTCTGCTAGCTGCTTAATGTTTGTGCTAAACTGTTCTTACGCATAAACCTTGCTTCTCTCCCAAGGGAAAACCAGAGAGGTTAATGAATGGAACAACTAATTAAGAGTCCATTTAGATGCATAAGGAGTATTATACTGATAAGAAAATCCAGTTGGTAACAGTCAAAATGACCTTTAAAAAAATGAAAGAATAGGAAAAACATAAGCTATTTTAAAATCTTCATCCATTTTTGGCAAGAATCCTTAAAACATGGTGTATTTGTTATTTTTATAACATTTCCTCATAAAGGGCTTGAAACCCTTGAGAAATGCATGTATTAATGAGTACACTTGTCTTGTGAGATAGCTCTAAACTTTTTCTCCTTGATAGAAAAGTGTATATGTGAAAACTGCACATAGAAAATAGTGTGGTTGTTTTGGAGAAATACATCTGAAGAGCCGTGAATGAGTTGAAGTTTTGTGATAGAAAACATACAAACTGGTCTCCAATTCCCTAATTCACTGGTTATCTTGCAATAACTTTTATAAGTCTTATGGAGGCTTGAAAGACAGTTCCCGTCTGTTTTCTTTCTTATAAGAACCCACCCTTGGTGAGCTAGTGGTCAGTGGCTGTGATTTTCTGCAGTCCTCGGCCATCTCTCCACAATGAATGTCTCTTTAGCTTGTCATCCTTAGAATACACTTCCCCTATGCCAGTTTGTGGACTGGCCCCTTCAGCTTCAAACTGCTTTGCGGGCCAATGGTCATCTTTTCTGCCCAGTGGAAACTGAGCCTCAGGAAACTTGTTTTCCACACTGTTAGTTATACTCTAAGATTTTCATCACTACGTTTCATTAATTACTCTTAATTTTCATATTTAAAAAGTTCACGGGTGATTCGTTATACCTGGAAAAACTGTCTTCTAACTCTGAATGTGTAATCCCAGTCGATGTCTATGCTGATAAACAGAAGCAGAAAATCAAACTTATGAAATTCAAGAGATTCACAAACATGACTTTATGTAATTGAAATCAAGTTGGAGGGGGCCCTGGATGGCTCAGTCAGTTAAGTGTCCAACTCTTTGTTAGGCTCAGGTCATGATCTCAGGATTGTGAGATCAAGCCCTAAGTGGGGCTCCCCGCTGGGCATGGAGTCTGCTTGAGATTCTCTTTCTCCCTGTCCCTCTGCCTCTCCCCCTGCTTGCGCTCACTCGCTCTGTCTTTCCCTCCCCTACTCAAATAAATAAATCTTAAAAAAAAAAAAAAAAAGGGAAAAAGAAAAAAAAAAAGGGAAAAAGAAAGAAACCAAGTCGGACATCAAGAATTGGAAATGCTTTCCTACCTTTGTGATATTTTGGAAACCTCAAACAGCCACACTTACAAGGCTCTCTAATATTTATTTAGTAATTAAGCCAATAAATTGGAGGGGGGAGTATCGTGTTATACAACAAAAGCTAGCCAATATAATCTGTTAGCTCCTTTTCCATATATTTCAGTCACTACTGTGACTGTTTGGGGAGGGGGTACCCAAATCATTTGTTTATTTGCTGGAAGAACTAACACAGTTTCACGTAAAATCATAATCATGGCTAAAATCTATTATAACAAAAGTATAATACAGGAACAGTAGGAAAAAGACACATATGCAAAAGAATTTACACACAGGCTTCCAGGGTCTTCCTCTTTTTCTGATAGCATAAGATACAATTTTCTCCTGTGAGATATCTCCATGCAAAGAAGATCATCTTGATTCTTGGGGTTGAGAATTCTTATAGGTACAAACACTAATCCAGAACCAAGTATACCATTACTCTTAATGTCTCCTTTAAATTTGGTGACAGTTTGATTCATCTTGACCCATCATATCACACAGTCAGTAGGAGAAACTTACAGTGTAGTGGTTGGTGTTTGACCAAGGGTTGTTGCCATGGCTACAGAGACACACAAGATCTGTGTAAGCCAGGCCTGTTGTGTTAACTATTTCTCCCACCTGCCTAAAACTAGACACCGAATCAAAAAGCAAAAAAAAAAAAAAAAAAAAAAAAAAAAGTGATGTGGTAGAAGATTTTTGAGTCAAGAAAGTTTTCAGTAAATGAGGCAGTGCAGTGTAATAGTGAGCAGTATTTGGGTTAGAGTCAGTAATGCCTTTCTTTGCCTTCTAACCCTAAAACCTAATTGTTGTGTGATGACGTTGAAGGAAGATTTATCTCTTCCACAATCTCAGTTTTCTTCACAATTTTTAGCTCACACAAGTCTTGGGAATTAAAATTAATCAAAATGTAGATTTCTTTGGTATTTAGTAGTTCTTCATAAAATGAATGCAAAGTATTAAATCTTTAAACAATGTAAAATTCTTGTGGATTTCATTGAAAAAAGAAAACAATTTAATTAACTTTTCGTTTTTATTCAGACCAAGTGCCTTTTCATTCTGCTGACATTTGTGCTGAAGCTCTTGTTCCTTTGTGAAGTGAATAAGATGAGATGGTGTATGTCAGGTGGAGTGAATATTTATCCTGGACTCATCTGCCCTTTGCTTGCACACTGAGTATGTTGACCAAAATGACCTCAAGATCTCCTTGGCAGTCTCTTCAGGAAAGAGGACACACTTGACTCACCAGTGTTTGGCCTTGAATATCAAATATGTTTTCAATAAACACAAAAGTATCTTTTTAGTTATGCTGTGCAGCAGTGCAGGAGACCATGTGTTTTGGCTTCTAGAGGTCATGGCTGACTCTTTAACAAGATTTACCCTTCCTTTACTGGTCGTTCATTGAATCATGGGAATGTTGATGTATATGACCCTTCAACTTTTTGTTGTTGCTACTGTTCTTAGTTATTACTGTGCTTCAACAAACATCAAAAACATTTTTTTACATAGAGCATATCAGGCTACCATAACGGTTATTTTTCTCATGTAGAAGGCATTTAATTAAAAAAAATGTTTTTAAATTCCTAGGGATGAACACTACTGTAGGCATAATGTCCTTTTCTCCATAGGATAATTATATTTAGGTATACATTTTATTCTCTAATTGTAAGAACCTAGATAAAGGATATGTCCACTTGTCAAATATTTGGCAAGAGCTAAATTTTTTTCTTTATGAAGAAGTATGCTTTCCTAAAAACACTGCTATTCAAATCTTAAAGCACCATTATACACTTAGCAAGTAAGAAGAAAGTGAGATGATATGGGAAAAATTACATTGTTAAAAAGTTATTTCAAAATATACAGGTTGTAGCAACTAATGCGAATTGATATTCAGCCTTCGTGTGCAGTTGTTAACTTGTGGTAAATTTTCTTTTCTACTCTGATTCTAAAAATAATTGCTTTGCTATTAACTTAAATGGAATGTACATTCTAGATAATTTTTTTAAATGTGGTGACTTATTCTATTCATTATGAATTCAGGATTCAATTTTTTAGGACTTGATCTTACAATTCTCTGTAGCACTTGAGAATGTACCTGAAAAAAACTGCTGGATTCTAGCTATTTTGCAAGAGTTGGCTGTTTTGAAAAAAAAAATTAAATGCACATTAAATAATTGTCTGTTTGATCCAAGAAAAGTGAAAGAGAAAAGAATTAGAAACAAACGTTAAAAATACATCATTATTGGAAGTTAAACTTATTTTAAATGTCTTTCAGAGCTTATTTAAGATAAATTATTAAAAATGAGGAAAAAAGTTTATAAAGATTTTTTAAATGTTTGGAACATTGTTGTTCTTTAAAGTGATAATCTCTAAATGATATTATTACTTACTGTTGAATATAAAAATATCAGAAAAGAGATAAGCAATAGAAAGAATATAGAAATAATTTACCACCTAGAGATAATCATCCTTAACATTTTATTTTTTAATTTTTTTTATTTTTTTTTTAAAGATTTTTATTTATTTATTTGACAGAGATAGAGACAGCCAGCGAGAGAGGGAACACAAGCAGGGGGAGTGGGAGAGGAAGAAGCAGGCTCATAGCAGAGGAGCCCGATGTGGGGCTCGATCCCATAACGCCGGGATCACGCCCTGAGCCGAAGGCAGACGCTTAACCGCTGTGCCACCCAGGCGCCCCCATCCTTAACATTTTAAAGTAATTATATAGATATATTTAATGCCTTTGAAGCATAGTGTCAAAATGCTTTCATAGATATTTCTAGAAATTTGCATCATCACTGATTAAAAACTAGGCTAAATGTTTATTTTCATTGGAGATTATAATTATTTTTGGCTTTTGTTAGTATAATAAGTGTAACATAGAATCCACAAAGACACTTTTAAAAATGTTTGTTGCTTATTACTTTTAACTTTCTGAATATTTCATTCAAACCAGTGTGCTTAAATTTCAGTGCCCTAGAATAAAACAGTATTGGCCTAAATTGTGAAGTTTTTAGATAAAGAAGTCTTGCTAGTGCTTTTCTTTAGAAATTGTTTAGGTTTAATGTCTTAGTTATTCTGAAGGTATTCTTAATGATCTGGAAAGAATTGCCTAGGGAAACATAAAAGTGCCTATTTTTAGCAATAGGCAACAGTAGTCAGTAATATGAAAATGTCAGCAATGCATCACTCTTATATGAAGATATAAATCACAACTACCTAATAATGGAGAATCTTCTAATTAGGGGTTATGAGGTTAACTTTCTTAGCTTCATTAGGTTTAGTTAAAATGGAAACATCTTAAATATTCAGAACATTTACATCTATAACTACATCAAAAGGAACTTGCATACTACATAATTTGTCTTTATTTTAACCCTGGGAGGAGTCTGAATTAATCAGAGATGAGCAATAACACTTTTTACTTTGCTTTTAATTAGCTAGAACTTTTAAGTAGGTAAACCCAATCACCTTATCTTTGATGATTTTTGATAAAGCACAAGGCGCATTGGGAAATGTGACTAAAGATAGACAGGGACAACTAGCAACTGCTCTCAAGAAAATGAAACAAATAAAAGATGATGACAGGAGAAAGGGACATTACTTGTTTCAAGTTATCAGGAAGAGAAGTCTATTCAGCTATGTTTCTAACGATGTTGTAGGTGCTGTGGGGAAGGTTCTCTGTGTTTCTTGATCAACAGAAATGATTAAGAGTCATGAAAATTGTTATTTCTTTTTACTTGTTGAAATATATGACCCACCTTTCATTATACAAAACTGTGACCCCTGAGCAGCATTCAACGCTGTATTTTAGAGGAGTTATCACACCACATTAGCCATAGCGTTAGTTTCTATTGCTGCCTTAACAAACCACCAAACACTCAGTGGCTTCAAATGACATGAATTTGTTATCTTATACTTCTGTATTTTGGAGGTCCAATACAACGCTTACTGAGCTAACCTCAAGGTACTGACGGGACTGCATTCCTTTCTGGAGGCTATGAGGAAAAATCTGCTTCCCTGCCTTTTCCAGCTTCTAGAGGCTGCTCACAATCCTTGACTCTTGGTCCCCTGCCATCTTCAAAGTCATCAGTGGCCAGTCAAGTTCTTTTCACACCATAGTACTCTTACTTTGATTCTTATTCTGCCTCTCTTCTACTTTTAGAGAAGCTTGTGATTATATTGATCTCACCCAGATCATCTCCCTAATTTGTCATCTGATTAGTAAGCTAAATGACAACTGCCACCTATTTCTCATTTGTCATATAACCTAACATATTCACAGGTTGTGGAGATTTTGTCACAAACATCTTTCGGTGAGGGGCATTAATCTGTCTGCCACAGCCGTCAACTACAAAGATGGAACATAAATGGATATAGTTTAGTGTTTTAATGAAATGAATCATAACCTACTCTAAAGCATATTTAACATGTTACTGAACTTGAGGCAACCTGCATTTGGTCTTCCGGTGTTCTTTTAAAAAAACACCGAACTCCTATGTTCTCTCTGCCTAAAAAGCTATTTGTGGCCTTTCTTTATGAGCTTCAAATAATTTCTCCCAGTGAGGTTGGCCTCTGATGCTTAATGAGTTTCTAAAAAACTTCTTTATCAAAACATTCCCAGTCTTATAAGAAACTAGCCATTCTAGGAAAATGAGATGCTGAAAACATGCTTCCTGTGTGTCTTCTAAATTTTGTAAATTTCTACTACATCCACTGAATCCAAGCTCTGAAAGACAAGTTGAACTTGATGACAGGACACAAAACCCTCTCTGCTGTGAGGAATCATAACCATGCAGTATCATCTTGGCACATAAGATCAGCACCTGTACAAACATTGTGAGCTCTGGCTTATAGACACAAAGATTTGAAGCCTTTCCATATTGAAGGAGTTCTGCAACCATTTTAATTAACAATAATTACCTTCGCTTATTTTTGGAAAGACTCAGAAGCCTGCCTCGCTTGATTTTCTGAAATCCATGAAAAGAGCTTCCCTAACCTCTCCAAATATCTGACATTTTTCTTTCATTTTGTTTTAATTTTTCCCTTGGAACATTAGAAAACAGCTTTCTTACATAGATCATAGGGGAAACAATTACTCTGCTTAGCCATTTAAATCAACTAGAACAGTCCATAAAAATTTTCATTCTCTTTCTGAGTCCTCAAAACATCTCCTTTTGGGCGCACCTGGGTGGCTCAGTCTATTAAGCCTTGACTTTCAATTTTGGCTCAGGTCATGATCTCAGGGTTGTAAGATTGAGCCCCGTGTCAAGCTCAGTACTCAGTGCAGAATCTGCTTGAGATTCTTTCTCTCCCTCTCTCTCTGCGCCTTTCCCTCTGCCCCTCACTCATGTGTTCTCTCTCTCTCAAATAGATAGATGATAGATAGATAGATAGATGATAGATAGATAGATAGATAGATGATAGATAGATAAAATCTTTTTTAAAAATCTCCCTTTGTATTCTGATCTTTGAAAAAAATCTTTCAAACAGCCCTCAAAGGCATTGCCTTTTTCATTTATATCCTAAATCTTTTTATTTTCCCTAGGCTCCAGAGATTAGCTAATCTTCCTCTGATCAAAGGTAACTAGCAATTATAAAAGTTTAGAAGGATTGCATTTAGTATGAGGACCAACAGAAAGTTAACTATTTTTGGATTTTACTCTTTCCTTTCCCAAAATAATCCCAGAAAATCAATCAGGAGACCCTGGACTTAAGCTAGATTAGCAGTAGGTTAAAAAAAAAAATCACAAAAACAATGAATCAGACTGAGTGATTTAGGTTTATGAGATGTAAAGAGCCAAGAATTCAACCTTTTTTTTTTTTTTAAATTGAGGCATAATTAACATACATTATTTTAGTTTCAAGTGTACAACATAATGATTCAATATTTGTATATATTGTGAAATGATCACTACAGTAAATCTAGTTAACATCCATCAAACATACATAGCTACAGAATTTTTTTCTTGTTACAACATTCTTAATATAAAGCTTGCCATGTTGTTATTTAGTTCTATATTGGGCATAAATGGTCTCCTTTTAAGGTAAGCGACAATAATGACTATATTTTTGGAAAGGTAAAAATAACTCCATCCCAGACTGGAATCAGCTGAAGAAGGCCTTAGTGGGTTAGATTATGGCTCTAGTTATCTCTGCACTGTGTTTTTCGCCTTTTTTTCTCTCTAAAATGAGTTCTGTTGAGAGGGGGATTCATGGAATGATATAGTTTAAGAGAAGTGTTTCTAACCCTGAAATTTCTCTAAAGCAGTTTTGAAAATCTCATAAGAAATATATAGGGTTCAACAGAGATGCATAAATGGATTCTTAGAATTATCAGTCATTCAAATCTCACTATAGATTAATTTGACTGGTTTCATTTTCCTTTAACATCTGTATTGATGGTAGGGAAATAGGGATTTAGAAGGGAGGAGGTCACCATAATGCGCAGAGGACCAACATGAGTTAGTTGTTTCAGTAAGTTAGCAGAGGGGACTACAGATGTTGGCAGCAGTGTCAGCATTTGCTATGGCTGAAAGAATGCCAGACTAAGGAGAAATGTGGACCACACTCATATCAACAGCACAACTTCTGCCTATCTTCACACTAGTCTTCCAAAGGGGAATGTATAACTTAATGCTTAGGAGAAGGATGATTATAAATTAGAAAAGCCACCAGAAAAGATTAGAGTATTGGTAAATATTTCTATGATTTTGTGAAAGAATACAGTGAATACCTTTTCAAAAGGTGATGTATGTATACAAGTATGTATTGAACTGGAAGAATAGCAAAATAAATGAATGTAGGATGTGGCTCTAAGAAAGTGATCTCACACCTCTAGCTTTGGGAAGTCTTATGGATTGAATTGCATTTCCCCAAAGATGGTGAAGTCCTAATGCTCAGTACCTCTGACTGTGACTTTGTTTTGAAGTAAGGTCTTTGCAGGTAATCAAGTTAAGATGAGATTCTTAAGGTGGTCCCTAATCCAATATGACTATGTCCTTATAATAAAGGTTAATGTGGACACAGAAACAGACATACACAAAAGAGAGATTATGTGAAGAGACAAAGAGAAAATGTCATAAGAGTATCAGAGTCATGCTGTTATCAGCCAAGGAACATCTGAGGCTGTCAGAGCTGGAAGACACAAGAAAGTCTCCTCCCCTAGCGCCTTCAGAAGGACCATGTCCCTGCTGGCTTTTCATGTGGACTTCTACGCCATCCAGAACTATGAAACAATACATTTCTGGAGTTCAATGCCCTCTAATTTATGATACTTTTTTACAGCAGCCCTGGGAAATTAACACAGGTGTCCCTTTAGAAATAATAATAATAATAATAACAGAGTTTTTAATGGAAACAGCTAAATTTATTTTGCTCAACATTAAAGTTTTTTGATTTGGAAGGTTTGTGTTTTAGTTTCTCTTTTTACATGTTGACATTTTCTTCCTTATAAAGGAGAATGTATGGACTACTCTGAAGATGTGTGGTTTTCAGGCTACTCATATGACATACATTCAAATTAAGAGAGCTAAATAAGAACCTAATATGGAAGACGGAATAATGTAGGAAATTAATTTTTCTGAGCCTGTTTCTGTACGTGGGAGCTATGCTATCTAATGGAAGATAAGAGTATTTCACTCTATCCCTCTGAGCTCAAAATAAAACACTCCATAATATTTGTGCTCCTCCATACGACATTCCTCTTACTGTTGCGAGAGTGATGTTCAGGTTTTCCTGATGCTTTAAGTCACCTGCAAGTACGTGACCTTGCAGGGACATAAATGATCCTTCTCCAACTAGTCCACACATCTGCATTATCTGATCTTTTCTCCCCTATCCACACATACAATGTCACTACAGTCTTTTTACTGTGACTCACATTCTGGAAACATGCAGATTAGATAGATGATAGAGACAGAGACAGAGAGATGGCACCATGGAATAAGAACAGTGATATGCAGTAAGATATGTTTGCAAATCAACCTAATTTCACAATGCAGAATGTTAGGAAATTCTGACTTTTAAACATATATCTATCGCTTCTTAGAAGTTTCTGTTTATTGATTGTTTATATATTTTTTTGTTATACTGGTTGGCTTATTTGAGTACATAATGATTATTAGGTGATAAGCCAATATAAATAGTTAATAATGACACCTGAAAGATTATAAAATTTAACAAAACTAACATTTTTCATAGAAAAATAGGAAAAGATGGGGTAAGAGAGATTTTAAATCGAAAAGAGCCACCAAGATGAAAAAATATAAATAATCTGATGGGTAACTTTTTAAAAAGCATCATGAGGGGCGCCTGGGTAGTGCAGTCTTTAAGCGTCTGCCTTTGGCTCATGGCGTGATCCCGGCGTTCTGGGATCGAGCCCCACATCAGGCTCCTCCGCTATGAGCCTGCTTCTTCCTCTCCCACTCCCCCTGTTTGTGTTCCCTCTCTCGCTGGCTGTCTCTCTGTCAAAATAAATAAATAAAATCTTTAAAAATAAAAATAAATAAATAAATAAATAAAAAGCATCATGAATGTGTGCTATTCTGACTTCTTGAAAGTCCTTGAGAAAATCTTATTAGGGTGCAAATGACTTTGTTCTGGATCAGAATGATAAAAGGCCTCTCATCCTGAACAAAAATTGCTTTTTGCTTATAAATTCTATTGTTGTAAGCATCCTCTTGTCTCTTCCTGCTAATGAAATAAAATTAACATTTTCCAGGTAAACAGTGCTTCCCTTACATTGTTTAAGTGGCCAAATAATCTTGTCACAGATGTTTTTCCCATCAAGCGTTTCACTTAAAAGTTTCCCATCTTTCTTCAAACCTTTAGAGTTTAATTCTGGTCTTCTCCACTTCTAGCCTTTTGCATTAACAGGAAATAGCATTGTGCCAAATATTTCTAATTGACATCTGCAGAGTATCCTGTAATTCTTCCCTCATCTGTCAGGTAATTCAACTTCTGTAGTCCTATTTTTAAATTAATGAAGCAAAGGAATGTTGTTTTCCCTTTGTGAAACTGAAAAACAAGATAAGCTTCATATTAGGGGCATGAGAAAATGCCTTCGTTTTGGGAAATTCTATACATGTTCAGAAGAGACATGCCATAATCCAGAATATGAAAGTGGAAATGTGTGATTTTGTTCAAAGGCTTTGCTGATGTACTTGTCTTATTGTCACAACTTCTAAATATAAAGTTTTGTTTTTCTTTTTCAGCATGATTAAGCATCATTAGTCATACCTCACAAAGTCACTGCAGGGAAGATTTAGATTGCTAGTGTCATTTTACAGGTGAAGGAATTCAGGAAAAAAAAAAAAAAGTGTGTGAGACCGAAATACAGGCATTGTTTTTTTGTTTGTTACTTGGTTGTGTTTTTTTTCCCCAAACTGTTTTCAGTCCTCCTCAGGAGTCCATGGCAGTTTCTTATTGCATCTGTGTCAAAGCAAAATACTTTTCTCTGGCCTCTTCAAATAGTGTTCTAGTCTTCAAAACCAAATACAAAGCCTAGTATAATCTCTGTAATGATTACATTACTACAATAATAATAATTTCTAAATAATGTACAGACACTTATGATCCAAGTAGCTTCAGAGGAATGAATCCAACTATAGAAGACTGATGAAGGCATCTTAGAGAGATGAGGGAGACCCAAGAGTGAGAAAAGGAATATGGACCAGGAACTGGCTTTGATCATTTTCTTAGCACCATCTAGCCCAGTCATAACCAATATGCTTCAAAAATTTTAATGGGATCTAGAGTGATCATAGGCAGTAAAGCCAGCCCTTACAGAAAGAAGAATTGTCACTCTCTCTGGTGAGTTGGAAGAGGCCATTTTAGTTTCAGCTTTCCCTCAGGGTCAAATACCACATTCCACTATTAAGCAAATGAGGAAATTCCCATGCGTGAGTTGTAATTGGCAATAGAGCTACCTGTGTTATTGGTGCTATAATGGGGCCTTGACAGGCCTAATATATACACTTGATTATGATAATGTTTGTCTTGCGCCTGGGACGGTTCTATGAATATTTGTCTCTGCTGTAGTTCTTGCTATGGAAATTCTAAATATAAAATCCATTCTAATTAAAGAAAATTTTTATTTGATAAGAATAAACCTACTTTGAAAGCCCAACTACAGAAATAACTTTTTGTTTGTATTAGGATAAAGTCTCCTAAAAATCTGATGCCAAAAAGAAACATGAAAGGAATCATTGATCAAGTTGATCCATTATTACAAAACACAATTGCATTAAAAAACATAATTATAGATATTAATCAAATGATCTCAGTAATCACTGAGTAAATTGCTTCCTAAATTTTAATCTATGAATCTAGTTTCTCTGACTTGAAAACATGCCTCTGCCAAGTTGTAGTTGAGTGGGTTTTCTTAAAATTGAGCTAGTAGGTTCATATTGTAGGCATGGTACTATTTATTTTTCTTAGAATTTTGTAGCCCTATTTGTGACAGAATTTTTTACTGTATTTTGGAAAATTGTGGGTTCCAATAAAAAAAGTTAATATGCACTTTTGAACTAGTGTTTATAATTGCGGGAAAAAAAACCCAAAGATCTGTTTTATACTGCTTATTTTGCTTCTAAATAGCTATGTGTATTCATGAAAAAATTTACTTAGTTCTCATATATTTCCACTTCTCAGTGTTGCTCTGAGGATAAAAAAGATGGATGGAGAAGATGGATGTAAAAACACTTACAAAGCATGCAGAGTATATGAACTTCCTGTGACATTATTGTTCCTGCTTTGACTATTACTATTTATTTTGATTCAGCCATCTGTACATTTCTTGAGTTGTGTTGAGCAGTCTTAAAAATGACAACAGTATCTATTTGTCTTTTTCAAATGGATAGGAAGAGAATATAGCTGTTATCAAGAGATGATACTTTATCTCAAAATTTTTCAAATATTAGAACACAGTGGCAGCTGTAATCCAAAAAATAAAAAGAAAGAGAAGTTTAATGAAACAGAAATGGGAAAAGTCAGTAGGAGTTAATTATTAACGGTAATAAGGGTGATGAAATATTTGGGAAAATTACTAATAGCATGATCCACTCTTAAAAGTTCATTGTACAAATGATGTGTTGGTGACTCAGTTGGTTAAGCATCTGCCTTTGGCTTAGGTCATGATCCCAGGGTCCTGGGATCAAGCCCCATGTCGGGCTCCCTGCTCAGCAGGGGAGTATGCTTTTCCCTCTTCCTCTCCCTCTGTCCCTGCTCATGTACTCTCTTGCGTGCGCATTCTCTCAAATAAATAAATAAAATCTTTTAAAAAATTAAATAAATAAAAGTTCATTGTACAAATGAGGTTGGTGAGAAAGAGTGTTTACAGTGTGACTTAAACTAAGGAAATCCTTCTTAGACAAAAAGATCATTATCTTGGAACTGTTAGAAAAGGTCAAATTTAAAATTATTATTTAAGTATGAGCTCCACAATGATCTTAGTGTAGTACTCTTTCCTTTATATCCACTCCTGTGTCTGCATTTATTTTTGGACTGAGGAACCCACGTGAAAAGACAAAACCATTACACAACTGGCTGCTTCAAGAGCATTGTTTCTGCCTGAACTTAATTAGCCATTACCTACACATATTTACTCAAGCTAAATAATGTAAGAGTGGAATTTTGAAGTGGACTCATGAAGGATAGGACTGGGGATAATTATATTGTGTATTGGGTGGTGTTGAATTGTATTGCTGCTCTTATTTCTTTTAATTATACACACCCCTCTATATTCTCATTTCAGATACTTGGTTAGCCAATTTCCTTTTTCCAATCACCAGGGTGAGTCCCCAAATAATTTGAATGTGTTCATTAGTATGAGGGTGGTAGATTACTTTTTTTTCTTGTTTATTTCCTTCTTTTTTTTTTATTTTTAATGTCTCAGTTGTTAAAGATCAACTTCATATGCAGTCTTAAAATGTTGGAGAAGCTGTTCAATGAAGTCTGACAGCAAGAGTAGTATGACAGCATGCTCACTGGGGAGCAGCGTACTCTAATTATAATAACTAAGATTGGTTTGAATCCTAAAAGTGATTAAGCTGTATGGTTCTGCTAGTTATTTTACAATTCCTCTCAATTCTCCTGGATCAATAAATTTTGACACTAAAATGAAAGGAAATCTAGTCAATATATGCTTGTGTCAAAATGTACGTGGCTGCCCTAGGAGAAAGTTCCTGGCGTAAGAATGAGTCATGTATACAAAAGTGATAGAATGCCTTACTCAGTGTACTGGAAGAAATTTCTGACACTGAAAAATATATGAGAAAACGGATGAATTTCAGACAGGCCTTTTACATGTAAACAATGGGCTGGAAATTAAGAGAGAATCATACTGCATTGATTACTAGAATGATGTTAGGAGTTAGACAGAAATACAAGTGATATACAAGTTCCCTGTTGGTAAGGTTGTAGGCAGGGCTGAAAGTAAATAGTGTGCCTGAAAAACAGCACTCAATGCAATAGTTTTATCAATTAACTCATACCACTGCTAATGAGTTGAAGGGTTTCAGAGACATGGATACTACTCCATTTACTATGAGATGAAACTGTTATCAGATTGCAAAGAGATGGAAATCTAAGTAAATACAGGACAATCAATAAATAGCAAATAAAAGTGGTAGTTTGGAGACTAGAAAAAATGTAGACAAAGCAGCAAAAGGAATGATTACAAAGGTTTGGGGACAGCTACTGACGCTGGAATGTCAGTAAATGTTTGGAGAATAACCGCATGCAGAAATACCTCATTCAGCAAGATGCCTGCGTGGAGATAAAAAGAATACTGATCATTTCTTATTTTTCATGAGGCTGGTGGTTCCACCTAGCAATATGTGAATGTGAGTGAAGCAGCAACATGATGTTTCAATATTTCCTGTGTATGGTATAATAATATCCTTGATATGAATGGGCATTCTGTTAAGAGAAATGTTTCATTGTCAAAAAAAAGTTGGGGAGACATTGGGATAAATAAAATGTTTATTGAAAGATATCTCAGAGTCTTTAACAAATGAACGTCCAATGAAACATTTTGAATAGGTACACGGTGAGATTTTCCCTAACTTTTTTTTGTGATTGATAGGCTTTATTTTTTAGAACATTTTTATGTTTACAGAAAAACTAAGCAGATAGCATAGGGTTTCCATATATACCTTTGTTTCTCCCTTGCAGTTTCTGTTTTAACATCTTGCATTAGTGTGTACACTATTTAACAAGGGAATGAATTTCTGTTTATTTCTAGTCTGCTGAGTTTTTGTCATGAATGGGTGTTGAATTTTGTTAAGTGATCTTTCTGCATCAGTTGACATGATTATATTGTTTTTCTCTCTAGCCAGTTGATATGGTAAATTACATTGATTGATTTTTTTTGACTGTTGAATCTTCCTTGCTCCCTGGCATAAATCTGACTTGGTCATGGTATCTAATTATATTCTTAAAATTTTGGACTTACTTGCAAATACTTATTTAGGATTTGGGGGTCTATGTTCATGAAATTATTGGTCAGCAGTTTTCTTTCCTTGTATTTGGTATTATCATAAGGCTGGCATCACAGAATGAGGAAGGAATTGATTCTCCTGCTTCTGTAGTTAATTAAATATACTATAACAGCTTTTTAGGTCTGCCATACAAATTACTACAAACTGAATGGCTTAAAACAACAGAAATTTATTTTCTCATAGTTTGGGATGCTAGAAGCTTGAATTTCAGGTGTTGACAGAGTTGTTTCCATTGAAACCTCAAGGGAAGGATCCTTCCTTGCTTCTTCTAGCTTATTCCAAGCGCCATGTTGACGATGTCACTTCTCATTTCTTTAGGTTCATTACTGGAGATTTGTTTTGCTTACTTTTTATTCATGAATTTTAAATTTTTATTCAGTTTTTCTATATATATTTTTACTTTTATTTTTATTTTATTTTTATTTTTTTTATTATGTTCAGTTAGCCACTGTATAGTACATCATTAGTTTTTGATGCAGTGTTCAATGATTCATTAACTACGTAAAACACCCAGTGCTCATCATAACACATGCCCTCCTCAATACCCATCACCCTGTTACCCCCACCCCTCTGAAACCCTCAGTTTGTTTCCCATGGTCCATTTGTTTTGTTCACATTTCCTACTTTTTCTTTTCCTTGTGGTGCTACATAGGTGTCTGCGTTTGAAGAAAGAGCCACTTCTCTTGGTCTTTATAGACTGATTTGACAAAGAAACCCCTCATTAATCAGCATGGCTAGAGATGCTGGAGCCTCTCAAACCTCTTCTATGGACTATGTCTTCTCTGGACTCATCTGTAGAGATTCCTTATTAGAGGGCACTTACTCTTATTTTCAGGTGCTCATAATCTTCTTTCCCTGGGGTCTCTTACTGCTGTACCACAGGCCAGGACTTAGGACACATTCCATTCTTCTCCCTCCTTTCCTTGGAGGCCTCAAGTTCTGTGCCTTCTCCTAAATTTACTGAGCTATGCTGGGCACAGCGCATTGCCTGCTCCTTTTCCTTTGTTCTTAGTTGCCCCCATGAAACTATGAGGGTTCCATTGCTCCAGGTGAGGCAAGAAAGTTACTGGCCTCAGATAACACACCAAAATGCTGGGGATGTTGAAGGCACGCTTTCCTTCTCTCCCTCCTGCCTGGTGAAGAAACCTCAGCTTATATGCCTTGTTTCAATCTCGTAAAGCTGTATCAGACACAGTAGCTGTCTATCACTTTTCCTTTGTTTTTTTCTGTCCCCAAGCATAGATCTGAGTTTCCAACAAATCATTTCTCTTCTTTCTGAAGGATTTCTTTTTTTTTTTTTTTTAAAGATTTTATTTATTTATTCGACAGAGACAGAGACAGCCAGCGAGAGAGGGAACACAAGCAGGGGGAGTGGGAGAGGAAGAAGCAGGCTCTTAGCAGAGGAGCCTGATGTGGGGCTCGATCCCACAACGCCGGGATCACGCCCTGAGCCGAAGGCAGACGCTTAACTGCTATGCCACCCAGGCGCCCCATCTGAAGGATTTCTTTTAACATTACTTGTGAGATTGTTTCACTGGTGATGAATTCCCTCCTTTTTGTTTGTTTGTTTGTTTGAGAAAGATTTTCTCTCTCTCCAGTTTTGAAAGATAATTATGCTGGATACGGAAATCTTTTTGGCTGGATTTTTTCTTTCAACAATTCAAATATTTCCCTCCACCCTCTTCTTGCTTGCAGGTTTTCTAAAGAAAAGCCCAATGTAATTTATATCTTTGGCTATAGATAAATTACTCACCCACTCCCCCAACCTCCTGGCTTCTTCCCAAATTTTGTATTTATCTGTGGTTTTCTGCAGCTGGAATATGATATGCCTAGTTGTACATTTTAATATCTACTCTTCCGGGTCTTCTCAGAGCTTCCCGGACCTGTGCTTTATTGTTTGTCATTAATTTTGGAAAACTCTCATCCATTATTATCTCGGTTATATCGTCTGCTCCTTTCTCTCTCTTCATTCAGATATTCCTATTCAATATAGTTACATTTTTGTAGTTGTCACATAATTCTTGGATATTCTGTTCCTTTTATTTTTAATTCCTTTATGCTTTGCTTTTCAGTTTGGGAGGTTTCCACTGACATAGCTTCAAACTCACTGAATCTTTCATCACTGAAGTCCAATCTATTAACAAGCTTATCAGAAGCATTTAAAAAAAAATTGTTAGTGTTTTTTTTTCTTTTTTTATTTCTACCACTAAAAAAAATTATTAGAGTTTCCATCTCTCAGCTCACATTAACCATCTATGCTTACATGTTGTCCACTCTTTCTGTTAGACCCCTTAGCATAGTAGTTGTAGCTATTTAAAACTTTCTGCCTGATAATTTTAAAGTGTCTGCCATATCTGTGTCTAGTTCCGATGCTTGCTTTATATGCTTAGGCTGTATTTTTTTTTTTCTGTTTAGCGTGCCTTTTAATTTTTTGTTGAAATCCAAACATGATGTATCAGCCAGTAGGTACTCAGTAAAAGACTTTTAGTGTGAGGATTTATGTTTATTTGGCTAAAGTTAAGCTGTGTTCTAATGTTTGTCTCAGGATTCTGTTTCTTCTGCTGTCTTTATTTTACCTTCTTTGTCTCTGCATTTCCCTAGAAATTCCATCTAAACTAGAGCCTGTGACTTTTGGTTCTTTCAGTCGTAATCTATTGTTATTGTATTGGAGTCCTGTTGATGTGGATAAGACATTTAGGAGAGGAAGAATATTATGATCGTATGATTATAATTTTATCTTTTTTAGAGGTCAAGTGTCCCTTGGTTTTGGCCCTCATAGGGTTGTTTTGTTTTTGTTTTGTTTTTTAGCATTTCCCCCCCCTTCTTTTAAGAGATACAGGAAACCTAGAAAGGATTCATGTTGGCTGTTCCTCTTCCCCCAATTCAGATAAAGTTCTGGTAAAGTTGCTTCCTTTCAGAAGAGACTTTTGTTATAGAGACAGGTGGCTCTGGGCTTACTTCAGAATGGTCACTTGTCCCCTCCCTGACCTAAGGACAATCCAGTCTTCACCATGAGGACTTAATGGGGCTCTTAGAGGTAAATCTCCTGAGTGTGTGGCACTCCCCGACCAAGACTGGGCCTCTAGTTTTTAGTTCCGAGGCTAGTTCACTATCAGCCTCCAGAAATTCATCAGTTAATGTTTATCTTCCTAGCAGTCCCTGGCTGCAATAGCCTCTACTCTCAGTGAGCTGTGATTCCTGCATACTCCAGTTTTCTGGAGAGACATTTGCCCTGTGACCTCAATTCTCTCGTGGATCTAGGAAGAGTTGTTGATTTTAAGTTTGTATAGCTTTTCCCTTGTTGACAGGATGGGAGTCATGACTCCCAAGCTCTTTATCTGTGTGAGTGTAAACTGAACATTTCTAATCTTATTTAGGGAGGAAGGAGAGTGCATATGAACATATCCCAGGGGATAACAATTTGTGAAAATGCCGACCTAACCATAGCCTTTTCATGTGTCTTTAAAAATATTAAATAATGGCCAAAATAGGATTGGCTGAGCCCCAGGAATGAAAAATGATCTATTAACTCCTAAATCAAGTTTGGTTAAAAGACCACTTGATAAAAGAATCATGAATCTTCCACTTACTACAAGTAAGAATTTCAGCAATTAAGTTGGCCTTTCTGAGCATGTCTCTCTCATTCAAACTGGGATAGTTCTCAGTGTATGACAAGGGTTATTATGAAGCTAAAATTAACTGATAAAATAATAATAATAATAATAATAATAGCAGCTAATACTTGCTGATACATTAAAAGGTGCCAGTGCTTATAGATTTTATTTCCTTAATCTTCCTCCAAACCCCGGAAGGTCGTATTACTGCCATTTTTCCCTTAAAGATGAGGGAAACATAGACATGAACATTTAAATAATTAAACCTAGTTCACAAAGGTATAAATATCAATGTCTGGCACTGTCTGAGTATAGAGCCCAAACTCCAAAGAACAGAGTAATATGCTCTGTAAGTTTCTATGACAAGTCTAGTCTGATTCACTGAAGGTGGTGTTTAGAACATGGATGATCATTTGTTGAGATGTTTATTGGTTCATTCAGAATATGAAAGGGCTTGAAAAGATGTTTATATGTTTGGAATTGGTAAAACTTAGACACAAAGTAGTTTTAACAGTTTAAAGATTTTTTTCTTCTTATTGATATTTGTGTCATTCAGCTCTTACGATTGGGTGATTACTCTGAGCCAAACTCTATAGTAACTATTTTAAGAAAAACAGATATGAATCAGACTAAGTCGTCGCTTCCTAAAAGGCAAAATCGAGTATATATATATGCATGCCCGTATTGCAGGACAGGACAGGACTGGTCGTCAGAGCAAACTCACAATGTTCTCTGTTAGCTCATTAAGTAGTGACCGTAATTTGTGTCTCATTTTTGTCCACATGAGTTCTTCAGTATTTCTGGAAATCACAACTTTGTATGGTCTGCAGGAAAAAGAATTTCACTTAAAAACTGAAGTACTATTATATCTGTGTAGACATACATGATCAGGGAAGGTATTATGCTGCAGCGTGATTATCAGGGGCTCTCCATCCAGACAGTGGCTGCAGTGCCTCAGTGGGTATGCAGCAGGAGAGAGCACTAAGTTGCTACAAGAGTGTAGAAATGTATTTGCAGGGGTCTCTATTTTGAAAATGTATCATCCGTGTTGGCTGGAATTAAAAATTCAGTTGCTCAAGGATATAAGTATAAATTTATAGCTACAGCTTAGAAGGCAAATAAACAAACACTTGCTACAGGCTTTATTATGTTTGCTGTTTGTTGTTTTTGAAAATTTATTTAGTGGTTGTGAAAGATGCCAGATTGAAAAAGACACTAAAAAAAGAAATTCACAGTTTATTCACAGATGACTCATTAGCACTTCAGTTTCCCCAGGAGTCTTGTTACCTCTAGGCTTCTTATCAGTTTAATGTACGTTTCTTGCTGCACTTACAGATCTATTTGAATTTGTGGCAGGGGGGTGAATAGGAAAAACCATGAGTCACCATGAAGGGTCAGTAATCAGATTCTAGAGTCTGACTTCCTGTGGAAAAATCAACTTAATTTCTCTGTGCCTCAGTTTCTTCATCTGTAGAAAGAGGATAAGGTGCACTACCTCGCAGAGTTGTTTTGAGCATTAAATTAGTTAATATGTTCAATACCTGTAAAATTGGAATGATACCTTTTACCTATTCAGTACTGTCTGGGTATTAGGTATTTAATGTTTTCAATTAAGCATATAGCTTGTTGCAAAAAGTTCATTAATCTAACATATTCCATGTTTAAATTATACAGCGGCGTTCTCACTTTGATTTTTGATTTTGTAATGGTAGTGACTGTACTACAGTTAGTGAGCAGTGAAAGAGAAGGAAACAGCTGTATTCACCGATCTCAGCACCTATGACATCATCAGTTGGTGGTATGAGGTCATTGTTCTTCTTGCACTGCCATCCATAAAACTGTATCCTACTCATTCCTTCCATGCCTCATTGACAAACTTTTAAAGCCGTGTTTTCTGCAGTGGCTTTTGAGGCTGAATTTGGCCAGGACACTTTACCTCCTATTCATGGGAGAGTGAATACTGCCACACTGTAGTGCTTAAAAGAACTTGTGGAGATCTACTGCTTTATTCCCAGGGATGTGAGGCAAAGTATTGGACTATATATATCTTTTTCTTGAAAGAGATAGGTTTCAGTTCAAGAAGATCCTGCCAAGCTTGAGGACAACAGTTCAATCCCTAATCATTACAGTATTATAATTCCTATCATTTTTATGTCGAGGTTGTGCTAATTTAGAAAGGAGTATCTTCTGAAGGTTCTCAGACTCATGAATGAAATTCTCACATTATACTGACTTGAACTAAACTTTATAAAAATTACAGGATTTATCCACTTGCTAAGGCACCTAGGACGAAGTTGAGATAAAATTACAGGGTGGTAGAAGTGTAAGAAAGTGTAGGAAAGTGTAGGAAACATGGAAATGTTTCCTACAAATGAATTCATCAGTAAGAAATTGTGGCTCATACATGAACATCAACAGAATTCAACAAATTTTGGAAGATTCATACTTTATAGCTAAGAGATCAGAGATGAGAAAAGGATATGCACAAGTGATTATCATGTCGTGTGTTCATATAGATAGCTCTTATTGTTTTTCTCACATATTTTGTCTACCATTTATTTCATCTCCAATGTTTGGCTTAGCTCCTGTCACATGACAGTAAGTAGCTTGTTTACTCTCCTGATCCTGTCCTCTATCATTAGCCGGGCAAATAATACATATTAACTTCAGTTTTTAGCTCCTTGCTACAATGTGTGATAGTACAAAAAGTTTAGACAACAGATTAAAATCATCATTGTCATCATCATCATTGCTCAGTCATTTTTGTTAAATACTTACAAGGCCCCCCACACTCTTCCAAGCAGTCTTTTAACTCATCCAATCTTTATGGCAACTCCGTGGGATAGTTATCAGTGACATTTCTATTTTCATATGATAATACTAAAATACAGAAAAATATAGAAAAATTGCCCAAGGTCAATGACCAAGTGGTGAGCCAGGATTTAAATTCAGGGTCTGACTCCAAAGTAAAAAATGATGCCAAATTGTCCCAATGGGCATTAAGGGTAACAGAGAAAGCCCTGTATTACTGAGGCGGTGGATGTGCTAAGCAGTGAGGCAAAGCAAGACATTCTACATGCTTCCACAGCTTCCAAGGACATCAAAGTGCCAGGAACTCTTTTAGGTATGGAGTTGAAAGAACAATTTGGGAATTTTGGCAGTTACTGGCCTTTGAAATTATAAAGCCTACTTATATACATTTGCATCCATCAATTTTTAAAGAGCTATATAATGTACTATAAAACTATTTAAAAATGTGCTTTTCAGCAATTTAAAAGTACAAAATATACTCTGGACAATGTGAAATTTAGCATTTACGTTGATATGCTACCAGACACTGTGAAAAATGTCCTTGCAAAGGAGAAAGTTTTACTAAAAATTCTATTTTTAAATTATCTACCTTAAAAAAAGCAGTTTATATTCATAAGCACGGATTTTCATATAATCTGACACAATGTTAACTTAAAGGAATCCACACAGGGTGAGGTAACACCCTTATCTTTAGGAAAATAATTTAAAAATTCAAGTTGATTCCAATATTATTATGTAGTGCTTAAAGTTTTATATAGCATGTGTTGTAGTAGTTAATATTATTGAAGCTTTTATCTAGGTCTAGCAGGACTTAACTTTTTAATATTTATTTTCTATTTTAGGGCACTTGGTGACACAAAATTAAAATAACGTGTTTCGGGGTCATACACTTAAGTTACTAGGAGTCCTAGAATTAGTACTTCTACATCTTACTTTTCCACTAAATTTCAGCAGGTTAAATGATTTCATTTTGTTCAAATGTGCCTCTCCCTTTCCCAAAATGCATACATCCAAATAATATGATTAAATAAATAAAATCTACATTCTTGGTAGACTGATTTGCTTTGTTAATAAGTTTTTATATATCACACTCAGTATTTATGAAAGAAAAAAATTGATAACTTGGACTTTAATAAAAACCACTGCTCTCCAAAAGAATAGGAAAAGCCACATACTGGGAGAAGATATTTTTCAAGGCACATCTCATAAAGAATGTGTGTCCACAGTACACAAAGTACTCTTATAACTCAACCAAAAATAATTTAAACAGCCCAGTTTAAATACCATACCAATTAAATAATTTACACAGCCCCATTTATGTACCATAATGTTTGGTAGCTTTTCCTATAATATTACTTGCTCATAAAATTTAAAAGTCACATTTTAAATGGCCCTGTCTCTCATACTAGCGTTTTGAAAGGGCAGTTGCCTACAGTTGCCAACAACCAGCGGAAGTGGTTCTAGTCAAGAAAAGCCTCCCCTAGATGCTCCAGAGGCAATATGGCCCTGAGAGCACTTAGATTTCCAACTCTGGCTTCCAGAACTATGAGAAAAAAAAGTTGTTGTTTTTGGCCACCCAGTTTGTGGTAGTTCTTCAAAACAGCCATTAAAATTGATATATCCACTCAGATCTTTAGACTCCATTCTAGCTTTCCTGACATTCTTTTTTTTAAATTTTTTTTTATTATATTATATTAGTCACCATACAGTACATCCCTGGTTTCTGATGCAAAGTTCGATGATTCATTAGTTGCGTATAACACCCAGTGCACCACGTAATATGTGTCCTCCTTACTACCCATTCTTGATCATGTATTCACCAAGACGTGTTAACAGAGGTGGTCCTACTGTCTTTATCTCAACATCACATGGGTTCCTAAAAATACCATCGCACACTTTTTTTACCTTGGGTATGCAATAATTATGTGACCTAGATGTAAAATTATGATCATAGAAAGAGTGATACAGAAGTACAGCATGCATAAGGAGACGCTGAAAGGAGTAATGAAGAAAAGAGAGATTTTAAAAAAGGACATTGAAATATAGGGTACAACCACAATGTGTCAGAGCGTTAAAAGAGAAAACGAATGGTTCGTACTCAATGCAAAACATGGTAAAGAACATGAAATTAGAGACAGATGGCTTCAATTCTCAGCTCCAAATTTTAAGAGTTGTAATAATTTGGGCAGTTTGCTTAATATCTCAATTTTTCAGTTTTCTTATCTGTTAAACAGGAACAATAGTAGGCAGCTATCCCATTTTTAAAATTACTGTAGATGAGATAAAGAATATAAAATGGCTACTAAAATTCCTGATTTGTAGAGTGTTTAATAAATTTTAACGATTGCTGTTTTTCTTTTTCTTATTATTATCTTCCTCATATATTACTGGAATGAAGTAGGTTTCTTCAGGTTCTAGCTATAAACCTTCTCACAGATAAACGCTAAGGGAGTAGAATTCAGTCTAATAATGTTCTTGTCTAGCCTGCTCAAAAGAGATTTACTCATAAGCACGAGACTGAAAATAGACCCATCCTTATTAATATAACTTCTCAAGACAATTGTTTGTTTTAATATATTATGACATGAATGTGGATTAGAGATCTGAGATTGAACCCAGGCATGCCATAGAAAGTTGAAAGGCAACTACTCTCTCCTAATTGCTAAAGGAAATTCAGTGTTTGAGAGAAGTTACTGAGTGATAACAGTACTCACAAAGAACTGTGCAATTCAGGCCTCTCGTATTCTAAAATCTGTTTGCTTCCTTTAGTTATTTTTTACATTTCTGACAAAATTTTTGACCTGTGATTTCACTTTTATAATTTTTGATCAATTATGCTTTGCTATACTAAGGAAAATGACTTTGTCAGGTTTCAACCCCCTTGTTATCTTCTGTGTTTTATCTGATGAATATATTATCAATATATCATAGGGATATATGAAGAATCATCTTCATTCATTTGTTTTTATTTGCTAGAAAAGAAGAAAAATGCTGTGTTCTGTGTGTGTGCATGTGTTGGAGATAATTTTTACCAATTACTTGAAAATGAACTTAGGCAATTTTAGTTATCAGTTTATGGTATATGCTTTTTAAATATAACACTAAAAATGCTAAAGTGTATAATTTTACTTTAATGAGAAAGAATTTATATGTATACCTTTTCTCATTTTGTGTTAACGGGTATTATATGAATAAAACACTGTGCATTTAGATAAGAAAATATTCTTTGTTACTTACTTTGGGTGAGGAAGTTTTTCACCTGTAGTTTTCCCAAAAGCTTGAGAGTAAATTAACTAAATAGCTACAACATCACATGAACGACTGGATTGTAATTACATTTGGCTGGCAAGAAATATTACTGTCTCTTTAAACGACAGTCCTAAATAAGCCTGCATTTTAAAGTTTTTTTTTTTTATTATTGTTATAGTTTTATTTTGTTTTTGAAGTTCCCCATCATTTTCTGTGGCTGCCCGCTACCCTAATTCTGTCCCTTCAGGTCTTGTGGGAAGGGCTGGGCAGTAGATAACTGTATTTGTAATGGTAACAATATGCACTGTGAGTAATATATCCTAAAATCAGAGGCTGAACACAGTAAAAAGGAAAATTTCCTGGTCATGGGAGCAGTTTTGTTCAACACAGTCTTTGGGGCTCCTAGACTATAAAATCTGTGCCATCTGGAGAAGTAACTTCCAAAATTGCCCTGAGTTTTTGACGTCAAGTCTGCTACGAAAAGAGAAAAGATGAGAATTTATAGGTCTTTCACAAACTAGGGTTTGAAATGTATGTTTCGCTTCTGCTACAATTCTATGGACAAGAACAGGTCACACAATCCTATGTAAATGCAGGCTGGCGGAAGGCTAGAAGTATGGTCCCAACTGAGCAGTTTCTTCCCCCAAACCTGTTCCCCTGAATGGAAAATGTGGGCCTGCCACAGCCTGCCATCCAGGGACTTCATATTCATGGACATGCTTTTCCCAACACTCAGAGCACAGACAGCCCTGATGGATGATGGGTTTTTACTCTCCTTATCCCTGCTCCACATTCTGATATTTCAGTTGCTGTTTTTTTTTAAAGCTATTTTCCCTTCTATTTTTTAACTTCTATTTTGAAACACACACTATTCTAGTTAGAGACTTCAACACTCTTCTGCCAGTAATGGATTTATACAGCAGGCAGAAAATCAGTAAGGATATAGATGACCTGAACAGTACTTTCAATCCACTTGATTTAATTGACATTTATAGAATATTCCACCTAACAACTGAAACAGAAGGAACATTTCCTACTTCATTCTGTGAGGTCAGGCTTATTATATACCAAACCAGATGAAGACATTGCAAGGGGCGGGTGGGGGGGAGGAAGTATTGTCCAAATATACTCATGAAAAGAGACCCCCCCCAAAATTGAAATAAAATATCTGCAAATGAATCCAAAAACATAAGAAAAAATTATACACCAAGGGATGCCAGGGATGCAAGGTATGTTCATTCAAAAAAAAAAAATCAATCAGTATAATTTACCACATTAACTCGCTAAAGAATAAAAACCATATAATAGAGTAATTGATTTAGAAAAAAGCATTTGACAAAAGCCAATACCCATTTATAATGCAAACTTCCAGCAAACTAGACATAAGTGGAAACTTCCTCACCTGATTAAAGAAAACATCTATAAAACACCAGTACTACAGTGACCCTCAGTGCTAAGAAACCAGACACTCAGCACCTAAAATCAGGAACAAGACATGAATGTCTTCTCTCACCATTTCTAGTCAGTATTTTACTAGAAGTGTTAGTCAGTGCAATAAGACTCTCTTTATTTGGAGAGAAAGAGATAAGTTTATGTAGAAAAATCAAAGAATCTGCCAAAAATCTATTAAAACTAATAAGCAATTATAGCACAGTCCCAGGTAACATATAAGGTCAACATACAAAAGCTGTATTTCCTATACATCAGCAATACCCAACTAAATTAGGTGATTTAAAAAATCATTTACAATAGCATCAATATAAATGTAAACTATGTATAAATCTAATAAAATATGTATAGGTTCTGTATGGTAGGAAGTAGGAAACACAGAGGATCTATGTGAATTAAGAGTTATTACATGTTTGGGCACCTAAGAGGCTCAGTCAGTTAAGGAGTCAGACTCTTGGTTGGGGCTCCAGTCCTGATTTTATGGGTCATGAGATCAAACCCCAGGTCTAGCTCTGAGCTCAGCTGGGAGTCTTCAAGATTCTCTCCCTCTGCCCCTCCCCCTACTCATGCCTGTGTGCATAATCGCACTCTCTCTCTAAAATAAATAAATAAATCTTAAAAAATGTTATTACATGTTTGTTATTAGAAAACCTCGTATTAAGATATAAATTCTTCGTAACTTGATCTATATTTTCAAAACTATATCAGTAAAAGTCCTAGCAATTTATTTTGGGGATACTGATGAACTGATTCTAAAGGTCTGTGGAAAGGCAAAAGACCTAGAAGGGTTAAGACAATTCTGAAGAAGGAAAACAAAGTTAAAGGATTCACACTACATGACTTCAAGACGATATAAAGCTTTAGTAATCAAGGCAGCATGTTATTAGTGACAGAACAGGCACATAGGTCAGTGGAATATAATAGAGCAGTCAGACATAGCCTACACAAATTAATTGATTTTTGCAAAGGCACATAGGCAATTTAATGGAGGAAGAAGAGCTTTGCAATAAATGGTACTGGAAAAACTGGACAGCTGTATGTAAGAAAAGGAATCTATACATATTCCTTATATTTTACACAAAAGTTAAGACACATGGGATTGTAAACCTAAAAGTAAAGTGCAAAAATAGAAAACTTCCAGAAGAAAACATGAGAAAAACTGGTTTGTTTTGTCAATAAGTTTTTATATACCACACTAAAAGCAGGATTTCCGAAAGAAAAAAATTGGTAACTTGGACTTTAATAAAAGCCACTGCTTTAAAAAAGACAATGTTAGAATAGGAAAAGCCACATACTGGGAGAAGATATTTTCAAGGTGCATCTCTAATAAAGAACATGTGTCCACAGTACACACAGTACTCATAACTCAACCAAAAATAATTTAAACAGCCAGGTTAAAAAATAGGTTAACTATCTGACCAGATACCTCACCACAGGAAATATATAGATGGCATGTATGCATTTAGAAAAGGTGTTTGACATCATTTCTTATTAGGGAACTGCAAATTTACACAAGAGTGAGACACCACCAGACACATATTTGAATACTTAAAATCCAAAAACAGACAATACAAGTTGCTGCCAAGGATATGTAGTATCAGAAACTTTCATTCAGTACTGGTAGGAATAAAAAATGATACACTTTCCACACAGTTTGGAAGTTTCTTCTCAAGCGAAATATAGTTTTACCATATGATCCAGTAATCATTCCCCTACATATTTACCAAACTGGTTTGAAAAGTTATGTCCTTACAACACCCTGCATGTGAATATACATATTTATTATAGCTTTATTTATAATCACAAAAAATGTGGAATCAGTAAAGATGTCTTTCAGTGGATAAACAAACTGTAGAATACTACTCATAGATAAAAGCAAATGGCATCAGTCTATGCAGACTTGGTCAATGTAAATGCATTTTGCTAAGCGAGGGGCATCTGGGTGGCTCAGTCCGTTAAGTGTCTGGCTCTTGGTTTTGGGCTCAGGTCATGATCTAATGGTCATGGGATCGAGCCCCCTGCAGGCTCTGTGCTGGGTGTGGAGTCGACTTCAGATTCTTTCTCTCTGTCCCTCCCTGTTTCCCCCGACTCGTGCTTGCTCGCTTTTTCTCTCCCTCTCAAACAAATAAATAAAATCTAAAAAAAAAAAAAATTTTAATGCATCTTGCTAAATGAATCAAACCAATGTGAAAAGGTTACTCATTGTGTGATTCCAATTACATAACGTTTTGGAAGGGCGAAACCACAAAGACGGTGGGGAGATCAGTTGTGGCCAGGTGTTTGGGTATGGGATTGAATATATGAAGTACACTTAATATTTCAGGGGTGCAATTATTCAGTAAGATGTCATATTGGTAAAAACATTATGCATTTATCAAAACATAGAACTTGGTAGCACAGAGAACTTTAAGGTTACACTAATTAAAAAACAAAATTTGGAGCGCAGCTTCCCTCTCAAACATACATAATGACAGTCCTACCAAGTGAAAAAGCATTAGACAAATTACACTTCAAGGCCATTCTAAAAAATACCTTTAGATTAGTACCCCCCCAAAATTGTAGAGGTCGTTCATTCAAAACAAGGAAAGGCTGAGAAATTATCAAGGCCAATAGGAGACTAAGGAGGTATGACTGCTAAATGTAGTGTGGTGTCCTGGATGGGATCCTGGGACAGAAAAGGAAGTTAGGCAAAAACTAAGGAGATCTAGATCCAGTATAAAGTCTAGTTAACAGTAGCATTAATATTGGTACATTAGCTATGACGAATGCCCTGTACTAATGTGAGATTTTACTAATAAGGAAAACTGGATTTGGTTTCTGTTGGACTGTTACAATTTTCACAAATTTTATATAAATCTAAAACTGTGATACAAATTTTTAATTTAAAAAATATATTTATTTTTAAAACCCTGAAAATTGTGTTTTATTATAATTGGTTCTGAGTAACATCTTCTGGGAAATTATTATAAATTGAAAATACTTTCCAGTGAACAAAGAGACTTCCTTTAATTGAATATATACAAACTAGTGATCCATTCTGCCTTATCTGGAGGGTTAATTTTAGATGATTAATTAAGACCAGGATTATGAACTCCTTTTTTCTAATATTTAGTATTTCTTGACTTTCCTTTCGGGACACATATATTATGTGAAGTTCTTCCTAGGTATTAGTTCTTTGCCTGGCAAGCAATAGATTGAGTTTTCCTTTTCCCTTTTCTTTACCTCCTCCTCCTTCTCTTCCTCCCACACCTTCCCCTTTCCGCTTCTCTCCTTTCACCCCCTCCTCTTTTTTTTTCCTCTGCTAGTCCCTGTCTTAGCCGCTGACATACCTTTGTTTCTTTTATTTAAGCAGCCACTATTTACATCATATAGGAATTCCTTATTATGCCATGCAAGCACTGTAGAATGCACCCATAGCTCAACATATGATTCAATATAACCATAGAGTTATGCTATGCTTTTTCTTGATCTGCCTGAAATGCACAAATAAAATTAAGGTACAAAGTATTCTTTTAACTGGTTTCTTCAATGGTAAAAATGTTTGTGGATATGTTTCTTCAATTAGTGCTTGGTACTGTGGATTAAATATTATGTTGTAATAACCTATTAGAAGCCCCCATTTGATGTAAATGAACCTGCTCCATGAAGGATTTGTATCGTTGTTTTAAGGAGCCACATTTATTTATTTATTTATTTATTCGACAGAGATAGAGACAGCCAGTGAGAGAAGGAACACAAGCAGGGGGAGTGGGAGAGGAAGAAGCAGGCTCATAGCGGAGGAGCCTGATGTGGGATTCGATCCCGTAACACCGGGATCACGCCCTGAGCTGAAGGCAGACGCTTAACCGCTGTGCCACCCAGGAGCCCCTAAAGAGCCACATTTTATACCATTTAAGACCTCCTGACAAATGGTATCTCTCCTTCTTGCAGAATATCCTAGGGTCCCTCTTATTTTTGAGGCATAGCAAGATTAGAACATTACATAGGTATTTGTCAGTAATGATCAATATCTTGTCTTCAACTACATCCCATAGAGAGAGAGCTGACCTTAAGTAAAATTGTGTTGTGAGCCATTTACTTAGCTGCTGTATTATTTCACTGTGCACAGGTATCAAAGTGCTTCCTAGTAGAAGTTTTTTTTTTTTTTTAGTGTTTTTTTAATTATGTTAGTCACCATACAGTACATCCCTGGTTTCTGATGTAAAGTTCAATGATTCATTAGTTGCGTATAACACCCAGTGCACCATGCAATACGTGCCCTCCTTACTACCCATCACCAGTCTATCCCATTCCCCCACCTCCCTCCCCTCTGAAGCCCTCAGTTTGTTTCTCATAGTCCATAGTCTCTCATGCTTCATTCCCCCTTCTGATTACCCCCCCCTTTCTTTATCCCTTTCTTCCCCTACCGATCTTCCTAGTTCTTATGTTCCACAGATGAAAGAAATCATATGATAATTGTCTTTCTCTGCTTGACTTATTTCACTTAGCATTATCTCCTCCAGTGCCGTCCACGTTGCAGCAAATGTTGAGAATTCGTTCTTTCTGATAGCTGAGTAATATTCCACTGTATATATGGACCACAACTTCTTAATCCAGTCATCTGTTGAAGGGCATCTCGGTTCCTTCCATGATTTAGCTATTGTGGACAATGCTGCTATGAACATTGGGGTGCATATAGCCCTTCTCTTCCTAGTAGAAGTTTTTTTTAAAAAGATAAATTAAGGCTCATATTCTGGCTATGACAAAGTAAGTTACTGAAGACTGATTTTGTGAAAGTTACTCCTCTGTACCTCAAATTTATAACTCTAAAATAGGAATAATTTCTCCCTAATAATTTTGAGTGTATGAGCATTAAATTAGGTAATTTGTGTAAAGTATCAGAAGGTTGCTTCCCTACAATCATAGACACTCAAAAATAGCTGCTATCCTAGCTGGAGGAATCTTCAATACAATGCCACACAAATGCTCTGATGATATATACTACTTTGACTATAATAGACTATTCACACTTTCATATTTACTCATTCATTCTTATGGCACAGCTTGTGAGAAATATGGTTACATCTAAAACTTTGCAATAAATTGCACATATGAAGCAAGACTTTAGTAAAGGGCTCTTATATAATAAACACCATCAGTAACCTGGAAAACACACATTTAGGAGAGGAAAAATGTGGATACCTGAGACTGGACTTACAGAATGTAATATTGTGCTTAGACTCATCTCTGTGCTAATTTACTATCTGAGAACCCAGAAATTCTGGAGCATACTTAGAAGCCTTAGGTATGCATGCGTGGAGGTATGAAAGGTGGACGCCGAGAAGTCATGTGTGTATGACATTAGATTTGCTGTGATCAGAAAAAAAAAAAAAGTAAAGAAATGGATTAAGTTTTAATAACACAGAAATTATAGGTTCATAATGTAAAATTCATTTTGGATAGTAGACAATAGTGTTCTTTTTTTTTTTTTTTAAAGATTAAGATAGAGATAGAGACAGCCAGCGAGAGTGGGAACACAAGCAGGGGGAGTGGGAGAGGAAGAAACAGGCTCATAGCGGAGGAGCCTGATGTGGGGCTCGATCCCATAACGCCGGGATCACACCCTGAGCTGAAGGCAGACGCTTAACCGCTGTGCCACCCAGGCGCCCCGACAATAGTGTTCTTGCTCAAAAATATTTTCTATGTAATTTTAACTAATTTTAACCAGTTTCATTTTAATATTTTATTCCATTTTTTTCTCAATCTATATGATAAATAAGGTCTTAGTATCCTAATTCTTAATAACGTTGCAGCTCTCCATTTATATCTTTGCCTGAATGTGTAAGCAATATTTTTCTTTCTTTCCCTGTTTGTATCCTTATTGTATTACTTTACAGTTTTTGTGTGTTAGATAAATCTTTAAAAGAATTATAACTAAGCTCTTTTCTAATGTTCTAATCAAGTCAAACTATTCAGTATTTTTACTTTATGGATTTATCAAAAGTCTGAATTTTCTATTAATTGTATGTTTTGTTATCTCATGCCATTTCCTTCTCCTAGGTCATTAGCAATGAAATTGCCTAAAACTAGATATGTATCTGAGTAACATTTCTCTCAGACACTATCCATTTTAAAGCATTTTGTCTGCCTGAAGCCCTTTACCACCTAAAATTTCCTAAATTGTTTTCAGTGCTCATGCCATGATGCCACAGTCCTGACCTCCTAAATTGGTCTTTTGTGTGTAGTGTGTTGAAAGTACTCTAAAAACAGAGTCAGATTAGTCCTCCAGTTTCTCCTGCTGACTCTCTCTGCTCTGCCTTTAAAAATTGTCAGATATATTAGACATTCCTCGTTCCTTTTGTGATTCTAAGCTGTGACTATTTTTAATCAACATTTTTTCTTATTAAGAAATCTGGTGTGGCTATAAATCACATTTCTTTTTTTTTTAAGATTTTTAAAAATTTTTTATTTATTTCACAGAGACAGCCAGCGAGAGAGGGAACACAAGCAGGGGGAGTGGGAGAGGAAGAAACAGGCTCCCAGCAGAGGAGCCTGATGTGGGGCTCGATCCGAGAGCGCCAGGATCACTCCCTGAGCCGAAGGCAGACGCTTAACAACTGCGCCACCCAGGCACCCCTATAAATCACATGTCTAAAATGCCCTTCTTCAAAAAAAATTCCTTTCGATTTTAAATGGCACCTAGATGATAGATTTGTATAGCATCGTGGCTTCTGATTTCCCCTTCTTCAATGTGGAAATGTTGGGTTGGTCAAGGTGGAGATCCTGCAGGGAAGAACTGGAGGCAAGAAATGTAGTCTAACCATGAGTGGTCAGGGATAGAATCAAGGCAAGATGGGCGCTAACCTGAATCCACTACTCAGGGCAGCATGAGCCTGACAGCCCTGATGCTGTTGTCTTCCAGAAGGGTCATGCAGGGAGCAGCATGCATGGCAGAGCCCTGGCTTGCAAAAGTGGCCAAAGACCTGGAAGAGCTGCTTTTAAGAAGTGTCTCCAGACTCTTCCACAGATGTTTTCTAGCTGGTAGTCAAAGGATCTGGTATTCATTTATTCTTTTCCATCCACTCAAATGGAACGGAGATTGGACTTACAGAATGTAAGTTCCATTTGAGTTCCATTTGAGTTGGACTCAGTAAAACCTTGTGATCCCACATCTTCCTGGTTACAATAAGCATGTAATTACTATGGAGTAATAAAGGTAAGACCTCGTGCACAGAGGCAGGGTTTCTTCAGAAGATTGAGACCCATAACTGTATCAATTACCTCAGGGGAAAAGAAAAAAAAAAAAGAGGAAGAAGTAAAAAAGAAAATTTGCTTCACAGCAGAAAGAGGAAAAATCTCCTGACTCAGACACTGCAGAGTGTTAAAGGTGATGAACTCCTTAATGTTGACGGTGGAAAACTTCTTAAGGGTGAAATGTGAAATACTGTGGTCCCTCCTAACCCCAGACCTATGAGGAGATGGGAAAGAAATTAAAAACAAAACATACCAAAACAGATAATATGCCCATGGGGTTCTGCCAGCTGTTGGCTGTAGGGACTGACTATCTCAGGACTGCAGATAATAGAACAGAGCCTCTATATTTGGGGGCAAGCTGGCTTTGGGGAGGGTCACAATGCTATTTCTAAAGTAAGCCATTCTTTATTTCTTCCATAATTCTGTTTCCAGGGCTTATTTTCTTTAAAATAATATAGTGAGTAGGGCAAGGGTTAAGGTACAGGCAGGGAGAGATAGATGCCCCTGACTAGGCTCTGAGGGCATTTCAGGTATGCAGATACTGAGACAAAACAAAGACAGAGATCAGGGAAATTTAGTCCATTGTATCCCAATTTCAATGTTTTTCTAATAATTACATAGTAACCACAGAAAATAAAATAACAACAAAAACTGATCAGGCCTCAGAGGAAAAGTTCACTATGAAGATTAACCAGACCTAGGAATACATAACTATAGATCATAGATGTCACGGAAACAAAGACTCACACACAATGTATAAGAATCACGTCTCTTCCAGGCCATTGACCTAACCCCCGGCAAGTTTCCTGCTAAAGTCCTAATAAAAGGCCAGAGATGAAAAGCCCTGGCTGGAAACCTGGTAGGGACTCCTCTTACCCTGTATCCTTGCGTGATTAAAACTATCACTTTGCTCACTCTCCTTTGTAGGAGAGATTCATTCTTCGATGCTATGAGACAAGAACCTTGCTCTCCTGCTTCAGTAATTGGGTTCAAATTGCATCAGGGTAGAAAAGTGGGAAGACTGGAAGCTAGGAGTCACAGGTTGGGAGAGAAACAAACTCACACATATTTATTCTATATAAATAAATTATTATATTAATGGATACATACACACACCTACACACTCTCACACTTGATTTTTCAAAGTAACACAGATGAGGAATTAGCTGCATAACTGAGGCCAAATTGACCCAAGGGAACATTTTACCATCTGGAAATGATCTTTTGATTACTAATACTTAAATGTTCCACTTCTCGCTTATTAAGACAGATAGCGTTACCTTATAGCTTATCCTGTTAAGTCCAAAAGACAGTATCGGAAATAACATTTTATAAGAAAGGAAGTAGGTGCTCTCTTATCAGTCTTGCCTGTAGTTTTTTTTTTTTTTTTTTTTTTTTTTTTTAAAGATTTTATTTATTTCACAGAGAGAGAGAGAGCCAGCGAGAGATGGAACACAAGCAGGGGGAGTGGGAGAGGGAGAAGCAGGCTCCTAGAGGAGGACACTGATGTGGGGCTCGATCCCAAATGCCAGGATCACGCCCTGAGCCGAAGGCAGACGCTTAATGACTGAGCCACGCAGGCGCCCCCAGTCTTGTCTGTAGTTCTCTTTCGATTAAGACTTGTATGATGTGTGGTTTTCTCTTTGTTTTATTTTGTTTAATAACCCATGGTAAAGTTCCTTCTTTAGGTCTTCAAAATAGTATAATGAAGCTATTAAATTATGAAAACATTAAACTTTAACATAATCAGAAATATTTGTATTCCTACTGCATTTTATAAACACTTTAAAATAATTAGAATGTATATATGTAGATGTATGAATTACTTAATTTCTTTGCATGTGAGCATATGACTATTATAACTGCTTTAGTCAACTAGTATTTTTTGAGGACCCACTGACCACAGTTCTGTGATAAGCAGAAGTAATGACCTAAAAACTGTACCTTTGCCCTGAAATATTAAAATGATTTTAAAATGCCTAGAATATGGCTTGGACATTGGAAGAAACAGGTCAATGATTTACATTCTAGAGTAATTTTCTTATCACAGAAACTCATTTTGAGTAGTACATTCTAGACAATAATTTATAAAAATCAAATAAAATGATGCTCCTCTGTCCTCTTCTATCCAGGTTTAGAGCTTGGAGGACAAAGGATAAGATTTTGAAATCATTCTCCTTGGAAACTATCATTTAAAAAATTTATTTACATTTGCAGGAAAGCTTAATTGTTACTGATGTGGAATATTTGTAGAAAACCAGAGGCATGCTGATAGAACTCTTTTCTATGATTATGTAGCAAAAGGGAAAAATTTTTTAATGTCTAAAATAACCTCAACGTTTCTTTTTAAGAAAAATGCTTACAGAGTAAATACATGTCATTAATGATTTGTGAATGTGTGTGCTTTGCAAAAGTTTAGCAGGGCTTTATAGTTCTATCTATAAAGAACATACAGCAAGAACGATATTAAATAGTATAGAATTTTTTATGACTTCTGTAATTTAGAGGAAAGACAAAAAACAGTCCTGATTTTGTATGCTAACTAGTGACTCTATTACAGTAGCATAAAATGCTCTAATGGTAACACTGTGGGAAATTATTTAGTTCTTATCAACTAAAATGATATTTGGGTGGTGTCACTAAAAATAGACACACTGTATAGGAGCATTAGGCCTTCCTGTTGAGGCAGTCAATACATGTCCGCCCAAGTGTAGCTTTCTGTAGATACTTGGACTGGAATGTGGGTTTATAATCTTGTTGTTCACATTAAGGAAAGTGATCGAATGTTGTTCATTAAATTATTCTTAGAGATGAGAAAGGGAAATGTCTAAAGGAAAGAAAGTTAGGGTGGAAGAATGAGAGAGGAGTAAGAAATTTCTATGGAAGGGAAGAAAATAGTTCTCCCTCTACTCTTCTAGATTCTTGGCTGAGATCCTGGTGTAATAAAAGACAGAGTAACAGATGAAAAACCAACAGAAGTTTAACAACTGTATACCTCCTGCATTGTTGGGAGATACCTCGGAAAAGTGAGTAACTCCCTGTAAGGGCCCAAGCCACCATCTTTAATACCATCTCCAGCTAAAGACAAAAGAAAGATGTTGGAGGAGGAGGAGGCCAGTAATGGAAGGTTATCAGGCAAAGCACAGTAAACAAGGGTACGGGTGTTATGCAGATTTAATTCCAAGACTTCTCCATTGATAACAGTTTCTAGAAATTTGGCCATCCTACTTTTCTTGCAACCTGGAGGGAGACACTCTTACAAATGGCGATATGTTAAAGAGGCAATAATTTGGGGTGGTATATTTTGCTCCCCTTTACTGTCTTATTAGGGAAGGATTTGGTGACTTCTTTTTCTATTGTTCCTCCTCAGGCCTACAATTTTGTTTTGTTTTTAAGATCTGGAGGTACACATTTGGGGATCAATACATAGGCAGCAGGTAAATCTTTTAAGATTTTATTTATTTATTTGATTTATTTGATAGAGGAGAGTCAGAGAGAGCATGCACAAGCACAGGCAGGTGGAGTGGTAGGTAAAGGGAGAGGAAAAAGCAGCCTCCCCACTAAGCAGGGAGCCCAACTTGGGACTTGATCCCAGGACCCCAGGATCATGACCCAAGCCGAAGGCAGATGCTTAACCAACCGAACCACCCAGATGTCCCAGTCGACAGCTTTGTAAGGAACTGAATTATGCCATCATCAGGAATGAGCTTGGAAACGGATTCTTCCCCAGAGCATCCCAATAAGAGCTCTGCCCAAGTGACATCTTGGCTTTGGCCTTGGGACAGCCTAAGCAGAGAACCCAGCAAAGCCTGCCCAGACTTCTCACCTACAGACTGGATCGGAATGGATGGGTGTTGATATAAGCCAGTAAGTTTGTGGTGATTTGATACACAACAATGGAAAACTAATAAAAATGGGTATGAATGACATGTTCTTGCTCCAAACTTTGACAGTTAAATGTATACCCTGTTTTCTCAGATGACATTTCCCAATTATTACTATCCCCCCACACCCACTTCAGTACTTTGTAAAGAGTTGTGAGGGTCCTTGATATATGAAATACTCTCCCACAGGGGAAGTGAACTGATGTGGTATGCTCTCAGCAATTGTAGTAAACACTGGTTGTTTTTAAAATGTTCATGATAAGCTTAGAGTCTGGAAAATTGCTCTTTAACTTGATGGGGTATTTTTTATCCTTTTAGATAAGATACTAATTTGCATCCTTTTGAAACGCTTCAATTCAAATCATAAATGCTCATTATACTTCTTCATTGTGAGCATGATCAAGCCTTATGCATGCATATCTTTAGCACCTCTTGAAATGGCTACAGTCCTTTGAACAAACTAAGTACTGGAGAAAATGAGGACTGTATTTCTCTGCATCTTGTTTTCAAAGATGGATGCACTCTTCAATAGCAAATGCCTAACAAGCTGAACAGTTTCAAGGGCTCTGTTGATTGAAAAACATTATCAGATAGTACTTTGTGAAGCAGGCCCTCCTAAATGTGGATGCAATGTTATTTGAATGAGAGCCATCTCCTAGTTAAGATTAACAAAGAACTTGCATAATAAAAACAAATCTTATTATAAAAGAAAATTGTGTGTGTGTGTGTGTGTGTGTGTGTTTAATTTGAGGACCAAATGTATTCATTACCATAACAAAAATGACCTAGAAATGTCAAGGACAAAATTTCTTAGGCACTGAGAACTTTCGAAAATGATTGCTGGGAACAGTTTTTCTTAAATGATTTTTTTTTTTAATTTAAATTTAGTGGTTCTGTCTCTTGTGTTACCTCCCCACTATTTTAATTTCTAAAATTGTTAAAATGACATGTCTAGCTCTCTCATAGTTTGTATAGATAGATAAAGCATAGCTTTACAGATAAAATCTATAAAACCTGTAAGTATTATAGTTTAAGGATACTCAAGTTTTTTTAAAAAATTAAGATATAAGGGTAACAATCTGGGTATTAAGTTGCCATATAGTTGCAGTGCTGCAATTTAAATGGGTTAAACATAAATCAATGAAATCATTATCCCATTTTATACACACACACACACACACACACACACACACACACACGTGTATATGTGTATATATGTGTGTGTGTGTGTGTGTGTATAATATTTTTTTAGATTTGTTAGTTCCAGTGTAAGGGGGTTTGCCTTTCTTCAGTATTTAGGAAATAACTGATAAATTTGTTTGGAAGGAGGAGAAAAATTTATTTGTAAACATTAATCATAATTTAATTTTTCATGTTCTTATTTTCACAAGACTTTACAATATATTTTTATGTTCATTTTATGGATGAAAATAGTAAAGCTTACTTAGACTGTGAAAATTAGTAATGGGAAATCTCACTAAAATGGAGTTGGGAAGTTTCAGCAGGGGGAGCTCTCATGCCCTACCACTCATGATCAATTGTAGACCTAACAGGAAGAGACAGACTTGACTTCCCATAGACTTGACCTTGCACATATATACTAATGATGTGGAAAACAAAGAAAGAAGAGAAATTATTAAATTTCCTTACTACCTACAGCCCATTGACAAGTCCTTGAAACATGCAGAGTGACACTCCTCTAGGGACTCAACTGCCTCAATTATTAATACTTTGCTAAGGGCAAAAGGCAATCTTAGTCCAACCCCCAGAATCCTGTAAATCTACTTTAACATATGAAAATTCCTTTAGAAATTTCCTTTATCTCTAGCCCTAAGATACATGTTGGCAATCATCCCCCAAGCATATGGCCCACCAATATACATCTGAAGGGTCTCATGACTAAGGTCTTATTAGATGGTAATATATGAGCTTTTCCAAACAGTAGCTAGCCCCCTCAAGGTCCTGGAAACCTTGCTTACAAAAATTCCTTAGAGACACTAACCCTAACCCCCTCCCACATGAAAACATATAATGGGCCACTCCTCACCACCCCAATGCAGCTCTTTATGCCCATGGGTCCTATCTCTGTGCTTCAATAAAACCACCTTTTCGCAACAAAGACATCTCAAAAATTCTTCTTTAGCTGTTGGCTTTGAACCCCGAAGTTCTTTCCTACATCACTATTATACTACTTCAGTGGGGGAAGAAATGCTTTTCTCATCCCCTCTGGGCAACAGCTCAGCCAATGAAAAGCTACCACATTGCTAACTCAGTTTACTCCAATGGACTTTTAGTTCTTAATAGCCTTCCCAGCTTACCCCTTCCCTCCTTAAAAAGCATCCATTCTTCTTTTTTCCCCAGAATTGCATACAGTTTTGCCCCAGCTGTGTCATTCCTGACAAAAATGAATAACCTAATTCTAATCATGAAGAAATGTCAATCAAACCCCAAAGTGTAAGACAGTCTATACGACAACTAGCCTATACTCTTCAAAAATATCAAAGTTAAAAAAACAAAGGAAGGTTAAGGATATGTTCCATATTAAAAGTAGAATAAGTCACAGCTGATAAAGTTAATTTGCATATTGGAACCCACAAAATGGAGGCTGCCTCCATTGCTCACCCCACATCCCAAATCTAAACTTGCATGCCTGCATATATGGGAAACACCTGTCAAGGAATCCTAAAATATACTCATCACAATCCTCCAATTGTTTCAGGATTTTCTTTTCCTTCAATGACTGTGGTTTTTGGTCCCGCTGCTTTGTAGAATGAAGAGGTGGACCAGATGAAGAGTGATGGGCAGCAAAGCAAAATTTATTGAGTGCAGTAAAGTGATAGTATAAAGCTTCCAAAGTGGGAGGGGACCCAAGAGGGTTGCCACTGGAGTTTCTAAGTCTAGGGGTTTTTATGAGGTGGTTGGTAGGTGGTTTTAATCTGATTAACCCTCCAAGTGCCTGCCACCCAATCAGGTTTTTGCCTGCATGTTCATCTACCTATCAGGTAGTTGTTTTCATGGGAAAGGGTGGAGGGCTTCTTTCAGGGTGGTGTAGAATAAGGGGATGGGGTCTTTTTCCTTTTAAAGGTAGTTTCCTCTTTGGGGGTGGTGGTGGCTTGCCCCTACCTGCCTTTCTTCTGACTATCCTCCATTACAATTCAGCCTTAGCTAGATTACCTTGCCCTAGAAAATAGGACCTCCTACCCAACCATGCCCTTTCTCTGCATTGCCTCTTCCAACACTCTAAAATTTACTCATGCCCCAAATTCCTTGAGAACAGTGCTTCACTGCTTATGAGGCACTGTACTCCCCCAATCCACTGATTGTTTTTCTTTGAATAAAGGACATCAAACTCATTACTAAATTGTATTATTGTTTGTCATTTGACAGTTTTTGGTGATGAGATGGGACCTGAAGACAGCTTCTGAAGTTTCTGAGGACAGTTCCTAGATAGAACTGAGTGTACCTACGGAGGTCTTCTGGCTCACTTCTTCTCTAGCAACTCTCTGGGATCTCTGGTAAGCTTCTCTTGGATTGAGCTCCACTTATTTTGTGCTCTGAGCTCTTCAAGTGTGTTTTTTGTAATCCTTCTGCATGGAAAACTCTGGGGTGTGAGACTCTAGATTTCCACAGGGTGGGTACTGGGATGTGAGAGATTCCAGATTTTCATGGTGAGACTTAAAGGTTTCAGGAACTGTGCAAAGGCAGCCAGAAATAACCACATCTGATGGAATTAGGGAAGATTATTTTAAGAGAAAGTTATAGATACCCTTCCATCTAAGAAACAATATGATAGTTGTGAAGGGGCTTACAATGCCTTAAGGTCAGTCCACAGCATAAGTCGCTAGGGGTGTTGGGGAGATAATGTAAGATAAGAAAATCAGACGGTTTTTGCCCAAGGCATACCAAAATCTAAGTAGGCCCAAGTCAGACTATTAACAGCCATTAGGGTGTTTGCCACTATAAAGAAATCTTCTCATGAAAGGATTAAGAGATCTGTGGCTAATGAGACTCTCAGAAGAGAAAGCCACATAATTGGTAGGCATGAGTTGAGCTCTTAAACACTATTAGAGTGCTCATCGTCTAACTGTAAGACTTCCATGTTAGATAAGTTGGTCACAGAACAGGTTAAATTGACACTGGGTCTATCCCACTAACCTCAAGAACATTTCTGTCTAACAAGTACACTGTAAAACACCACAAAATCCTCAACTCCTTGCATATCCCTATTAGGTGTTATTTTGGCCCTGAGAGACTGTCATGAGCATGCTACAAAGGTGCACACACAACCTGTCTTTCCACAATGTCAGCTTTATTCAATCATAGAGCAAAGTTAAATCACAATTATAAAGTAGGTTCAGGATTCTGAATTTAATGACAATTCACCATGTGATTAAACTTGGATTCTTATACAGCACACAAAGCAGGACAGAAGACAAACCACGCAACAAACAAGATAACAGAGGGTGCAGGAAGTTAACGAACGAATTGCAAAGTCAGTCTGTGGGTGTGCAGTTGAGATAAGGCCTCGGTCTTGTCCAGGTCAGCTCCTGGCACTTGCTGCTTCTTATGTTCAAGCAGTGAAGGATCTCAGTTCTGCTAGAAGATAGGGCAGAGCCTTTGGTGGCAGCTGCCTTTTTTAAGTGGTCAGACAGAGAGGGGTCAGTTCTGAAGAGTCTGATAGTTTGCCGCCAAAATCCTTCCCTTTTTAAAGGGATTTAGTTGGCTTTCAGTCTCTGCAGACCTCTGCTAGTTCTGTGCATTATCAGTTCTGAGGTGTCCGCTGACACTGGTCCTGGCAATATCTCCTAGCTACAGTACCTTAAGTGCTTGCGTCATTGCTTGACATCAGCTACTGCTTGACATGAGAGACTCCATTTTTCTCTCTACAGAGACCCAATGCTTAGCTGAAGAAATGGGGTCCTCGAGTTTCAGGGGACCTCCTTATTTTATGTCTGAGAACTGTGGTCCAGAAGCTGTAGATGTCTACAAAAATGGCAAAATCTTACAAAGACAAGCTTGAATTTTAATGGCCATTATGGGCAATGTTCCAATTACATAAGGCCATTCATTTAAGAAGTGCTCTTGAAAGCATGGGTCCTCAAATTAACAAACAGAATGGGATACCGATTTTTTTTAACTGGTATGCAGAAGATTCCAAAGACTTCAAGATTCCAAAATAGATTAACCAAAAGATTCATTACAAAAGGCTAAAGAAAAATTAAAGACACAAGAGGGCCAAAAAAAAGAAGACGAGTGCAACACTGACATGACTCCTATTACTACCGTCTATCTTTATTTGACTACTCATTCTACTAATCTTCCATCTGAATTGCCTCCCACTCTGAAGATACTATCAACGCTGTAAGTAAAGTCTGCCAAGTTAGTGGCCTTCAGAGCTGTAATAGCTCCAAGACCAGAACCTAAAACACCTGGGCTTCTCCCGTCATACTTTCCCAGGGGTCCATCATCAAAACACTATCCCAAAAATCAGTGTCTCATTCTTAATCAAGCAGGATACTGGAAAAAGATCATCTTCAAATGGTTTTGTCAAATCTTTCCACACCAACTTGAATGCCCGTATATCTACCCTTGAAGGAGGCCCTCCCTAAATGGTCCCTCTCTTTGGGTTGAAGAGGTGCCAAAGGGGCAGGGGGGACTATCTAGTAAAATACTACTGGTTATTCCCTTAAACAGCAAAAGGCAAACTAAAATTAAAATTAATGGAAAACATTACCAAGTTCTGGTAGATCTCAGTGCTACAATTTCTACTTTAAGTACTATTCACTCCTGAGCCTACAGATGGGCTCCTGGGAAAACTGGCAGAAGCCATCAAAGGGTAAGAATTCTCACCAGGGTCAGCTCTTCTGAATCTCTATAGTGCCCAGTCAAGAATTAAATGCTGTCCTTTGAGTTCCACATTTGGATTCTTGTGAATTTCATTTTGGGGGTATCCATTGTTGTTGATCCTTTTTTTCCCCAGGGACAGCTATTTCCTTCATGTTTGTCTCCTTTTGTGTCCTGAGAACTTGGCTTGGTTGTCTGCCTGCCTGGGGCACACAGGTGGTCAAGTTTTTGTCTATGAAAACAGCTGAACTGTCAGGTTGGGGGCCCCAAAACTATGGCCGGACAGAAACATGGGTTACATTCTATTTGTGCCTAGGTTGTTAGGCTGTCGCCAGCTCTCTCCAGAGTTGTCTAAGTGTTTTTTGGGGCTATGTTTATAAGTAGCTTTTGATTTTAGGAAGAGAATACCTTTTACACCCTCTTTGGGGATGTTACTTTTGTAAATGGGGTCATTCAGTACTGTCACAAATAATGGTTTGTACTTGCTAAAACCTGACGAAATATGTGAAAGGATTTTTAAAGTAGTTGCATGGTCAGAAGCTGGCCAAATTGGATGCTGAAATTCGGAGCCTACTAGGTATGTTTTGTTTTAGGCTTTCTCCCCTAAGCTAAATAAGATGACACACCTAGAGGGAAAGGAAAACATTCCAAAGATAAATAACTCTAAATCAGGAACTTAAGAATCTTTTGATTTCTATCTTAGTTGAAGATCTCTCTGATCTAAAGAAGGAAACTTCAGATAAAGCAGTTAAATGGGTGGGTCAGCTCTTTCATGTCCTTGGAACTGTAACCAGAATCTTTGAGGAATTAAAAGCAACTGCCCCCCCCTTTTTTTTTTTACAAATTGAGTATTTACAAGAATAGGAAAAGTCCAACTATCTCTTATCTATCCCCAAACCTTCCCTTTCATCTCAAAAGACTTGCAGGTATTGTAAAATTCTAGATTTAGGAAAGATCTTTTTTTCTTTTTTTAAGATTTTATTTATTTATTCGACAGAGATAGAGACAGCCAGCGAGAGAGGGAACACAAGAAGGGGGAGTGGGAGAGGAAGAAGCAGGCTCATAGCGGAGGAGCCTGATGTGGGGCTTGATCCCATAATGCCGGGATCACACCCTGAGCCAAAGGCAGATGCTTAACCGCTGTGCCACCCAGGCGCCCCTCCCAGGACTTTTCTAAGAACTCTTATCTAGGCCATGTCTTTGAAATAAAAACTTTAGGAGGTAATTCTTATCCAAGGAGGAAAAAAAGAAAAAAAGTTATTTGGAAACTAAGGAAATAAAAAATCTGTAACGTCTTCTACACAAATATTAGTAAAATTTGAAGCTATCTGAACAGATAACCTTAACTTACGCCATCTTGCAGAAGCACAATTTGGATCCAATTATTCTTTCATAAACTAGTGACTTTTACTTTGTCATACCATCTTAGGGCTAAACTTTTAAAAACAAAGCTTCTAAGATCTCTGTATATGTCTGTACGTTTGCGTATATTTATTTATGTCTATGGTATATGCTGGATAGTTTGTGCAAGCACACCCTGAATGCCCCGGTTATCTTGAGAATGTAGAGCTCCAATCCTCCCTCCATATTCCCATCGAGCACAATTTGCAGGTGTTGTTCAGCATTCAAGGTCAGAGGTGCTGGGGGTGGTCAACCCAACGCATCGCCCTTATAATGGAGATCCCCATTGATCTCTGTGGAAACACTGGCCACAAGAGGAGGGGAAGGGCCACAGATAGTTGCTAGATTCAGTTGCTATGCTATGAAAACATCCTGAACATAGATCTCAGGAGCGAATGCTTTGTGCAGTCTACCACTCCTGGACTCTCTGTACATAAGTTTCCCCCAATAAACCTATGTCTCAGTTGCTGTCCCTTGATCTTTTTTTTGGCCTCCCTGGACCACCACCACCCTAGGCTTAGAGCCTGCTGGGATGTGGCTTCACAGTATGTATGTTATAGATGTACAATATTTTTCTGCCTCTGAATGGTATTGCCAAAATGAGTTTTTAAAGAGCTTTATTTAATTGGCTTAAAAAATTAAACATTTATATAAATCAAATATGCCTTCAGAAATATAGTAACTCAAAGGTTTTTCAAGTTCACATGGCCTAGGATAACCTTTGATAAGTAAAAGCTAGTGTAAGTTTATTGTTTTAATTAAAATAGGAGCGTCTTTAGAGTTACCACCATAAATGTAATATTTTTATTCTACCTAGGTTTACAAAAAGTCAAATAGGTTGTTATCTCTGTTACAGAATTTGTCAGCAAGAAATTTAACTTAAGATGACGGTTAGCTGTTTAATGTCTTATGAAATTTTCATGAGTTATGTAAACAATTAAGAATGAGAGTAAATAGATCTAAGACAAAAGTTTATAAATGAACTTTTCAACAATAATTATACTTTATGGTAGGTCTCCATAAAAAATTTCCAAAGTCATTTTGGTCACTTGAAACCTTAAAGTTATGCTGAGATAATTTAAACAATAGATATTTATTGAATATCTATGATATGGAAAAGAAAGCCAAAAGAAATGTAGAAAAAAATGTAATCTCCTTACAACTTGCAATCCATTGACAAATGCTTGAGGCAGTCGGAGTGACCTTCCTCAAGGAGTTCAACTGCTCCAATGTTAATACTCTGCTAGAGGCAAAAAGCTACCTCAGCTTGACAGCCCAACCTCCAGAATCCTCTAAGTGTTAAAGGATTTCTTCTGCATGGGTGCCCGTGGTTCTTGGTAATGCTGCTCCAAAGAATGAAGAAGTAGACCCAGATGAAGAGTGATGGGCAGCAAAGCAAAGTTTACTGAATGATAGGAAAGTGCTAGCACAAAGCTCCCAAAGAGGGAGGGGACCCGACTGCCCACCGGAGTTTCTAAGTCTAGGGGTTTTTATGGGCTTGTTGGTGGGTTGTTTTAATCTGATGAACCCTCCAAGTGCCTGTCATCCAATCAGGTTTTTGTCATGTATCTATTACATTAGAAAGGGTGTAAGACCCTAACAGGTACTCTTGATCACTGACATGGCTACTAAATTATGAAGTGTCAAAACCTTATTGCATATTACACAACCCAAGAAGATTCCATCTGACATCTGGTCCTGTGCAGATGGAGACCTCAAAATCAAACTGACTAGGAAGAGAAGTAGCCAACATCAAGATGGACTGCTTCCTCCCAAGATGTCAAGTGAAGAATGTCTCTTTCCCTTCCTCCTTTTCTGTCTGACCATCTTTTTCTTAATTCTTACACCATGAAGGTCTATATGATTCTTTTGTCCACTTAGGGCTCTGCCCTGTCCCAGAAAGATAGTGTTAGATTTGCTAAGATGCTGATGACCCTACAGGTCTTCCTGTCTGCCAAAAACTTCTCTCTGATTTCTAATACCTCATTCCTCTGAAACAAGTTCACTGCTTAAACACTTATGGGAAAGTGGAGATAGTTACATGGAATACATGAAGAAGCCACTTAAGAAAATGACTCCTTCTGGGGCGCCTGGGTGGCCCAGTCGTTAAGCGTCTGCCTTCAGCTCAGGGCGTGATCCCAGCGTTCTAGGATCCAGCCCCACAGCAGGCTCCTCCGCTAGGAGCCTGCTTCTTCCTCTCCCACTCCCCCTGCTTGTGTTCCCTCTCTCGCTGGCTGTCTCTGTCAAATAAGTAAGTAAAATCTTTAAAAAAAAAAAAAAAAGACAATGACTCCTTCAGAAGGGACCTTTTCTCAATCTGTTTGGTTTAAGTTGGCTTAGATCATAAGGGACCATACCTTTGGGGTGCCCTCCAAAATATTGGGTATTATTCTGCTTATAGTCATTCTAAGTCTCCCTGATGTTTTCTCTCAAAAGCTTTAACCACATGCTTACAGCCACTGGTGAGCAGACAAATGATTTGTCTTTGTCCAGATGCCAAAAATAGAATGAAAAGAATAGCCAACTAAAGGACCAAGACCTCATTCATTATACTAACCTATGGATTCTAGGTGGAGATCCAACCTGACTCCAACATTAGCAAGAAGCAGTAGCACAGTGGCACTTAATACCTTACCTCTCAGTATAACAGAGAGTATTTTTCAAAAGGGGATAATTGATAAAGTTAAAATAATGAGCAGGTGCTTGTTCTGAATAATTGCTAAAAGATTACTTTCCACTATGCCTATACTAGTCTTTCCTTTAGCAGTACATAGAAGTTCTTGCAGTTTCAAGTCCCTACTAACAAAAGATACTTTTTCAAATGTCTGCCAGTCAAACTGTATGTCTATTACTTGGAAGGCAAAATGGGTAAAATGAACTGAAGGCACACCATGAAATACCACTACAAAGGTTAAAGGAAATGGCTTAGAGATATAGAAAGCAACATTGGTGGAAATCCATAGCATGGTAGTTATCGAAGAAAGTGAGACCCATAATGAGGTCTACGATACAATACTATTTTTGCAAATTAATAGCAGGCACATGCAATCATGCCAATTCATAATTCATTATTCATACAATGCATTAAAATAGTTGCCTATGTGAGGGCAGAATAGGAGACTCATATGGAGAAATAGATTCAAAATTCCTCCATATATAACGTTAAATCGCATGCAGTAAATACAGGCATTTTTGTTTTTTACTGCATTCAGACCAGGTCCTTTCCTGTAGAAAGGCAATTTAAGCTTTTCAAAATGATTCCTGCCCCCAAGTTTCCCTCGCTCTGCCCACAGATTATTATTTAATGATATTTTGAATTAAAAACAGTTCTATATTATGTTCCCGGCATTATTCTAATTACTCTGAGAATATTGACTCAATTAATCCTCATCACAACAACCTGAGATAGGTGTTTTCACTGTCCCCATTGTATAGGTGAGGAAATCTAGTCACAGTAACTTTCTTGATGTCCTGGCATTATTCATTGGTGGTACTTCCATATAAGCCTAAGCAGTGTGGCTACAGAAATTGCATGTTGACCACTATGACCATCTGCTCTTCATGAGTCATGTTTCTCAGCCACACAAAAAGCTATTCCATAATGATTGTTATTCTCAGAGAACCAGAATTTAGCATCCTTCATAAAGAGTCATCTGTACAGTTAAGCACTATTTTCAGGGTGTGGTCAGGAAGTAATCTATGAGTTTTATAGTATATAGTTATAACAGGTTTGAAGACTCAAGAGACCGAGGCCAGTTTGAATATAAAATCCTTATTGTTTTGTTTGTGTTTTTGTGGGTTCATTCTGTAAGCAGCTCCAACATCTCATCCATTGTTATCCTCATTCCTCACTAGATGTGATGTGTCAGGGTTAAGGGACCAATATTCACCTAATTTAATCTCTGAAAATTCTCCTCTTTACATAGAAGTCAAAAGCAACAAAAGCCTCATGTAATTTTTCTCCTTTTTTGCCATTTAGTCACATAACACAGACTTTGTTTTTAATCGGACCTAGACCACCTTTGCTCTCTGTATGCAGAGTATACCTCAAAAAGCCCATTTCATACATATGGGCATTTTTGTTTTTCTAATAAATGCCAGTTCATTCAGGCTATGAGCTCTTCTACCACTGTTGGTTGCTAACTGCTTCTTTCATCTTTCTGTTGTTTTCTCTAGGGTCTTAGCCAAACAGTTCAGTTTAGATGAGTATTTTTGTTTTGTTTTATTTTTCATTTATTGCTTTAATTTCCTATCATTTTGAAGGACTCCTCTTACAGCGATGAGTCCAGGAATTTTTGTGACCTCCAGCTTACACAGTTTGGTGCAGTCATTTTAAGATCTATATTACAAAAATAATAACTTCGAAATAATGTGCTATGTGGATACTTATGTAAAATAATTTAGATAAATTTTTGCTTATAGACATAATCCAAAGTTGAAAAAATTTACATTTCCTGCCAATTTCTATAATATTTTGTGTTTTAACAGTATATTCTTTGATTGTCTCTTCATATGCAAACAATATTTGTATTTATTTGTTTACTTATTTAGAGAGAGTATGATGGGGCAGAGGGGTGGGAAGGGCAGAGGGAGAGAGAGAGAATCCCTAGCAGCCTCGGAGATGAGCATGAAACATGACACAGGGCTCAGTCCCATGACCCTGAGATCATGCCCTGAGCTGAAATCAAAAGTCAGATGCTAAATCAACTGAGCCACCCAGGTGCCCTTGCGAGCAATATTTAAATACTATTTTCTGCAGACTAAATAGGTAGCTCAAGCTTTCCTCTGACATGATCTGTGGCAATTTGTTTTTTACTATTGGTGACTTACAAAAGTTTCTTTTAGAATCATAATCTTTTAATGGTAATGCTGTTTCCTTTTCAGGATTTTGTCAAATATGGTGAAAACTTAATCAAGTTTCTTTCATTTATAAGCTCTATGTTTTAGAGGAATTTACTACCAACTGAATTCGGAAAACTCCACTCATCCAAGTATTTCCATTACTAGGCCCCATAGAACCCATTCAAATTGGAAGATGGGTTTGGCTGGCATCTACCTCTCAGATGCTGAGTTCATAATAAGCAGTAGGAATATTCTTGCAAACTGCTATTATAGTGTGACAGCCAGCAGTATGTTAGCACTACAAGAAACCGACTTTGACTCTCATAAATATAGATAGTTAAGACAAATCTGGTAAGACATTACTGTTATCTACACTCCAGTTGCTATTTGGATTTCACCAGTTTTTCTACTTTTGTTTCTTTTTCTGTTCCGGGATCTAATCTAGGATATGGCATTGCGTATAACACTACTTGAATTTTATTGAGAAAAATTATAGTTAAGGAGTCAAAATTTTACATTCATGACCACTGTGCCATTTTTGAACCTTTCAATTTATACAGTCTCTTTACATGCTTAACTACTAAACATGGCCCAATTCCTGTGTCACTCATTCAGCAGTCTTCCCTCTGTTCAACAAGGACTGTTAGTCATAATCATATTTGTGTTCTCATGGTAGTGTGCTTGTGTTGTTAGCATATCACTCACTATATTGTCAGAACCATTTTATTCATGTTGCACTTATTTTGACACTGAGCTCCTTGAGGAGCTCATTTTTTCAACTTTAATTTCTTGTGTTTGGTATTGGTTTTACAAGTAGCCTCCAGGCCCTGTATGGAGCTGAACATGGGGCTTGAACTCACAACTGTGAGATCAAGACCTGAGCTGAGATCGAGTTGGACCCTTAACCGACTGAGCCACCCAGGTATCCCTCAACTTTAATTTCTAAGTGTCTAGTGCAGTGGAAGACAAATTAAAATATTTAATAAAATATTTACTGAATAGATTTAACTTGACTTTTTAGAGACCTAGCTGTGGTTTACATCTGCGTATGCTCTTCCATAACAACAAAAATAAAAATTGACACTATTATTCATTGAAATACACTTTTTGGTTTATCCTCCTTTTCTCCCTACTTCCCAAATGCTTATGTCTCATTCAGGCTCACAGGTGGGGTTTTTTTGTTTTGTTCTGTTTGTTTTTGCCTAGGTTTATATGTGGTAGGGATAGTAGAAAGGACATTGAGATCAGGAATTTCCATCCTTAAGTGCAACCACTAAGTTTTCTTCAAACTCTGAAAATCAGAGACTCATTATTTACACTAAAGCACCGCATTTTTAAAACATTGCTGTACAGTATTCAAAGCAAGTTCTTACTTTCTTTGAATATCAAGGACAGATAGGGACAGCAATTTACAGTGTAACTTTCAAAGATCACTACATTTAAGAACTTGAAGAAACTGAGCTCATGAACCCACGTCTCTGCCTTCAAGCCAGCAATGCCTAAAATAACCAAGAGAGATACTCAATGCATTATTAATCAACTAGGCAACAACAAAATTTACCTCAAGTACAATAATACTTCTGACATCTTAGTACACATATAACTGCCTTTAGATATGAAAAAGGTATTTGCCATCATCTTGGAGATTTATCTTGGTGCTTTATCAATAAATGTTAAATCAAGGAAAAATAATCTTTATGTACTATACCTATCAACTAAGCCAACATTTTTTTTTTAAGATAACATTTTTTAAATAAGATGCTAGTATTTTGCTCCCAGAGTTAGTTCTATGTTAGAAATGTGGTGCTTGAGAGATATAACTAATGATGCATGTGATCCATATTAACTAAGGGAAACACTTTCTCTTACTTTAAGCTGCAGGCTTAACTAATTTTACCCATTTAATTGGATATGCTTTCCTTATTAATATTTCAGTAATAACAGCATTTCCTGCTTTGCATTTCCGTGCTTTGTTCATTATTTTTAACATAAACACATCTGATATTTTTATTTCAAGAATCACATTTGTACCAAAGAAAAATCTTTATGAAATTTAATGCAAAAAGAAAATTAAAAGTTGACAAAGAATATCCTTTAAATTAATAAACCTAAAACCTAATCTTTCTTCATAACTATTAAAATTCAAAGTTATTTTCTATTTCAAATTTGACTGTGAAGCTGGAAGCTTCAAGCAAACTCCTATGTATATGCCTGTGTCACGTGTGAGAGCGACGTGCCTGTTTGTTTCCTAAGTGGCAATTCCTTTACATGGTCAGTAATGAGTCTTTGTAAAGCTGACTTTGATGTGAGGGGTCACTCAAAGAAAATATATCTCATTGTCATGATTTCTTGTCCAAGTTTATTCAGACTTTATGTACACTGTAGACTGTACTTCCATTATTATGAATATTTCAGATCAAATATAGAAACATTTTCATTGAAAATATGAGAAAAATTTGAGATGCTTCGAGAAACTTGTGACTCTTTTTTTTTTTTTTTAAAGATTTTATTTATTTAACACAGAGAGAGACAGCCAGCGAGAGAGGGAACACAAGCAGGGGGAGTGGGAGAGGAAGAAGCAGGATCCCAGTGGAGAAGCCCAATGTGGGGCTCGATCCCAGACCGCTGGGATCACGCCCTGAGCCGAAGGCAGACGCTTAATGACTGAGTCACCCAGGCGCCCCAGAGAACCTTGTGACTCATTAAGATTTGAGCTCTACAGGAACCTGACTGGCTCAGTTGGTAAAACATTGACTCTTGATCTTGGCAGTTTTAAGTTTAAGGCCCATGTTGGGTGTAGAAATTACTTAAAACTTTTTTAAAAATCTAAAAAAAAGATTTGGGCTTCAGGTCTGTGGCTAATTCTGTAGAATTTTCACTGACTTTATAATGATTACTATGAGGACAGAGTTTGGTAATACATTGAAAACTGAACTCGTGAACACGTAGAGACTATTAGTTAACTCCTACCACATATTTATTATCCTCATCTTTTGTAGATATGTGTGTACATGCCTAGTGGTCCAAAAACAGAAATCCTTTGCTTACAATTCAACTCTTTGAATTTAATTTCTCCCATACCTCTGTATCTTCCCATTCTTTGATCATTGAAACAAGGATGGAGAGTAAGTGTTATTACTCAATGGCATGGGTTGTTTGGTTTAGGATGAAGGTAGGGACAGTAGCTTGTAAGTGGTATTGAGAAGCAAAAGGAGTCTCGGGTGTTAGTAGAACGAGGGAGTAACTAGTTACCCCTTAAGAAGGCTTCAAGAAAGAAGCTTCCTTGGGGCACCTGGGTGGCACAGCGGTTAAGCGTCTGCCTTTGGCTCAGGGCGTGATCCCGGCATTCTGGGATGGAGCCCCACATCAGGCTCCTCTGCTGGTAGCCTGTTTCCTCCTCTCCCACTCCCCCTGCTTGTGTTCCCTCTGTCGCTGGCTGTCTCTCTCTCTCTCTCAAATAAATAAAATCTTTAAAAAAAAAAAAAAGAAAGAAAATACATTCAGTCTAAATTTTCTTGCATGGCAGTAAGTCATCCTCAAGTGAGTTTGTACTTCAGCCCCATTTAGTATCTTCAAAGTACAAAAACTGTGTTATCCCCCTGCAGGTATGTTTAACTACAGAATGGGTTGACCAGTGCACTACAGAAATATCTAAATATGGGTACAATGGAACAGGATATATAGAAATTAGATTTCATAGTGAGAAAATGAGAGGAGGGTGAGAACATAAGAGTTTAATGGGATACATGTTAAGTACTCCAAACACCCATAATCTGAGGACACACCCAACACATTTTCTGTCAGTCTCATGTTTGGAAGCTATAGGATTCATGTCATTCTTACAGGAGAGGCTCCAGAGGAGGTTATTTATCCACTTCTGGTTGCTATAGACAGTCTCTCATACCCATAGCTTTCCTCTTAAACCAGTCCAATAATGCTGGGCAAAATGTCAAGCAGTACATTGATAAAGACATGCTTTTCCTTCTAGCAAAGAAAAGTGATCATGGTAATAGTGAATGTTCATTGTTTTTTTTCTCTAGAAGATTGCCAAGTATGATATACCATAATTCAATAAATAGATGAGCTAGATACCATTATTATTGCTATTTTAAAGATGAGTAAAGTATTAGAGAAGTTAAATAATTTACCCAACATCATAGAGCAACTGTGGTGCCAGGAATGGAACAGAGACATTCTGACTCAGATGCCTACATTCTTAAACCATGTTATTTACTCTCACATATAAACAGATGGCTACTATTATATTAAACTGAGGTTTTTTTCTGCTTTATTTCAAAAAAACTAGGAACTGTTGGGTTCCTCTTAATTTTTTTGATAAACTGAGTACAAGAAAGCAGTAAGCATTATATTCATGTACACTTGATCTATTTTCCAGGAAATTTAAGTTGTACAGTAACTCATCATTTATTTTTCAGCTGGATATGCTTTTATAGATGAGATGGTGACTAACCGGAATTTAGAATTTTATCATTTTAAAGGGCTTAGTCAGTCGTTTGACTAATTAACAGACTCTACTGTTATGATTTATTATACTGTTATTTATTATACAATAGGTTAATAAGATATTTTTAAAACTTTCCATTCAGAAACAAAGAAAAATGGTTGAATTAAATTTGTCAGCTTCCACTATTTTCTTTAAAATTATAAGAGAATGATCAATGTTTTTTCTATATTAAGTCAAATTTTAAAAGCATTATTTAAAAGTACTCATTTGCAAATTAAAGCTAATTCACTACATTCATTAAAGCTACACTTACCTAAAATGATTTTCACTTGATTATGAATATTATGATTAAATGAGTCTTAGTATGCAAATATCACTTAAGTTCATTTACATGTTACTTAAATCACCAGCTCTTATAATCACAGTAGAGTTACTCAAAATATAAAGACTTCTACCAAATAAAGATTAGAAATTACCATCGTGCAAACTGTATGGATAGAAGTAATTTTTAAATATCCTACTTGTCCTTCTTACTTTAAAATATGAAAATAATTAAATTTTATGACAGTTCTTGTCGCAAAAATGCAAGCATGGCATGTAAAATGTATATATGTGTAGAATGAAAAATATCTAAGTGTATCTATGTAGGGTAAATAAAGAATTGTCTGTAACATTAAAAGTTAATATCTTTAGTTAGTAAAATGATGTTAATAATAGTAGTAACTGCAAAGAGAGTCATGAGTTCCTCAAATTCAAAGTGGCTATAATTATTTCTTCATAAGATAGTATGAAACATTAGAATGATAATTTATGAATTATAAATATACCAGATTTGGTGCTAAGCACCCTACATGAATTATGTCACTATATAGTCATTAAAAGTCTTTGACTCTGGTGGTATTACGGTCCCCTATTAATCAAGTTATTGAAGTTTGGCTTTGAAAATCAGTAACTTTTATAGAATTACATGAGTATTAAGGGGCTAAGCAGGAGTCTGACTTTACAGTCTATGCTGAGGGGGCCTGGTTGGCTGAGTTGGTGGAGCATGAAACTTTTGATCTCAACGTTGTGAGTTCAAGCCCCACATTGAGTGGAGAGCTTACTTAAAAAAAAAAATACAGTAATAAAGTCTGCACTCATAATTTCTGTGCTTTGTTTCTACCACAGAGAACAGTAACTGAAGAATTCAGAAATACAACTTCTTTGTGCATATCTATTATAAAAGTTAATTTTGTGAAAATTCAAGAGTATCTTTATTCTGATGTCCAATTAGGATCCATGAGGATTCTGATAGTTAAGTGTACTTGTAAAAATGAAAATAAGAATTTTAGTAATAGCGTACCCCTTTTTACTTGAGGTCTTTTGCTCAATAGAATACTATTAACAGTGGGTGTCACCATATGAGACATCAAATATCTAATTTTATCAGTGATGTAATCACAATAAAGTTCTAACTAATGTCTGACTTTACATCTACCTCCTGTGTTCTAGGTGTTTGCCAACTATATAAAACAACTTTGTGAATATCCAAATTTATAAAAGAGCTAAGTTAGGGTGTAATTATATGTAACTCCAAAGTATTTATAATTTCATTAGAATGTTCACTCAGGTATCTCTGTAAATGTTCAGTTTTCTAAGAAAAATATGAAATATACTATGAGTTATAGAAAGAAATTAGTTTCCAACCATCTTTTCAAGAATGCATCTATTGGTTAAATCTATACAGACCTGATTTCTAAAGAAGTCACAATGCTAACCTGAAAACAAGTACCAATGTCTGACACATTGTGTTAGACTTAAAAAGGGTGTTGCTCTATATTGTTAGTGGAAGAGGAGATGGTACTCTGTTTTCCAGAGGACCCAACCCTGCCCATACAGAACTCAACTTCTTAGACTAGTCTTGTAGAACAGAAGCAGAACTAAATGCATTAAAATACATTTGATATGTTCACCTCTTATCAGGCTTATTTACCAAAACAAGAAAATTGCAAGTTTTGAAATGGTGCTATTTAAACAGTTTTGCAATTCCTTTTCAAGCACTTCCCACTACCTATACCCTCCTTCTGTCTGTAACAGACTTCTATTTAAATATGAGATGTAACATTTGAAAGTGTCATTTTACAGGTTCAGTGTAAACCTTTATTGATTTCTTTGGTTCACCTTCTTTTGTGTCTTCCCAAGTGAGGGAAGGGGGAAAAAAATCTGTTCTTTTTACATTATCAAGAAATAGAAAAATCATGTTGAATGCCAACTGGACTTAATGGACACTGAATAGAAGCAAAGTGAATCCTCTTGAGTTCAACCCTAGGGAGAACAGTTAATGACATTTCTTAAATCAAAAACTTTAACAAATCATAAGAGGCTCTTAACTATAGGAAATGAAACTGAGGGTTGCTGGACAGCAGGTAGGTGAGGGTATGGGGTAACTGGGTGATGGATATTAAGGAGGGGACTTGAACTAATGAGCACTGGGTGTTATACACAACTGATGAATCACTCAATTCTACCTCTGAAACTAATAATACAGTAAATGTTAATTAAATTGAATTTAAATTTAGTAATTTTAAAAAAACTTTAAGATTTTGAGAATTCTTCACCTTGAATATTTGGAGGCCCTTATTGTGATTAAGAATAGTAGTAATGATAATGAATGCAAAAGAATGAATAATCATAAAACGATTATTACAATTCTCTTAGCAAGTGGAATGTGGAAATAAAAACAAACCTGTATTAAAAAAAATACTACCTTGCTAGGTATTGTGCAAAGCTATTTAAAACATAAACTATTTCTTTTAAACTTCACCAAATCCCTGTAGGTAGATACTGTTGTCCTAATTTAACAGATTAGAATTTAAAGAGTCAAGCAACTTAAATTGCTCATAAATATGTACTGTTCAGAACCTGTATTTATGTGTTCACCTCTACAGCAGTGAACTGAACAGCACAAATTCCCTAAGAGATTACATTCTGGTTGGGAACACACACACACACACACACACACACACACACACGCAGGTTGCCAGATTAAAAATATTAAAAAGTCAGTTGAAATTCTAATTTCAGATAAACAACAAATAAATTTAAGTGTAAGAATGTCCCAAATATTGCATAAAGGTTGGTACCACAGATTGTTTTTTAATTATACGTATGTTCCTATATTGTTTATTAAAATGCACCATTAAATGTGATATTCTAAGCATTTGGAAAGGCAGTATTTGGAAATACTTATATTTGAAACTCAGATTTAACAGAAATCCTTTTTTTATCTGGTGACCTTAACACACATGTACACACAGACTATACTGCTATACTGGATCGTGTCAAATATTATGGAGAAAAATATACCAGGGAATCAGAATAGGAAATATCAGGGAGATGTTTTAAAAGGTAGTTAGGGACTACTTTACTGAGAAGGTAACATTTGAACAAAGATCTGAAGGAAATGATAGAGCAAGCCAAGATAGGTCTAGAAAAAGAACTTTCCAGGCAGAGGAAATGACAAATGCAAAACACTAAGCCAGGACTACATCAGTTTACATGAAAATGAGTGACAGGAAGCAACATGATAATCAGGCTACAGGAATAATAACCACCACTTGGGACTCAAGTGGGTTTTTGCTAGACTTCTCAAGCATGACTATTGATAGATACATATTCAGATACAAGCCACTTGTTTCATCAAACTTTCTAAGAGCTAGATGCAAGGTTTATGTAGGAAAAGAACCAATGTGCAAATAATTCATGTGGCTAGCCTATATTCCATCAGGTTTTAGTGTCAGATCTATATATACCATTTAATGTTCTAAAAAGTTATTACAAAGATCAACAGGTAAATCACATCTATAAATTCTCTACTTCCAAAAAAATTAAAATTTTCCACAGCACACTTACATTATACAGTCACTACCCTACCTTAAAGCAGGAATGGGTTTATGACACTATATACACTTTATTACTGTTTTCCTTTCTCCATTTCAAGAGCTTTGTTTCAAGAGCAACATCTGTTTCCAGTGACACACAAAAATAAACCCTGAATACACCAATTGATATAAGCTTGAGTGCCCATTTAAAAACAAAACAAAATTCTAATTGAATGTAGCAAATGTCTTCATGGGAAAATTAGGCCTCCCACTAAAACATACTGTGCACCACCAGCACAGTACATGATTTATATAATGAGAAATGAAATTTATAATTACCTGGTGACATGTTATTAAAATCTTCTGAAATCCAGAATCAAAAACTTAATACCTAATATCTTAATAGAGTATTATTGGAAAGTCTTCCATGACCTCCGCAGTCCATGGTCAAATAGAGAACAAGGAGCAAAACATAGGAAGGAGATCCTACCCTAGTAGAAGAGGCATAGACAGCAATGATATGTTCATAAAATAAATACACTAATCCTTATAAATAACCCTATTGCACAGAAACAGATCTGTAATGACCTAAAACAACTAGAGGACTGACTTAAGTGACTTATTCTAAGCTTTAAGTTACTTCCTGTAGAATTTAGCTAATTATCTCATTGAAATTTCCTCTTAGTTTTAGTGATGTTAATATATTGATGTATCAACTTTCCACTATGAATTTTCATATGGAACCTTCTAAGCAAAAAAATTAGTTTACGTATTACAGACATATATAACTTTGATAAACTATGTAAATTAGAGGCAGTCTTCTAAAAATATCCTATTCCTTTCATGAATATACAGAGAATAAAAGTTATTTACCATAAATATTAAACTATTTAATGAAATCCTGAAATGTTTTTAACTTCCTACATACAGTTTTAATATGATTGGACTTATTCCAAGCACTGAATGAGTAATTTCTTTTAGTGATTCCCATCTTAAGGATACACAGTATGGGAGTAGTAGTTCAAGGACAGATTTAGATATGACCTTTTCTTGCGGGTGTCAGACATGAATCTTAGGCATGCAGGTTTGATTAAAATCTTGACAAAGTCATATTGTCATTCTGAAAAATTACAAAGAGGTACTGGGTAACAATTAGGAAATTACAAAGTTTTTATCACTTAAAATTTTTAGTTAATAAAAAGAGTATTTTAAAGGGACAGATCTATGACAATTTATGGAGTCAGTGTTATAAGTACCAAAAATACACACTAATTTAAAATTGCTCAGATGCCCTCTAACCCTCAAAAATTTTTTAAATAATTCAGTTAATCCAGTAACTTTTTTATTCTTGAAACACAAATAGCAACATATTCCAGGTAAGTGAGGCAGGTGGCTATTCGCTAAATGACTGAAGTGGTTTGATTTAAAGTAGTCAATAAGCTCCTAAAATCACAGGAGTTAACTAAACATATACATTGAAAAACACATTGGTAATGGTGGGTTTCTTCTTAGCACTTTCAGTATGTGCATGTAGTTTGGGGTCTTGGAAAAAAATTAAGGGGGGGGGCTTTTCTTTTTTCCCAAATAAAAAAATATACTTTCAAAAAAAAAAAAAAGTACAGTACCATGAGAGATGAATAAGGAAAGAATAAACAGAGCATCTCTACTCTTCTGAATCCATTAATATGTTCAATTATCAGGAGAATTCTTTAAGTAATTAATGCAAATCTACAATGGTTTTCCTTCAATTTTGATCTTTTTTTCATGGCTACTAGAAGATGGGTTCAAGCATACACAACAGAGTTCCATGGCCCACTATGTATTCTTCCTACAAATACTTGAGTATTTCCCATGGAGATAGAGAAAGAGGAATTTATTGTTTCTTGAAAGCATATAATTAAATTGATGCCTAAATTTAAACAGATGCTAATATTAAACAAGGTATTTGCTCTAAAGTTATAAGATTCCATTAGTATGCCTATGCATGTAGATAATATTCCTAGGGCAAAGGAGACAGAAAGCTATCAATTTATGAGGGAAAAAAAATCCTGTATTTTTCGATGTAAACAAGTACCTGGGATTACTCTCATTTAAGTTTAACTTAAACATGTTGTGTGAATTGAGAGCTCTAGAAGTCTGGGTCTAATCAAGAAACAAAAATCATACAGTAGGCTAACCAGGGAAAATTTCATATAAAGATTTTATTAATTATGATTTAACAAGTATGTGACTGTCTATTAAAAGACAAATTCTTAAGTAATGTGCTCATTTGCAAATGATGGTTTAGAACAACATTCTGCTGAAGTTATTCTCAAGAAGTATTATTTCAAGCGCCTCAGCATTACTTACTACGAGAAACAAGGTATTAATACGAAAACAGTATTTAGAGAGGAGTCAAAAGAACTGGATTCAAGCTCTGCTTTTGTTATATTTCCTTGAGAGCTTCTCCACATCTCTAAATGTCTTAGAGTTCTTCAACTTTAAAATAAATTCCCCTTGGGACGCCTGGGTGGCTTAGTGGTTAAGAGTCTGCCTTAGACTCAAGTCATGATTGCGAGGGTCCTTGGGTCCAGTCCCACACTGGGCTCCTTGCTCAGCATGGAGCCTGCTTCTCACTCTGCCTGCAGCTCCCCCTGCTTGTGCTCTCTCTTTCTCTGACAAATAAATAAAATCTTAAAAAAAAAAAAAAATAAATTCCCTTCCCCATTCCCCAGAGATGTGATAAAAAAGCAAACAAAAAAATGTGGGTAAAAGCACTTGCGAAGCATATAATGTTAACAAATGTGAGATTTCATTGACAGTGTTAAGTGGTAACTTAAACACTCCACCAAAATAAGTCAATGTCTCAAATCCTTCTGCTTGTCAAGTAACAAGAAGAGGGATACCAAAACTAAAAATTTCAAAAGGTGTCTTGCCTGTGGATTGCTGAGTGTTCTCCTGGTGTCACAATAGGGCAGTTTCAAGGAAGAGACACAGACACAACTCATGGGGACAAAGGACACATGGCAGCAAGGAGGAGCTTGTGAAAGCAGGGCTCACTTGTACTTTGTGGATTGGTTCTGGTCTATTGAAGCGTGTAGGTGAACTTCAGCAAACTTGTCTATGAACTTGTTATTCTGTTTTGTTAAATGGGAAAGAGAAAAAAAATATGTAGTTCTGGGGTGCATTAGTTATTGATACAACATTGTGGGATTAATTTGTTACTTAGGTCTGACAGTGATCAACTTATGCCAGTAAACGTTAAGGACTCATAATCATAATAATTTTTCCCCATCACTACACAACCTATTAGAGGCACTAGAAGGGTCATTCAAGTCACACATCTAATCAATGCCAAAGTAGGAGAATTAGTCATGTCACTGCAGCCAGTCAAGTTCTCCCTACAGGCTAGTTTTCCAGGTGGGGTTAAAATTTAATTTCATCAGTTGCTCTTGAGTATATCGTCCAAAGAAAAGCCTCATTTTTAGTTTTTTCATATTTGTAATTTTTAAGTATTTGACATTCATCTCTCTGTGTCTTCACATTCAGAACTTAAACTTCTTTTGTTAATGCTATCATAGTTATCTGATTTTTGTTACATTAGAATTCAGTTTACTTTTGTTTTAATTCATTTCAATCAATCCCCCTAGTTGTTACAGAAAAAAAATAAAAGTTTCTCAAGTAAAAAAGTTTCTTAGCTCAAAATTGTTCACAAGTTTTGACTGTTTTAAACTTGAAGGAACTTCTGTCCAAAGTGGTAATTATTACTTTACCTTTCTGTTACCCATGTGATACTTAAAAACATTATTTTGAGAAAATTTAAAATAGAGTATATTTGAGACATCATCAAAGTGTTATCTGTAAACTTTTTAAAAATATCCTCCAGATTTTTAAAGTAAAATGTATATACAGATTATTACAGATAAATCCAAGGTCGTCCTTGAATCTATTTCTCCTCTCTATCACTCTCCTGTTTCCTTTTCCCTCCATTCTTTCCTCAAAATTAATTATTACTACAACAAGTACCATTTATCCTCCATACCTGAGTCAGGCTTGATTTTCATTGTATATTTCAACTGGAATGATGTATTTCAACAGATCAAATTTAAAATATTATGAGAGTACCACTCTCCTCTTCTAAGCCAGGCAAAATACAAAACAAGGGTACTGTTCTCAAAAATTTATTTTGTTTTAGAAAATGTCTTAAATTTTTAGAAGTATTTTTTTTATGTTAACATGTGATGAGTGGATTTTATTATTTTAAAACTCATAGTGTTTGGACAATTCTGGTTTAAGGACATTCTTTTCATACATTGAGTGACTACGGAATCATCATCTGCCCTTCTATCATTCTATGGATGTGTGGATGCTCCTTTTTTTTTTTTTTCTTTTTTATCTCAGCATCTCAAGTTTTCCTGGAACACTCAATCTCCAGATGATAGAAACGTTTGATTAAAATAACATTCAGTCTTGACAAATAGAGATGCCTATTTTACAGTTATTTTATTATACTATATTTTAACTATACTATTGCTCTCAATTATCATTAATATGGGCTTATGTTACTTATGATGATCTGTGGACTTGGTTTTTAAAATTTCATAAAATAAAAAGGCAAGTAACAGACTAGGAAAAAAATACTGCAAGAGAAATATTCTGTCAGAGGACTAGGGTCCAGAATATATAAGAACTCTTATAACTTACTAAGAAGAGAAATAGCCTAATTTTAAAACGTACAGAAGATATGAACAGAAACTTACCGGATAAGATGTACAACTGGCCAATAAGCACATACAAAGACCTTCATCATCAGTTGTCATTGGGAAATGAAAATTAAAACTATAATGAGATATCACTACAAAGTCATTAAAATGATTTAAAGTTAATAGGCTAAAGTATCAACAGTTGGTGATATAATGCAAGTAGAATCCTTAGACACGGCTAGCGTTGATGCAAATGTTGAACACTTTGAAAACTAGACAGAATTTTGAAAATAAACTTATATCTACCATACCAGCCATTCCTTTCTTAGGTATTTGTAACCAAAAAAGGGACATATTTCAGAAAATGACTCCTATACAATTGCTGTTAGCAGCTCTGTTCATAATAGCCCCAAACTGTAAACAACAAAATGACCAATAATAAATACAAAAAGACTGTGATGTATACCACAGTTGAATACAGCAAGAATTCAGAAAGAAAGGAACAGACTACTGATAGAATATGGATGAGTCTCAAACTCATTATGCTGAGTGAAATAACCCAGACACGAAAAATACATAGAATAGGATTCCTTTTATATAACTTTTAGAAAATAAAACTCATCTGTTGTGATGAAAATGAGATCATTTCTGGTTTGGGGTCAGGAGGAGAGGAAATGATGGGCTGCAAAGGGGCATAGGTAAACCTTTGTGGGTGCTGGAGCTGTTTGCATTTTGATTCTGACAAGGGATCCACGGGTATATATGCCTCTCAAAGCTCACTCAGTTGTAAACTTTTAAAGGTAGTAGCTTCTTGTACATAAATTATACAGCAATAACACTGAAAAAATAATTTAAAAAATGGAAACAGCACTTAAATCTTTAATGACTATAACATTCAGATTTTTCTATTGTTTTGATAAATTCTACTTTTCAAGGAATTTCCCCATTTCCTTTAAGTTAGCAAATTCATTGGCACAAAGTTGTGATTATATTACTCTATTACTGTTTTAAGGCACGTACGATTTGTAGTGAAGTCCACTTTTTTCATTACTAATACTGGAAATTTGTGTTCTCTTATTCATCAGTCTTTCTAGGAGTTTAGCAATTTTATTAATATTTCCAAAGAATTAACTTAAACCTTTGGTGAGTTTTATCTATTGCATATACGTTTTCCATTTTACTGATTTGTTATTATGCTACTTTTTTGATCGATTTCCTGTATATTTATACTTTACTTTTGTGCTTATTTTTAGCCTTTCTTTTAATCTAGTATGTATTTAAAGCCAAGTATCTTCGTAGTTGTTTTAGTTGTGTCCCACATGTTTTTGTCATGTGTTATCTATCAGTAAAATATATTTTCTAATTTCCTTTAAGATTTCCTCCTTGAATTATGTTCAGAAGTATACTGCATTACATTCAAGTATTTGTATACTCAACTTTTTATTTGGTTTTCTTGTCATTGATTCCTGTTCATTTCTAATTTTAAAATTCTGTTGTTTATCCCAAAATACACAATTTGTAAAATATTTTACAATATTTTACAATCTGTGCTTGAAAAAATGTATAATCCTGCCATTTGCAAGTATGGTAATTACTTCAAATTTGTTACATCTATTTTTATTATGTTCTATATTCTTACTGCTTTTTTCCTGTTTATTACTTATTGAAAAAGGGCTAAAATCTCCTATACTGTGTATTGTTCTTTTTTCCTTCTTTCAATTCCATCAGGTTTTGCTTTAAATATGTTGAATCAGGATGATTTTTAATAAACTGATTTTTATTATTTAAAAAATAATTAATAAACGTCATTACTGGGGTCACTTGTAGGTCTGTTTCTAATGTTTATTTTTATTGACTGATTGATGTTTCTATTCCATATTGTTGCTAGTCCAGAGAGAACATAATAGGGAATCAAATAGTATGAAATACAAATCAACTATAGTTTAAAAATATTTAAAAATCCAATGATCCTAAAGGAAATTTAGTATGTACACATAATTATTGAGCCCAAAAAAAGAAAACCAAAACACTGACATAACCAAATACTAAAGATTTATTTTTTAGAGAACTTCTCTGCAATAAAAAGACCACTTTTAGGCTTATTAGTAAGTTCTGCTGTGTGACAGGAAAAAAATGTATGGACTGTTAGTAAAAAGTCAACACTGTGGCATAACGTATTATGTTTTAGAACTTCAAATGTAAACAGTAAAACAAAATTAATTTGCCTGCAAAAAGAAAAATATAAGGTTGGGTCTCAGAATTCTCAATAAAAGCCTTCAATTTTTAAAGCATATCTGCAAATTCATTCAAGAAAAGAAAGGACAAAGCAAGAATTGTATTTTATATCCAGCTAAACTAACTGTCAAGTAGAACTGCTATAGAAAACAGTCTTGAACTTAATAGAATAAAGAGATTACTTTTCTAATACCCAATCAAGAAAACTATGTAGGAGGAACTTCAGTAAGTCAAAAGATGATGGCATAACCACTGCAAATGGAGGGAAAATATTCCATTCCTTTTTATGAAGTAATTCTAGAATGATAGCAAAAGCTGACAAAGACAGACACTGCTGGAATCACTATACGAATTTCATAAAGCCCCCAAAAGTGTATGAGATGAACGGTATTCCATTTCCATTCTTCATCTGATGGAATTGAAGCAAAAAGTAAAATATCTTGTTCACATAGGTATTAGAACAAAGAAACAGGAATTCCAAGCCAGGAAGTATGACTACAGAAACAATCCTCTTAATTTTCTCTACATGCTCTCAAATCAAATAGGTGAAATGAAGGACCTGGAATATTCCTTACTGTGTGATGCCACAAATAACATAAGTTTATCCTCATTGTAAAGTTTCCTTGGTTCTTTTTGCATTGGTGGGTTGCTGTTCACTTCATTAAGATCTCAGATACATTTTCTTTAATACATCTTTTACCTTCCTTTCATTTCCTTCCAATGTTCAATAACTGATTTTAGATCTCTGAACAAAATAATTAAAAAGAACCACAGAGAACAAAAATCTTGTCATTTGTTCATTCAAAAAGTATTTACTGAACATCTAGTCTGTGAGAGATTCTGGATTTGTTTCAATGGACCCCAAACACCAACATATCTGTTCTCATAAAGCTTATATTCTAGAAGTAGAATACAAAGAAGAAATATTAGGATAACAAAATGAGTAATACGGTAAAAGATGTTAAGTGCCATGGAAAAGATGGACCTGTGTAAAGAGGATTAGGAATACAAGGGGTGAGCCAACAGATACATGAAAAAATGCTTAACATCACTTGTCATCAGGGGAATACAAATCAAAACCACAAGAAGATACCACCTCACACCTGTCAGAATGGCTAAAATTAACCACTCAGGAAATGACAGATGTTGGTGAGGATGCAGCGAAAGGGAAACCCTCCCACCCTGGTGGGAATGCAAGATGCAGCAGCCATTCTGGAAGACAGTATGGAGGTTCCTCAAAAGCTTGAAAATAGAGCTACCCTACGACCCAGCAACTGCACTACTATTTACCCCAAAGATAAAAATGTAGTGATCCGAAGGGATATCTGCATTCCACTGTTTATAGCAGCAATGTCCACAATAGCCAAACTATGGAAAGAGCCCAGATGTCTATCGATAGATGAATGGATAAAGAAGATGTGAGATATATATATATATATATATATATCTCACATAGCATATCTATATAGCATGAAATACATATTATATATGTATATACATATTATATATATATATATATATATATATAAAACACATATATATGTATACACACACACACAATGGAATACTACTCAGCCATCAAAAAATGAAATCTTGCCATTTGCAATGATGTGGATGGAACTAGAGGCTGTTATGCTAAGCAAAATAAGTCAAATCAGAGAAAGACAATTATTACATGATCTCACTGATATGTGGAATTTAAGAAACAAAACAGAGGGTCATAGGGGAAGAGAGGAAAAAATAAAACAAGACAAAATCAGACCGAGAGACAAACCATCAGAAACTCTTAAGCATAGGAAACAAACTGAAGGTCACTGGAGGGGAGAGGTGTGGGGGGATAGGGTAACTGGGTGATGGACATTAAGGAGAGCACGTGATGTAATGAGGTGGTATATAAGACTGATGAATCCCAGACCTCTACTTCTGAAATCAATAATACATTATGTTAATTGAATTTAAATAAAACTAAAATTTAAAAATAAAAGGAATACAAGGGGTGAGTTGGAGTTGCAAATTAGTGAGGTGAGCATAGATCTCATTCTGAAGGTAGTATTTGAGGACTTGAAGGAGGTGAAAAAGGTGATTTAGACATATGGATAAAGTCTGTTCTATGCAGAAAAAAAGCAACTGCGAAATGTCCCTCAGGTAGGAACACACCCAACAAATTCAAGTGTGATGTTCAGTATGAAAGCCAAAGGGCAGAGTTGGAGGGTAATGTTAGGAAGGAGCGTAGTCTTCACAGAGCTAATTAAGGATGAATGCCCATTAGGCCTTCTAGACTTTTGTAAGGATTTTGACCTCCATTCTGAGAGAAGTAAGTAGACATCAAATGGTTTTCAGAAGAGATATGAAATGACCTAATATTTTAATAAGATTACTCTGGCTGCTGTATTGAAAATAGATTCTAGGAAGGCAAACATACAAATAGGGAGACCATTTAGAAGGCTATTACGATAAATCATTTGAAGGGTGATTTTGGTTTGACAGGGAAGTCACATTAGAATTATTATTTCTTTGCCAATGCTTTCTTTAGTATACAATATATCTAATCTGTCATGCTCATAAATAATTTTAAAGTTGTTGATCAGTTGCTTTTATAATAATTGAATGGAGTTTTATTTCAAAACTAAATTTTTCATTGAAACATTATTTTCTATTTTTTTGTACCTGAAGGGCATTTCTAATTTTGAGTTTTAAAGAGTTTATTTATAGGTGTTTATCCCAGCACATTTCTTGAGATTCTACTTTCTCTTATGCAGTAGTTTTTCCTACTAGTTAATTTTATAAAGGAAAAACTCTTGATCTTTTATCAACTTTTCTTTTAGAAAAGACATTCTAATTCTGATTGTCTTCTATCATTTTAAATACCATTAGTGACCCACACTAACACCTTAGTTAATACCACTAATACGGGACAGTAAACTCTAATAGTGTATTTATCACAGAAACCCACCATCAAAGGTAAGGATAAAACATTCCCATAGTAGTACAGTTTTGCTTTAAGTGGCTGATAGTTAATGAAATCATGTTTATAAAATTGTTTAAAATACTTGTGTGTGAACATATGTAAATATAGTACCTATTTGTATGTGTGTGTAGCTTGAATTATTTTCTGGAAGTAATTCTATTAAACACATTGTATGTAAAAATACAACACTTTCTTGTTCAGTCTTAAGAATATTAGCAAATTTATGCATCCACTGCTATATTTGTGAATTAATGTTTGACATTGTTTAAATTGTTCTGACAATCCCAAGTGATAAAATTTTCGTGCTTATAATTCACCGTACTTTGACCTCTCAATTTTTGAATCTGTTTCCACAGAGTTAAGATTCTACTGATATGCTTTATTATTATATTAGCAAATAATCTCAACTGCATGAGTTGTGGAATCAGAAATGGCTGTGCTACTCTACCACAATGTCACCTTTTGACAATAGCCTAATTTTAAAACTCATAAGTGGTAATTCCTTACATGTGAATCATTTTTAAAAATGTTTAAGACCTTTCATGTAATTTTAAATATCATCCTGACAAGAGTTTTTGTTTTTGTTTAATTAAGTAACTGTTGTCCATACTCTTTTCAGATTTCCTTAGTTTTTAACTCACATCCTTTTTCTATTCCGGGACCCCACCAGGATCCCACATTACATTTAGTTGTCATGCGTCCTAGGCTCATCCTGGTTGTGACACTTACTCATACTTTCATTTTGGATGATCGTGACAGCTTAAGGAAGTGCACTGGTCAGGTATTTTATAGAATGTCCCTCAGTTGGAATTTACCTGATGTTTTCCTCATGATTAAAATATGAGTATGGGTTTTTTGGAGGAAAAACACGAAGAAGTACCATTCTTATCACATTTTATCAAGGTTACACATGATCAACATAACTTACCACTGATGATGTTGACCTAGATTGTTTGAGTTAATGTCTATAAGGTTTCTACACTGTAAAATTACTCTTCTTTTCCCCATTCCACACTGCATTCTTTGAAAGGATGTCACTAGGTACGTGCCATACTCCAAGGATGAGCAGTTATGCTCTATCTTCTTGAATATGGTATATGTAAATTATTTGGAATTCTTCTGAACAGGGCAATTGTTCTATTCTCTCTCATCTACTTACTCAATTTCTATCAGAATGGATTCACACAAAACTTATAAATAAGTTTTTATGGAAATGGTTATTTTCTGGAGGAATTCCATATTCCATATGGAAATGGTTATTTTCTGGAGGAATTTAGTCTTAAAGCAGAAAAACTCACACTGATCCATAGATTCTACACTTGAATGTCCACAGCAAATACAAATTGCTATCTCCAGGAACCACACAATTTAAAATTTCTCAGACTGACTTGGTCACTGGACCATTTGTCCACAGAATCAGAGATGGCCTCAATTGAATCTGCTAGCTATCATTCAGAAGCTCATCTTCAGCCTGAGTCTTGATAGATTTCAAATTTTGAATTTTATTCCTTTTTCTGAAGGTTTTTAATTCTCCATGACTCGGGAAAAAATATTTTTACCTGCTTACAGTCATTGACTACTTACTCTGAATGCTTTCTAGGGAATTTACTGATAGTATATTGGTCAACACTCTTTTTCCTTTCAAGCATCTTTGAATAGGAATTCTGGTTGCTATGTCTGGATGGATTTTCTTGCTATTTCTCAATAATCTTCTCTGCCACTTTGAAAGTTTTCAATTTGATGCTGGCCATTTTTATTCCCTTAATTTTCTAACAGTAATTATGAGGTTTAAATTTTATCTCTCTGATCCCCTCCAGCAGCTGTTTCAAGATTGACCTTCTTTGACTTTTTTATGCTTATGAGACCTTTGGATTTCTTTTCTAATTCTTTTCTGAATATCATTGAACTTATGTGTTAAAAGTGAACTACTTATTGTGACAGTCACCTTGATTTCTCCTTTGAACTTTCAAAGCTCTATTTTTCCAGTCTTTTCATGTATAAATTTAAATGGTTTTTATGCCTATTACCACATAACTAATACAAACATATTAATGTATTAGCTTAGTACAAAAGAGGACTCTTCCTACTACACTGTTGTCTTCACCAAGATTATAAATCTGCATTGGTTATATTGAATTATTTGCTTTGATAGCCTATATAACATAGTATAGTGTGTGCTATTATATATAACATACCTCTAAAAGGTGGAAAGGAAATATTGTAATCAGAATATATATGTTATTTGTGTGTATTAATAGGAAAAACATCTTACATGCATTTTAATAAATATTTTAGAATACAACATTTCACAAAGAGATATGTACTGTTTTCCACTTTGCCTACCAGATACACTCTCATTGTGTGCCCAATTGTCTTTGCTTTCTGCTATAATAATGGTAATTTTTTTATACTGCATCTTTTGTGTTCAAATATACAGAATAAAAGAAAAAGCAAATAAAATTAACTGGCCCACATAATTGCAATTATTTCCAACATGTAATTGTAATAGTAGTAAAAGTTCTGGGTTGTTTAACATTTTGTCAATACTGGAAATTAAATTAATACTTTTGTTTACCCTTCATTGAATTATCTTTCATATATTTATTACATAATTCTTAACATTTTCCTTATTGTCCTTCTATATATATCAAATAAAGCAGCAAAGAATTATATTTCATACACATTTCTCCAAATTATGTTCAAATAAATCCAAAATACATGGAGTAATGCTATTTTTTTAAGAAGTAGTATACCTAATAAGGAATATTGTACCATTTTAATGATATAAAAACTTCAAACATGTCTTTAAAGGCAACACATGTTATTTTTGCTTATCCATCATGCTTAAAGGAAGCAAGTCACTATCTAAGTTTATATTTTCAAATCACCTTAGGAATTCCCATCAATGCTAACAATCCACTAATGGTCACAAGAGTGCTAAGGACAACATAAAAAAATGATTTATGGTAGAATCGTTTTATATCTGAATCATATACACACTAAACATGAATTGATGTTTACTGAAAATATTCTTTATGAGAAAAATACTGCATTTTATTTCCCCAAGTATGTCATTGAAATAATTTACAAATTCTTAATTATAATATTAAGTGATTATTTTTTAACCAGTCATCTTTTTCAGTTTTTCATTACTAAAGCCCTAATATGTGTAATCTCCAAAGTGCTATAAAAGATAAAAGTTATAAAAAAGAAAAATTTTTAAATATTTACCATATTCTATAATTAATTGCCATATTGCTTCACAAAAACTATAGTATTAAAACAAATTCAGCCTACTAAGTATGTATTAGTAAACCAGGATAAGTTAATTTACAGAAATCATGAAATCAGTGAATGACAATAGAAATTTGAATCTACATATGCTCTTAAGGAATATTTAAATGTAATGACTATTATTTATTAGCTCCTATGTCAGGTATGCCAACTTCCTTACGTATGTTCCTTCATTTGCTCCCTTGAAGAAAGCTTAGATTTAAGGCCATTATGTCCATTATAGGTGAAACACCTGGGCCTCAAAAATTAGGTCTTAAGTTTGAGTTGGGCTTTAAACTCAGATTTACTTGACCCCAAACTATGTGCTATCAACCTCCATGACCAGTAACTTCAATCCATTACATTCTAGAATGGGGAAAATTCAATATGGGAGTTAGTTTGTTCTATGCAGTTCTGAGGAGGGGTTTCTCTACTCAGGCTTAATATTAAATGTAATATAAATAAAGTACTTTGAAAAGGCTAAAAGATTACAATTAAGATAAAGCAAATGTAAAGTGGCTTGAACATAATGAAACTCTTCAGCGGAGAGGAGGGTCTGATCAAAGCAATTGCATATCATGAAATTATGAGAGATGCCTCACAGAACTTAGATGCTTACCTAGAGAAGTTAGCTGAAATAATCCTACTGAATTCCAATAGTGTAATAGCATAAGGAGACCAGCCATTTTCCAACAAAAAGAAATGTGTAAATTGTGATTGAAAGATTTTGGAACCTTCAAATGATTTATCCAAGATGTTATGATAGATTGCTTTTATCACTTAATGTCTTACAGGTGTCTGGTTTATTTATTTTTTCAATTAGCTTAGTGGATGTGGAAGTCTGACATCATGTTAAGGGCAAATATGGTCTGGATGAAATAAAGAAAGCCTCTCACTGGTTTTCATGATTAAATAGCTCAGAAATTAGAAAAGCAAAATTCGTTGCTATACTTCTTTGAGTCTCAACTTTCTCCCCTCCCATATCACACCTACATTTTCATGGCCACTTTGACAGAATATCACAGGATCAAGGAGCCAGCATACGTCATGTGAGCATATCATTATTTATATCCCAATTTTTTTAAAGATGGCTTGAGGAATTGAAATCTGATGTAACAGTCTCTTAATTAAAAGAGTTGGAGAGAAGGGACAGATATATTTTAGATATTCCCTTCAAGAAGAATGCACACTTTAATTAGGGTAACTATGGTATTCCCAAGGTAATGTGGATGGAAATTTGAAGTCATGACATAAACCTTCATGACAATGATCATTCATAATTTTATAATTTAGGTAATTTGGCTAATAGGGACAAAGCTGTAGGCAGACTAAACTAAAATGAGATGTCTGTCCTTAATGGACAGAAAACAGAACCCAGCAAACAGAGTAAACCCAAGAACTACCAAATACTTCATATGTAAGAACTCTCTCCAAGCTGACACACTGACAGCCCAGGCCACATGGAGGGCAAGCATAAGGCAGGCTAAATACTTTGTACTTATTGAAGTATGGCCAAGATGCACAACACTTGTATCTGAAAACATGCTATGTGGGCATTGCAGAAGATCACTGAATCACTATGGTGGATTCCAGCTCCTCCTTCGCTGTCCATCATACCCTACCCTTGCATCTTGCTCTTCTCTGCCTGAAAAGAGCTAAACTGTATAGAATGAGCCTTTCTCTTCAAAATTACAGCCAATATTAAGGTTTAGATAGCACAACAGAGACACTGAGGCCACACTCAATACTAGCTATGGGAATGAAGTCATCAATGAAACTACTAAGCCTAACATTTAATAGCTCTCAACTTTTGGGCCCTTTTTCCATTTTGTGAACATAAATCAATACCCAAACTTCTTATTTACTCAAATTTGTGGTCAGAATTGAATTAAATTCTGAAATATAATTGGTCTTAGAAATTATTCTTATTATCCATTAAAACTATTGTGAACAAGGAAGGTCGTAGACATCTAAAAATCATTCCACATTTGGTCATGGGAAATCAATTCATTTTTATCTTGTTTAAAGAAAATAACTATTTTGGAAGGATTTTTAGATGTACTAAATTTAAGTTCTCATTAGTACTCAGTATTCTAGATGAGTTTAACTTGGCTTGGGTTATACAGCTGGTAAAATGGAAGATACCTTCAAAGTTAGAGTATCAGAGAGAGAGACTAAGTTTTCAACAAAGATGACTTTATCAATGACAATAAGAAAGAAGGTTGGGAGTGATTGTGTTGGGAGTTTAAGAATTGTTCTATTTGATAGCCTCATAAAACCAAAAACTTATATAACCATTTATTACAATGCTTTTTTCTAACATACCACAGTTGAACCTTTGAGCCCAGGGATCATTTTATAAGTATATGGGAAGTTTATCCCATACACTGAGGAAATAAATGTATCTTGACTTTCTCTGGACTTGCTGTTTTCTTAGTATATAAGAAACACAGAGAGAAGTTAAGGTTCTATAGGTCACCAATGATGGAGAGATAAAGAGATGCATTTTGCCATCTATGAAGGACAAAAGTACTCTGCTAAATATCTTCACATAAAGGATATTTTTTAAAAATCCATTAAAGGTCTAGCACAATGCTGCATGCAACATGCCAAACATTTTATCATACACTTGAGGTAGTATTTTCTTAAAAGACGACATAAAAAGTATTGTTCTTGACCAAGTAACTTTTAGAAGAAATTTAGAATCTTCAATGGCAGAGGTAAATACATTTTTTCACTTGAGAAAATTTTGACCAGTTATATATGGCCTGCTTCCACAATATATCCCTGTTGCTGTCATTGTTTTCTCTGCTATTCTCTTGTTCAAGCAGTTTATGGACTTTAGTACTTTGCCAAAGAAAAGAATAATGAGGGGTATAATTAGATAAAATATACATATAAAAGCTCAAAAAAGGGCATAAAAGATGTAAAGACACAAACACTTTTATCGAGAATTATGTGTCAGGCACTACTTGTATTTTTGTCTCTATAAAATAATTATTCTATGTTAATTTATTTATCTGAATGAAAAAGAGAGAGAGAATGCACACATATGAGTGCACAAGCCAGGGGGGAGGGGCAGAAGGAGAGCGAATCTCAAGCAGACTCCCCCTGGAGGCGGGGCTTGATCCCAGGGCTCTGAAACCAAGAGTCTGAAGCTCATCCAACTGAGCCACCCAGGCACCCTGATATTATTTTAGTTCTCAACAAGTCGGTCAGATATACTACATTATCTCTAAACTCGGGTAAAGTAAGTAACTTGCTTAAGGTCTCAAAGCTAGCAGTTGTTGGGGAAAGACATATAATCCAGATGTCTCTGGTTCCAAAGCTCACAATGTCTCTACTTTATCATCTTTTATCTGGAAATTTAAGCAGCAAAAGTAAGCCTTCAAGTACATAATATTAAGACATTCAAGTCTGTGATTTACTCCCAGATTATTTCATGATGCTCTGAACCACACATCCTAGTTCTTCTTATTCTCCCAAATACCCCACTTATTACCAACAGAATAATCTTAAATACAACTTAATCCTATAAAGCACTTAAACACACAGTTACATCTTAAACATTTGGGCCTTTCTTATTCTATCTCCCACAGCACAAATCCCTCCACTGGATATTTAACCATGCACATCATCTTGCCCCATTGTACTTCCCTACTGAACCTCATTTTCTTTCATGACTGTGGATTTTATTCAAATCTTTCTCTATATTAGCCCTAACTCATGTTTTGTTCTTCTATGCCTCTGTTTTACTTCCGACATTTCCCTGGGTGAGCTTTAGTCTCTCATGCATCTTTTAATTATATTCATATTTTAGACATAGTTCACTCTTTCTCCAATCTGATCAGATATCTTTCTTCATTATGCCCTAACTTCATGGTCTACATCACTCAACTACCTAAAGATTCTTACAAGTATTGTTGGCAATAACAAGATAAAGGAAGACTCTCATCTTCTTGTAGCTACACCTGACCTTTTCTATTGCTGATTCCCTGGGCCCCTTCTCAGTATCTATTTCTCTTCACCATAGGCTCCAGCAACTGGCCAGAACTTTTTTTCTTTACTTGTTAATTTCTCTCTCACTTCATGTTTTCTTTCACCTGAGATGTGCAACAGTCTTTCCCAACCCACAATCATTTATATAACTCAATGCTTATGAAGCAACTAAGACATATGCTTGGATTCTTTTAATTTTAAAGAGTTTATATTTTTTTATAAGAAACTATGTAAGAAAAAATAAGGAGAACATGTTGTAGAGTCCTGACATGTAAAAGACTTACTATGAGACCTAATAACAATCCTAACATTTGCAATCACATTGTGGCATATAAAGGTTGACCCCTAAATTTTCCCCAAGTACTATAGAATAACTCAGTATTTCATATTTGTAAATCCTCCCCAAGTGATGCTGCAAGTGCTACAGAGATTAAATGGTGGACCCTGCCATATTTTAGACCTAAACCATTTAAATTCAACATTTGAAATAGTGTCCAAATAGAAGCCATCGCTTTCTTAGATCATGATTAACTTTAATAGCTAGTATTCTTTTAGGATTAATCCCCCCTCGCCCAAGGAACTGACATTTATATACACTGAAATTTATCATTCCATTAATGATAAGAAAAAGAACGGTGAATCTAGACAAACAATGGTTGCCTTAGGGACCCATGCTCAGCAGTAGGTCATTCAAAAATAAACAATGAGCAACAAACATGGTTGCGAAAAAAATCCATCCTGTACATGGTTAGTAGAACCATCTGCTTTGGTTTTCTGTCTCCTTCCAACTCAAAATAAAGCCAAAGTCATCATCTTTAAACCCAGACAAGCTGTACCACATCAAGTCATGAATCTTAACATGATTGCATATTATATTTCTGTATCAATTTTTTTCTATGTAACTGATCAATCATAAAGCCTTTTATGTTTTTCTTAATCTCTATCTAAAATGTCCTTTTTATCCACACGGAAGCCACAGTGGTATAGGCCCTATCACTTCTATTCTAACCACCATAGTGGTTTCTTCATTCATCCAACTCCATCCCGCATTTTGCAGCCAGATTAAACCATAGGAAAACATCACTTCCCTCATGTCTTTCTCCTATACTCCCTCTCCCATCGATATAACCTGATATTTTGACAGTAAAGGTTGTGCTACTTCATTTAATAATCAAGATCACTTTGAACTTGTTCTTTAATTTTCCAAATTTCACTTCCTGTTTTCTAATCTGAACTCCCCAATCATTATACACAACAATATTTATTTTTTTTTGTTTTTATATATGCCAAATTCATTTTTACCTCTTAGCACTTGATTGTGACATGGATCCCCTGGCAACATGATTCCCCTGCTCTCCATTTGCATGCATCTCAACTCACTCCTTAGAATTTAGTTCGCTACCACAGCCACAGTCACCATCACCATCACACTCCCCCCACTGTCCTTACACCCTCCATGACACTCTCCCTCTGCTTTCTCTGCTTTTGTCTATAACTTGAATTTCACATAAATATTTAGTTGTGATTGTATGAATCTATGGGTAATCTCCTTAAGGAACTGTATGTTCTTTTCAAGAAGGAACAGTAGCATTATTTTGTACTATCACTGATTTCTATGTCTAATACATCCTTAATTGATATTCTGACTATGTATCAAATAAAAAAAAACTATATTATTTTAAGAAAGCTCATCTTAAGTTACTGACCATGGGGAAAATGTTGGCAAATAACCTGAGTATCTTAACACTTGCAGGATCTCCCATATTTCCTATATAATAATGTTGTTAAAGGAGCTAAATATATGTTTGACTCAAATATCAGCATTCAGATGATGGGAGTTGTCAATCATTACTCTGATATGGCCAATAATTAGTAACTTACAAAAGTATACTACTCTAAAAACTCCTGTATTATAGGAGTTATATGTGACATTTAAAGTAACTTATTAAAATTACCCATGACAAGAATTTTGTATATTATTATTATTATTATTATTATTATTATTATTATTAAGTGAAAAAGTATCACTTTGAATTATGGATATGTATACTTGTACTATAAAACGTTGCTATATATTATATATTTTAAAATAACTGACTAGAAAGAATTTACCTATGTACCTATTCCCACGGAATTTTCTTCTAAGATATGAATCAGACTGGACAAATAATGAAAACAGTATGGCTTTTATTCATTACTATGAATGAGAAGCCAGGTGAAACTAGCAGACTCTTTCAATTTATTCCTGAGGATCTCAATGTGTACATGAAAAAAATTACTAAGAATGAAGTTGGTAAAGGAAGACCTTGAAAAGCTTCCTGTGTGCATACTGTATTCTTTTCCACATGACCAAAGGTGACTTGACATAGCTTTTCTAGACAGGTCTGCCTCAAACACCCATTCTCACCCAGCCCTTTTATCACTGATTACCTCTGTGAATTCAAGTTTTTTTTTTTTCTAACACAAATGTCTTAGTGGTGCCACACAATTGTCTCCACGAACTGTGTGAAAAGCAATAATCATACAATATTCATGGAGATGCCAACAATGAGAGCTGTGTTGGAAATAAGGGATAATGTTCCATAGATGCAGTATATCTATTTTATGTCCACTGGTGCCAGGTTCCTAAAGCCTACTTATTAATGCTTTTCTTTGTCACTGCCCTGATGCTCAACATACCTATTTCCAAAAAGCAGAAATAGAACAGTGAGTGTACTGTGCAGTGGTCTGAACTGTTTTTAGAATGGATAGCATTTTACTAATAAATAACTCCCACCCTGCTGCCTAAACACAAAGCCTTCAAGGGCACCACCGCGTAATTGGATGCCATCTATTGTGAGTATTCTCCAGCCACCTGAATCTTATTGCTGTTATTGTTCAAAGGAAAATGGTTTTAAAATGTTAGAACATTCATTTGGGTCACAATTAAGTGTTCAGCAGCAATAGTCCAGAGGGTAAACTGTGGTTTAGGGTATACAGAATCACATTTTCAACGTCTAGAATTTGAAGAATTTTATCATTTGGAATTGAAGTTTTTATTTTTATTTTGCAATGCTTGCAGGAAAAAGGAAGTTATTTTGGTAGTGGTTTTGCACATTATTTGTTCTGCTGATTTGAGAGTAGACACCGAGAACTGGATTGTTATTTTTAACAGGTAAGAAGCTGAATTTTGAGATTTGTCAAAGATAATAAGAACTTAATAAGGACAATAATCCCAAAAGATCCCAATTTTTCTGTGCTATCAGAGCAATAAAGAAAACTTGTATGAGATCTCAGTAGTAAAATCACCCTATTTGACTTTAAGGATTCATTTCAGCTTCATAAAATGATTCCTTTGCATATTGTTCTTCATAATGAGAAATGTGATTTTGAATATATAAATCACTTGGTTGAAGTAAATTAGCATTTCTCAAAAATGATTTGTCATTCATTTCTTTACCTTTTTTTTTTTCCCTATGATCTCTAACATGTTGTAATTTCATGGAAAGCGGGCTTCCCACAACAGTAATGGCTTGGTTTAGAGTCACATTTCATGAAATGTGCTCTTGACCCAATGATTTCATCAGCACAATCTTAATATATAAAGGAGAACTCATGCTGTCCAAATATCTATATGTAAAAATAAATAGACCAAGTACTTGACGCTCATTAAGATCTGGCCTCAGGAAGCCTGGGTCTGAGTCCAGCACTGCAGCTTTCTAATGCTGTGTTTGGGCCAGTCACTTGGCCTCTCAGTTTTAGATGTCTTATCTGTTACATGGTTGTTGTAAATAATTCAATAAGACTGTGCCTAGAAAATTACAAGCTATATAAAGTGACTTATTATAATTATATTTTCTGTAGGTAAATTGACTAAAATGTATGTGGTGTTGCACCCATCTCTCGGAATATGTAATTATTTTATTTGGTTATTTCCATTATTTTTTATTTCATGAAGGATCCTCAGTCTTGTTTATCATGGTATCCATGAGGATCATGTGCTCATTCAATATCTATTGAATAAATGACTGAATAAACACAATACACTTCAAGCATAAAATCACTATAATGAAATGTCTATTAAGCAGGGGACAATATTGAGTCCTAAGACACTGAGATACACTTTCAGATGGAGACGTCTCCTTAAGCTCAATTATTCACAATTAAGGGGAAAAAACATATTGGCCCACAGAATGAATAAAAAAGGGAGTAGCTACTAAGACATGTTTGCTGTATAATCTAACAGAGAAACAGAGACTGAAACGATGGGGACTTCCTGCCCTATGTCCCTTTAGCCTTCATCATGCTACTAATTCAGCTACATCAGAAGGTTTATCTCCTTACTAGGGTGTGAGACCAGGTCTAAACTTAGGCAGACACCATCTGAGCAGCCCTAGCTAGATTGCCTTATAAACTTGAAATCACTCCTGATTTGACCACAGCACCCAATTTTTTTTTTTTAACAAATCCCATTTACAGATTTGTCTACTGGAGGAATAATAATAGAGATGATAGATGCCAGAGGACAAATATATCAAGATGATCTCATGATAATAAGAAAAGAACTTTATTATAGGGAAAATGGATCAGAAAGGTCCAAACAGGATTTTTTTTTTCCTAGACTGTACACAATGCTTATAATCAAAGAGGGATGTGTATGTTTTCTTTAAAACTCCCTTGTGACCTGCATTCTGTTTCTCATCTTGAGACTTGATTCTTATTTGAGAATTGCATCAAGAGGTTACTGAAAATCATTATCTATACAAAGCTGTAAGCTGTCTGTCAACAGCGTGCTCTTTGGACATACACTACCTTTGTTATCTCTATTAGGATCACATTCCATTTCCTCCACTTTTTTTTTTTTAAAGATTTTATTTATTTATTAGACAGAGATAGAGACAGCCAGCGAGAGAGGGAACACAAGCAGGGGGAGTGGGAGAGGGAGAAGCAGGCTCATAGCGGAGGAGCCTGACCTGGGGCTCGATCCCAGAACGCCGGGATCACGCCCTGAGCCAAAGGCAGATGCTTAACCGCTGTGCCACCCAGGCGCCCCTTCCTCCACTTTTTACTGAAGTGGAATTAACTGTTTTTATTAGTTTCAGGTATACAACATGATTCAACAGTTCTATACACTACTCGTTGCTTACATGGGTAAGTATAGTCATCATCTGTCAAACATTATTACAACCTTAATGATTGTATTCATATGTTGTACTTTTCACATCTGTGAATTATTTTATGACTGGAAGTTTGTATCTCTTAGTCCCTTTTATTTCACCCATCTTTCTGTATCACCCAAAGCAATCTACAGATATAATGCAATTCTATCAAAATATCCAAAGCATATTTCACAGAAGTATAACAAATAACGTAAAATTTGTATGGAATCACAAAAGACCCAAATAGCCAAAGTGATCTTCAGGAAGAACAAAGCTGGAGGTACCACAATTCCAGATTTCAAGATACATTACAAACCTGTAGCAATCAAAACATGTGTGGTACTGCACAAAAACAGACCCTTAGATCAGTGGAACAGAAAAGAGAGCCCAGAAATAAAGTTACACTTTTATGGTCAATTGATTTACAAGAAAAGAGCCAAGACTATAGAATGGGGGAAAAGACCGTCTCCTCAATGAATGGTACTGGGAAAACTGGACAGCTACATGCCAAAAAATGAAATTGGACCATTTTTTTTTTTACACCATACACAAAAATAAGTTCAAGATGGATTAAAGACCTAAATGTGAGACCTGAAATCATAAAAGTGCTCTAAGAGAACATACATAGTAATTTCTCTGACATTGGCCATAGCAACATTTTTCTAGATAGGTCTCTTCAGACAAGAGAAATCAGAACAAAGACAAACTATTGGGAGTACACCAAAATAAAAAGCTCTTGCACAGTGAAGAAAACCATCAACAAAATGAAATGGCAACCCCTAAATGGGAGAAGATACTCACAAAGGACATATTCAATAAGGGGTTAATAACCAAAATATTTTTAAAAAGCTTATACAACTCAACCCCCCCAAAACAGACAAATAATCTGATTAAAAATCGGCAGAGAACCTGAATAGACACTTTTCTAAAAAGATATAAAGATGTCCAAGAGACATGAAAAGATACTCAATATCATTTATCTGGGAAATGCAAATCAAAACCACAATGAGTTATCACCCCCCCCACACACACACACACTTCTTAACTAAAAATTCTGTGGTCTTAACTGATCCTTTCTCCCAGAAAATAGGTACACAGCTAACTGGACATGGTAATCTGGAGTATCTGCTCTCAGGACAATGAAGTTAACATCACTCCTATAGTGACACTCACACCTTTGATAGATCTTATGAGAATATTTGATCTTGTATCCAGAATCCAAAATAAGCTCATTAGGAGAAAAATATATTCTAAAGGGTTTAAAAATAGTGATGAAGGTATAAATTATGGTTCAAGAAAAAGCTTTTAGAATGTGAACACTAATTGGACATGGGAGCTGAAGCAACTAAAAGTATCAAATCCGATGTTAGGAATCAGCATTCAATAATTTGAATGAAGGTACTGTTAGAATAAAAACAGAAAACCTTTTGTCTCCAATTATCAAATGTTATTTATATACATTTTTCACATAAATGATAACCATATCTTACCTACTGTGAAGTACTGTAGAAATGAAGAGAGCCAAATATCGACTACTCTCCCTTTGAGGGGAGCTTACCTGTTGCTGCAAAGCTTTCCACGGAAAGAAGTGATTTTCATTTTGTTTCCCAGGATAGTTCAATATGGAAATGATCATTTTTCTTCACTCTCCATCCTCTTGCTTGCTCCTCTCTGTAATAGAAATGAAAATTTTCTCAGGGGAGAAATGAATGAAGGCCAGACATCTATTAGACCATGTTAATCAATAAAAGATGTCCTACACACATACAACTTCAACAACCAAATACACACACAACAGGAACTCTGCTAATCTCTGTTCTAGTTAGGACTGAATTATCCATTAGGCACTGTAGATGCTTTGTGTAGGGTATATAATACTTCCAGAGGCCCACAAAAAATATTTTCAGTACTTTTAAAATCAGAATAAAATTTTAAGTTTAGAAAAATGTTTTAATCTACAATATAGTATATTGATATTTTTATCAATGCAGTCATGTGATGTCATCAATACAAAAGCATCTAGGGCCCAACGAAGTCTTAATGAAGCTGATGCCAGGTTTGAGAGGCAAGCCAAGATTTTCCAAATGGCTAGGTGGGTAAATTCTAACAACTGGAGCCCACAAATTCAACAGAACTTCTTAAAGTTTAAATTTGAGAATAAGCACTAGACAATTTCATTTTGCCCTCAAGTCCCTAGCCATTACTCCTAAAAGAACATATCAAAATCATTATATTTGCAAGTTAAGAAACATGGCATGACTGTTAATAAAATCAATACCATTCTTTGTTCTTAGACCCTTTTCTAGCTTGTTCTGGACCTAAGCCTGAAGAGGGAATTGGTAAATTATTCAATCCTCCTGTTAGAAGGTGGAGGAGGGTCAGTAATGTATCCTCCCGACTGAGAAGGCACTTTAATACAAAAAAAAACAAAAACAAAAACCAACAACAAAACCTCCGAAGTAAGCCATTCCACAGAGCTTACACCATTTTATCCAGGGTAACTTACCAAGAGGGGCAATCAGTTGGGCAGACAATCCAAAGCACGAGACAACAACCACCCCACCCACTGCAGACCTCAGCTCACAGCTTTTATAGAGTGAGGGGGCTGGTGGTGTGGTCACAGGGTAGTTATCTAAAGTGAAGCCATCTGTACACCAGATGATTTCCTCTAGTTATCTCAAGTGGAGCCTTTTGTGCCCCAGTCATCGTTACTAGTTATCTAAAGTGGTGACACCTATGCATCAGAGGTGAGAGTAAGATGGAGTCAGTGTTGTCAACACTCCTGCATTCCAACCACAACATCTTTATGACCTGTACAATCTTTGCACAGCATTCTTCTATGATGACTCTAGAAGCAGATATTGGGAGGTGACTTATATCCCTATACCACAGCAATTAAATATCGATATGAGATATGCCAGTGACCTGGTAAAGGGGTCCTTTCCTCAGACCTAACAGTCTTGCAGGTGGGCTTTCACAATCAAGCCTAGAGTGTGCAAGCAATCAAATAGAAAATTAACCATATATGCAAGGAAACCACAACAATCCAGTAGCCAGCCTACTTTTATAGGTAAACAATAAGTATTCAAAGGCAATCAGAACTAGAATCTAACATCCATAAAGGTGTGTTACTAATAAATAATTTCTTTTTCCTAAACTCATCCTCATTACTAGCAAAGGTAAAAAAATTAAGACTAAGTTGTTTGTAAAAATTCAGTTTTAACAAACTTGGCCTCGTTATTTACCTAAGTACAGCAAGAACAGTGAATGGCCATTTAGATTCTTTTAAATCTACTTTGCTGGTTGTTTTTTGTTTGTTTGTTTGTTTTGTTTGTTTGTTTGTTTGTTTTTCTCCAGATTTTATTTTTAAGTAATCTCTATACCCAACTTGGGGCTTCAACTCTCAATCCCGAGATCAATAGTTGCACACTCTACCAACTGAGTCAGCCAGGTGCCCCAAGATTTCTGCATTCTTATTGTGTCTAAATTATACCTCAATACACATGACTTTAGAAGAAAAAAAAGGAAAATATAATATTAACCATTCATCACACATCCTTCCAGGCACTTGTGGAACCAATGCCTCAGAGATCATCAGTTGTGCCTGTCTTATTGATAAAGAAGCCGAGGCCAGAAGTGGTCCAGTGATTTCCTAAGTCAATAAAGCAGTACGAATACAGCTGGAACCAGGACCTTTTTTGGGCTCCTTCCTGGCAAGTCAGAACCCTCTAAGTAATAGCCAGCTTTGGTGACCTGGGCCTTCTCCGTGTTGATGAACCAGACACAGCCCTGTGTAACCCAGAGGGCTCTCATAGCGGGATATCAGACAGACACAAAACCAGGATTGAAGGTCAGCCCAAGAAAGAGCCGGGACAACTGAGAATAAGCAGATTTAACCTTTGAAAAATTAAGGAATTTTAGATTGAGCCTTTAACAGCCTTTCAAGGCTAAGAGCCAAGCCAAATACTTCCCATCAGACTCACAAGCAATACCTACCTATTTGGGTTACTTCCTCTTTTCCTGAGGTCCTTAAACTATCTGAGCCTGCTTAAATCCTTGAACTATCTGAGCCTGCTTAAAACTGTCAGGTCATATCTAAGTCTATGCATGCCTTTCTCAAATAGGACATTCTACTCAAAGCCTTGGTAATATAATTAATGTTTCCAATGGTGTCATGTTACAAGAACAGATTTTTATTGAATTTATGCAAATAACTATAATTGATTTCACATTGTGTCATTGCCACAAACCCCAGTCAAAACTTTCTGGATATCATTTACATCTATTCTAATTTACAACTCACATCTGGCATTAATAGCTGTGCCCCAGAGCCTGTACTTGTTTTACTATCATTTCTATCTTTAAGAAAGCCTCTTATTGATTAGCACCCTAACCCATTGGCTTCCCTTAACCAAAGCATATAAAGGTCTTAATAGCTTTCACTAGATGGGGAATAAAAGGTTTCTAGTAACACAACAAACCAGCAAAAGCTTGTAATTCCTTTACTGTTCTTTGACTGAGAAAGCTTTTATTTTATCAGTGACTGCCTCTGGCATCACCTTTGTCTTACCCAACCAGATGACGCCCAGGAATTTTACTGACTGACCTGGCCCTTGGATCTTGTCCATCTTTCGCTCCCACTCTGGGGACTTCTAGTATGCCTGTAATGACTCAGCTGTTTGAGACAGGGAGGATAAATCATCACAAGTTACGCAACCCCAAATCCCTAGAAAATAGTGGAGATAACACCTGCTGATCTGTAGGTAGAGTCTAGTCCACTCGATAATTTGTTCCCCATAACCATCAATAGCCTTAATCTCTGCCCAAAATTTTGAGGCGTTCCCATAGATGTGTGCATTCAGCTCCAGTGTCTATTAAAGCTAGTAGAGTCTGTTAGTACAAAACCAAGAAATAATTAATTCAACATGGCGCCTCTGATCGCCCCCTATTGCACACACTAGAGGGCAATGTTGTCCTAACCCCTAACTCTCCAGGGGGTACTCAGCCTCGAATTCCTCCATCAGGGGAGGTGCTCTTGGCAACACACCTGGCTTTTCTGAGGCTTCCTTCAAAGGAGTAAACTGGTTTCCCTTAGCCAATGCCTTCTATTGGCTTAACAAGTCTGAATTTGGTTGTTTCTGTTTTCCCTCAAGGTCCCAGATAATATTAAATCTTGCCAAACTGTTTATGAGAGACCTTAATTGGCCCCCTTTCCACCATTTTATCATTGGCAAGGTCCTTTGTTTTTCTGTGTTTTTTCAACCTATTTCCTTTATGACAGATTTTTTTGGTTTCCCTTGTCAGCCACCACAGAGGTTACTCTAGCAATGTGTTGATACTAAAGTTTCTAGGGCTGATTAAAAGAGGTCCAAGTAAGGTACCAAGACAGAATAAACATTCAGTAAACACTCATGAATAGTTGAGTATTAAGTAACTTTATAGTCTAACATGCTCATTGGAAAAATTAGTTAAATACTACCCGACAATTTTTCCAAAAAAGCAACCCAAATATTTTGCCTATGTATCTAGATGGTTTTTTCGAGTATAGCTCTGATATTAATACATAGCATGTTGACTGGTAAACCACCATCTTGTTGAAATCACTGAGCAGGGATGCCTGGGTGGCTCAGTTGATTAAGCATCTACCTTTGGCTCAGGTCAAGATCTCAGGGCCCTGGGATTGAGCCCCACATCGCGCTCTCTGCTCAGCGGGGAGCCTGCTTCTCCCTCTGCCTGCTGCTCCCCATGTTTGTACTCTGTCTCTTTCTCTCTCTTTCTGACACATAAATAAAAAATAAAAATCTTAAAAAAAATAGAAAAAAAGAAATCACTGAGCAATGCTAGTAGCTTGTCAGTGGTCACCATTATATTTTAGATTTTATAAATAAGTGATAAAATTGTCTATAAATAGTGACACTTTTTTTACTTTTTTAAAAGATTTCTTTCTTTCTTTTTTTTTTTCTTTTTTTAAAGATTTTATTTATTTGACAGAGATAGAGACAGCCAGCGAGAGAGGGAACACAAGCAGGGGGAGTGGGAGAGGAAGAAGCAGGCTCATAGCAGAAAAGCCTGATGTGGGGCTCGATCCCACAACACCGGGATCATGCCCTGAGCCAAAGGCAGATGCTTAACCTCTGTGCCACCCAGGCGCCCCTAAAAGATTTATTTATTCATTTTAGAAAGAGAGCGCACACAAATGGGAGGAGAGACAGAGGAAGAGAATCTTCAAGCAGACTCCCTGCTGAGTAGGGAGCTGATGAGGGGCTCAATCCCCCAACCCAAGAGATCATGATCCATGTGACCATGACCTGAGCTGACCAAGAATTGGCCCCTTAACCGACTAAGCTGCCCAGGTGCCCCAACAGTGACACTTTTAATACCTCCTTTTGAAATTCCTTGTCTCTGATATATAAGTGCAAATCTACCTTTCACATTTCTACTCATGAAAGATGTGTAGATTTTTGTGACAAATTTTAAGCAAATGATAGTAGCATGTTTTAAGCAATAAACCAGTTTTCCTAATAATTCCACTTATTTGGGGCAGATCTGCATGATTGGATGGGTTTGATGTCTTTTTATTTTATCCCTGTTAACATTTTGTTTGTACTATTTTATCATCTTATATTCTTTGAGATATTATTTGTGAACTTTTAATTTTCAATAAGAAACTCAAGTTTGAGTGTAGAGTCTGTTTTATTTTCTTCTGTGTTCTCTGAAACCTTGTTCTCTGATACAAACTATAATTTTGTAGGAGTAAAAAATTATTGGATAAACATAATTGAGTATGTTTGAACTGAAATTTAAATTGATAGAGAAAACAGTGCATCACATGTAGCTAAGGCCAGACCATTTTCTTAGATTGAATTCATTTCCAAAGCTCTCTCATTATTTTCTTTTCCTAAAGAGCCCTTTGCAAGTGGAGAGGAGCTAATAAACCCTCATCAGTGAAAAGACAAGCTTCATCATCAAGAAGGATAATGCTCCTTATTCACAGGGTCAAGCTATGGGAACCAACAGAGGTCAACCCATCACCCATCTATACACTAGAAATACCTTTGTCCATTAATATATAGGGAGACTGAGGACACTGGTGCTCGGGCACAAGCATTTCCCATAACTGTGAACTTCCTTACCCTAGAAGATTTCTCAGTAAAGCCTGTGATTTCATATATTTATTTATTTTCAAATTTATTTGGTGGCCAAAGCCTCAATGTGTGTGGCTGCTCCAGCAGTGGCCACAGAGGGATTTTTATGTTGGAAATAAATGAGCTATTTTCCACGCATGAAGAAAAGTTTGTTTTCATTTCAACAACTATGTGTGCTGCACTTTACTTTATGCTTACAGTCTGTTCAGCTCAACGTGTCTGTAGAGCTGCAGTGGGTTGTGCTCTTTTCAGCCTGACAAACAGCAATTTGGTGCAGTTGGAACTTCTTATTAAGCTGTGGCAGGTCGGGCAGTCCGGAGCTAACAGAATTCTCCTAAATGATTGGCTGAGGCATTTGTGTTAGCTTAATTGTACATTTGCCCTTTGACTAAAATTAGAGATTAATCCCCCTCCTTGGGAACTGCATCTTAAGTTAGTAAAAGTTAGACTGCACTTTCTAATTAGACCTTTTCTATTGCATACTGCCATGGGGTTTCTACCTTGACAACAACGCACAGTCCCATTATGTTTTCTTTTAGAAAAAATTTCCCTTCACACTCTATGTGAGGCTGTTTCTGCTTTATATTAATATTAGCTCACCGATTGTGATTGTACAGTGTGTGGGAGGTTGGTAGCAATGGAGCTGTGGGCAACCTGCACAGCACCTTTCGCTTTCCCCTTTCATCGTATCAGGACTAGCACAACCTGGCTTTGTCCTAACAGAGGATCTCACCGCTGCTCAGGTGGCTCATCAGTAAAGTGGCTCAACGCTTGATCCAGCGCTGTGTAATAGCTCACAATTCCCAGCATTCCCTGCTAGCATCTTTAATTATAGTATTGATTTTTTCAAATGCCATTTTTGAAACTTAAATACCTGTTACTATAGAAGCTATCAGAATATATGGTGCAACAACATTAAAAGAACCTATGTCAAAAATTTCAAAAGAAAAATGGTCCTGGCATTCAAAGCCACATAGAATATCAGGTTCCTCTGTAATATATATCTTTGTTAGTGAACAATAGAGTACTGATGATTGAGGATTATTTGTGGGGACAGTACTCCTTTCCTTTTTTTTTTTTTTTTTTTCCCTCTGCATGTTTTTTGTTGACGTTTTACTTCTTCTGGATCCTCTATAGCTTGTTCCCAGAAGAAAAAGGACGAGGGCCATACTGTGCATTGCGTTCTGATCTGTGTGTTTACTAGCTCCTAAAATCCCCTGGCTGATGCTTGCCTGTGCTTCATGACTGAGTAGTGAGTCACCTGCAGGAGTCACCGAGAAAAGGATGCAATCCTTTGAAGTTAGCTAAGACTTTCTCCATAATGGTTAGGTAGAAAAAGGGAACTACTGCCTTTTGAAGAAAAGATCTTAAAAAATTTCTAATCTATAAAATGTGGAGATGAGAAAACTTAGCTCTAAGATTCCTTCTGAAGCAAATAGTCTATGAACCTATGATAATTTCTTTCCCTAAAGTGATAATATCTCACAAAGTTTTACTTCTCCTAGGAAACAGGTAGCCGGGTGTGATCATAAAAGAAAATAAAAAGAATATCTACAACCTCGCTTCTTTATTAGTTAAAATGAACACCTTTTAAAAACTTTTAAATTAGACATTTTCTTAACTGCACAGTTACAGCATGTCTCATTTACTTTCCTGAGGTTTTGATGGCAGCTTGTCCCGAGTGAGAAGGAAATACATCAATGCCACCGCCCCCTCTAAGCCTGTTCCCAACCATAGGCCTTATCTTCCATCCAGGCTCTGGCATCATTGCCCTTTTGTATTATAATAATGTATATAGAAACTTTTATCTCTTTAAGTTTTAATAACTTGAGTTTATGACTGATATCCCAGACTCTAAAATAGGATACGTTTTATGGCTTTCAGGCATAGTTATTATATGGCAAGAGGAATAGCAAAATCAAATATTTGTCATACTTTCAAGTCAAACACAGTTGAAAGTATCTTCTATGCTCAAAACTCATCAGAACTGAGGTTAGCACAAAGTGGAAGTTAAAAATCACATTCCTTTAACTTATTTTTTGTGTGCTATTGGAGGATGAGTCTACCTTTCTTGACTCTCCCATCCTCTTTTTATATCAAGGACACTTGCAGTATGTTGCTCATATATTGATGGAGGTCTCAAGAATTCCAATTGGTCAAATATTCATGCAATATGACCACGATTTGCAATTTTCTCATACAATTTTGTACAGTGCTTTTAAGATCTATTCAAGAAACCACCGTGACAGGCTATGACTTACAGAATAAAAGAAAAATAACCCAAAATGTTAAATACCTATAGTAACAGTACCCAATTTCTTTGGCATTAGTATTTTCCCTTTTCCACTGTCAAATTAGTATAAAACCTCACCCCATCTTTGCTAAACAACTGCCGTCCCAAATAAATGCAATTATGATAAGAAAAAATGGTATTTAAAGGGAGTTAAGATGGCGGAGGAGTAGGGGACCCCTTTTTCAGCCGGTCCCCTGAGTCGAGCTGGATAGGTAACAGACCAGCCTAAATAACCACGGAATCAGCCTGAGACGCAGGAAGATACATCTGGATCTCTACAAATGAACATCTCCAGCGCTGAGTATTGAGGTACCAAGAGGGGAGCTGTAAACCGTGCACAGATATCGGAAGATAAACGGAAGGGGGAGGGAGCCGCCGCGTTTGGGCGCCAGGAAGCGGCAGCCACCTGCACGGGGGAGCGGGCGGACTCACGGAGGGCACCCGCGAGAGAGCGGACTGAGACCGGTGAACCATGAATGCGTGCCAATAGGCATCTCCCAGAACACCGGAATCCCGGTGTGCTCACGGGATCCAGACTGAGACCGGGAGCTCCCGGAGCGCGCGGGGGGCGGCTGGCGGCTGGCGGGCCACCTGCACGGGGGAGCGGGCGGACTCGCGGTCGGCACCCGCGAAACAGCAGACTGAGACCGGTGAGCCGGGAGCGCGCGCCGCCAGGCATCTCGTGGAACATCGGAATTCCGGTGTGCTCACGGGATCCAGACTGAGACCGGGAGCTTCCCGGAGCGCGCGGGGGGCGGCTGGCGGCTGGCGGGCCACCTGCACGGGGGAACAGGCGGACTCGTGGTCGGCACCCGCGAAATAGCGGACTGAGACCGGTGAGCCGGGAGCGCTGCAGGGTTGAGCAGCACCAGCAGTAACAGAGTTAAAGTGGCCAGAGCAGAACATCCAGTGGAGAGCGGGCCGCGTCCTCTGTTCTGAGACAATGCGGCCTCTGCTGCTCTGACCCATCAGAAGAGGGCAAAGCAGAAGCCTACCAGGAAAGCCGCCAGAGAACAAAAGCCTGGAAATACCGGCTCACAGCATGCCCATCCCCATCCCCCTCGCAGGGGGACACGGAGACTCTAACCAAACAGGGGTTGCCTGATATCGGCGCAGCAGGCCCTCTCCCGAACAGAAGGCAGGCTGAAAAATCAAGCCCACAACCAGCGCCTGGGTGGCGCAGTCACATTGAAAACTCCTGTCTCCGGCAGGCGTGATCCCCGCGTTCCCAGAAAGGAGTCCCTCATCGGGCTCTTCCGCTGGGAGCCTGGCTCTTTCCTCTCTCACTCCCTGCTTCTGTTCCGTTCTTTCTGACTATCTGTCTCCCTCTCTCAGATAAGTAAATAAATAAAATCTTTAAAGAAAAAGAAGCCCCACATCTCTAAGATCCCTATAAACAAGGGCACGGCCTGGGACCCAGTCAATAATTTGGGCTCTGGACAACACATAACCTCTCCTCATCAGAATTATTGGGAGAAGCCCCCGAAAGACAGTGAGTCTGTGGCCTCTGCCACAGAAGTAACGAGATATGGATGTAACCAAATTATCAGAAATGGAATTCAGAGTAACAATGGTCAAGATGATGAGTAGACTTGAAAAAAGTATTAAGGAAAATGTTACTGAGGAATATATAGAATCCCTGGGGCGGAAATGAGGGCGAATTTGACAGAGGTAAAAATTCTATGAGCCAAATGCAGGCAAAACTAGAGGCTCTGACGGCCAGGGTCACCGAAGCAGAGGAAGGGTTGATAAGGTGGAGGATGGGTTAATAGAGGAAAAAATGAAAATAGAAGATGGTCTTAAAAAATCCGCCCACGAATGCTGGCTGCAAGGGAGGCCACTGACTCAATGAAACGATCCAATGTTAGAATCATCGGCATCCCAGGGGGTGGAGAAAAACAGGAGTCTAGAAGAGATATTTTGCAGACAAATTGTAGCTGAAAACTTCCCTAATCTAGCAAGGGAAACAAACATTCGTGTCCAAGAGGCAGAGGACCCCTCCCAAGCTCAACCCACGACAAACCTATGCCACGTCACGTCTATGGTGCATTTCGCAAATATTAGATCCAAGGATACAGTATTGAAAGCGGCCAGGGCAAAGAAATTTCTCACGTACCAAGGCAAAGGCATCAGGTACGTCAGACCTGTGTCTACACAGACCTGGAATGAGAGAAAGGGTTGGGAGCATTTTTAAAGCTCTTTCAGAAAACATGCAGCCAAGGATCCTTTATCCAGCAAGGCTGTCATTCAGAATTGATGGAGAAATAAAGACATTTCAGAATGGAGAGCAGTCACTAACCAATTTTGTAACCCACGAAACCAGCCCTACAGGAGGTATTAAGGGGTTTCTATAAAAGTAAAAAGGCCCCAAGTGATACAGAACAGAAAGTCACAGCCAATACAAACAAAGACTTTACTGACAACATGGCAGCATTAAGCATATCTCTCAGTACTCAGTCTTAATATTAATGGCTTAGAATTCTCCCTTAAAACGCCACAGGGTTGCAGATTGGATAAAAGAAATGACCCATCCATTTGCTGTCTACAAGAGTCATTTCGAACCCAAAGATGTATTCAGACTGAGTAAGGATGGAGTACCATCTTTCACGCAAAATGGACCTCAAAAGAGCTGGGTCAGCAATTCTCATATCAGATAAACTGGATTTTTAAACTACAGACTATAGTTAGAGCGCAGAAGGGCACTATATTATTCTTAAAAGGAAGTATTCAACAAGTGGATATGACAATTATAAATATATATGCCCCCAACAGTTGGGAGCAGCAAGATACACAAGCCAACTCTTAACCAGAATAAAAGAGATATATAAATAAAAATACCAGTAGTAGTAGGGGACCTCAACACTCCACTCTCAGAAATAGACAGAACATCCTGGCAAAAACTAACAAGAATCAAAGCTCTGAATGCCATACTCGATGAGTTGGACCTCTTAAATATATACAGAACACTACTACCCTAGAACCAAAGAATACTTCATTCTATTCTAATGCCCATGGAACATCTAAGAATAGACCAGTGTTCTGGGACACAAAACAGTTCTCAGCCCGATGACCAAAAGATTGAAATTATCCCCTGCATATTCTCAGACCGACACGCTCTGAAATTGGAACTCAACCACAAGGAAAATTTAAGGAAGAAACTCAAACACTTGGAGAGCTAAGAATCATCCTGCTCAGGAATGACTCGATAAACCAGGAAATCAAAAATCAAATTAAACAATTTATGGAGACCAATGAGAATGAAAATACAACAGTCCAAAACCTTGAAGCTAAAGGCAGTCCTAAGGAAAATACATAGCCATCAAGCCTCACTCAAAGAATAGAAAAATCTAAAATGCAGTTTTTATATTCTCACCTCAAGAAAGCTGGAACAGCAACAGAGGGACAGCACTAATCACGCCGGAGGAAGCAGTTGACCAAAATTAGAGCTGAAATCAATCAAGCGAAACCAGAAGTACAGTAGTGCAGAGATCACAGGACTAGAAGCTGGTTCTTGGAGAGAATAATAAAATTGAGACAGACCACTGAAGACATCAAAAGAAAGAAGGACCCAAGATTATTAAAATTATGAATGAAAAAGGAGAGGTCGACGGCGAGCACCATTAGAAATTGGAAGGATTATTAGAAATTTTTATCAACAGCTATATGCCAATAAACTAAGCAATCTGGAAGAGATGGAATCCTTCCTGGAAACCTATAAACTGCAAGATTGAAACAGGAAGAAATTGATTTCTTAAATAGGCCAATTAATTACTTGAAGAGATTGAAACAGTGATAAACAACTTCCAAATAACAAAACTCAGGCCGGAATCGGTTTTCCTGGGAATTCTACCAAACATTCAAAGAAAAATAATACCTATTCTCCTAAAGCTATTTAAAAATAGAAACAGGGAAAGCTACCAAACTCATTCTATGAAGCCAATGACCTTGATCCCAAACCAGGCAAGACCCCTCAAAAAGGAGAATTACAGACCGATTTCCCTAATGAAGCTATGGATGCAAAATCCTCAACAAGATACTTGACTAATAAGTCCAACAGTTCATTAAAAGGATTATCCACCCGCATCAAGTGGGATTCATACCTGGATGCGCGTGGTTCAATATTCGTAAAATCAATCAGCGTGATACATCATATCAACAAGAAAGACTCGGAACCATATGAGTCCTTTCAATCGATGCTGAAAAAGCATTTGACAAAATACAGCATCCTTCCTGATTAAAACCCTTCAGAGTGTAGGAATAGAATACGTTTCTCAATCTCGATAAGAAAGCCATCTGTAGAAAAGCCTACTGCAAATATTATTCTCAATGGGGAAAAGCTGGAAGCCTTTCCCTTAAGATCAGGAGCGACAGGATGCCCTCTCGCCACTATTATTCAACATAGTACTAGAAGTCCTTGCTAAAGCAATCAGACAACAAAAAGGGATCAAAGGTATTCAAATCGGCAAAGAAAGAAGTCAAAATGTCTCTCTTCGCAGATGACATGATACTCTATATGGAACCCAAAAGAAGCCACTCCCAAACTATTAGAAGTTGTAGAGCAATTCAGTAACGTGGCGGGATACAAAATCAATGCTCAGAAATCAGTTGCATTTCTGTACACGATGACGCGAACAAAGAAAGAGAAATTGAGAATCCATCCCATTTACAATAGCACCAAAAACCATACGTTACCTTGGAATTAACTTAACTGGAGGCGTAAAGGACCTATATTCTAGAAACTATAAATCACTCTTAAAAGACATTGAGGAAGACATAAAAGATGGAAAAGATATTCCATGCTCATGGATCGGAAGAATTAACATAGTTAAAATGTCCATGCTACCCAGAGCAATCTACACTTTCAATGCTATTCCGATCAAAATACCGATGACATTTTTCAAAGAACTGGAACAAATAGTCCTTAAATTTGTATGGAACCAGAAAAGACCCGAATCTCAAGGAACTGTTGAAAAGGAAAAACAAACCTGGGGCATCACAATGCCAGATTTTGAGCTGTACTACAAGCTGTGATCACAAAGACAGCATGGTACTGGCACAAAAACAGACACATAGACCAATGGAACAGAATAGAGAGCCCAGAAATGGATCCTCGGCTCTTTGGGCAACTAATATTTGATAAAGCAGGAAAAAATCCGGTGGGAAAAAGACAGTCTCTTCAATAAATGATGCTGGAAAATTGGACAGCTACATGCAAAAAGAATGAAACTTGACCACTATCTCACACCATACACAAAAATAAACTCCAAATGGATGAAAGACCTCGATGTGAGACAGGAATCCATCAAAATTCTAGAGAACATAGGCAGCAACCTCTACGACATTGAGCCAAGCAACCTTTTTCATGATACATCCCCAAAGGCAAGAGAAACAAAAGATAAAATGAATTTATGGGACTTCGTCAAGATTAAAAAGTTTCTGCACAGCCAAGGAAACAGTCAGAAAAACTAAGAGGCAGCCACGAATGGGAGAATATATTTGCAAATGACACTACAGATAAAGGACTGGTATCCAAGATCTACAAAGAAACTTCTCAAACTCAATACACGAAACAAATAAACAAATCAAAAAATGGCAGAAGATATGAAGACACTTTTCCAATGAAGACATAAAATGGCTAACAGACACATGAAAAAATGTTCAAAATCATTAGCCATCAAGGAAATTCAAATCAAAACCACACTGAGATACCACCTTATGCCAGTTAGAATGGCAAAAATAGACAAGGCAAGAAACAACAATTGTTGGAGAGGATGTGGAGAAAGGGGATCCCTCCTACATTGTTGGTGGGAATGCAAGTTGGTACAGCCACTCTGGAAAACAGTGTGCAGTCCCTTAAAAGTTAAAAATTGAGCTACCCTATGATCCAGCCATTGTACTACTGGTGTTTTCAAAGATACAGACATAGTGAAGAGAGAGGCCATATCACCCCAATGTTCATAGCAGCAATGTCACAATAGCTAAATCATGGAAGGAGCCGAGATGCCCTTCAACAGATGACTGGATTAAGAAGTTGTGGCCATATATACAATGGAATATTACTCAGCTATCAGAAAACAGAGTTCTCAACATTTGCTACAACATGGACGGCACTGGAGGAGATAATGCTAAGTGAAATAAGTCAAGCAGAGAAAGACAACTATCATATGATTTCTCTCATCTATGGAACATAAGAACTAGGATGATCAGTAGGGGAAGAAAGGGATAAAGAAAGGGGGGGTAATCAGAAGGGGGAATGAAACATGAGAGACTATGGACTATGAAAAACAAACTGAGGGCTACAGAGGGGAGGGGGGTGGGGGAATGGGATAGGCCGGTGATGGGTACTAAGGAGGGCACATACTGCATGGTGCACTGGGTGTTATACACAACTAATGAATCATCGAGCCTTACATCGAAAACCGGGGATGTACTGTATGGTGACTAACATAATATAATAAAAAATCATTATAAAAAAATGGTATTTAAAAAATTTGGTTTTGCTTCGAATGTATTTATAATTATAATATATAATACACATTATTTTATTATTATATACTATTTTATATATCAAATAACATATAAACACAATGTTCTAGTAAAAACATCAAGCCTTTTGATAAAGTGAAAGCCCCATGAACCCTCATACAATCATATTCTTCTCAGAAATTACCACTGACAGAGCATACTTTATACGTGTACCAACCTTAGTGTATTCATTTACAAACACACACAGCCCACATACAGTTTTTGTAGTTTTGTACTTAATAGAGTCTTTTTTTTTTTTTAAATAGAGGAGTTAGATCATATGTAATTTTCCGTGAATTGCATTTGATGACAATATAATTTGGAAGTCTTTTCATGTCGGTAAATTCACTTCTTTCTTCTTAAATATTAAACAGCATCTTGTATCTTGCATCTAGCAGTACATGTATACTTTGTTTTGTTCCACCACTCTCCTTTTGATGACATTTAGTCTGGCTTCAAGTTTTTGTTTTTTTTTAATTTAAAAAGTCTTTTTGTATCCCATAATTATAAAACGTAGTTTTTTATTTTTTTCTAGTTCCTTGAAAATGTCATTTTTCTAGTATTTATGACATTATTTTTTTGTATTCACATCATTTTTCTTATATTTTCTTATATAAGTGCAAGAAATTATGCTTTTTTTTTAGGTGGTATAAGAAAAATTTGTAACTTTTTGAAAAAAATACTCACTATCCTCCACATTATTTGTTGACTAGCCCATTTTTAAATCACAGCTTTGAAACTCTACCTTCATCCTACACTATATTCCATGTATACATGAGCCTGTTGCTGGACTTCCTATGAATTATTACTTCACTAACAAAAACTTTCCATAATCCTAATTATCATTAGCTGCTGTGAAAGCTCCATTAGAATGCTATGCATGGGTCTGTGTCTCATCACCACATAAAGAATTCACTGTTTCATAATATGGGTCTTAAAGTGGTCTCTTTGTGATTCTGCTAACAAGTCCCTCCCTGCTCAGTTCCTTCTGATATTAGAATAAGACAGAAGGATTTGAAGGTGGGAATAAGGATAGGGAAATTTGATGTTCAATGGTGCTTTTCTTCAGAGCCTGCACCTTTTCCCTTCTGAGTCCCCTTGGTAGCACTTCCTCTCTCAAGAATTCTGTGTTCTCATACTGCCCCCTAGTACCCCCAGCAACCTAGAAAAATGCATCACAACCCATGAAGACTTATCCTACAGGGACATTCCAGTTCATTTTTTCATGCAGCCTTCGTTTAAACATGTGTTATTCTCACTCTATATTTAAGGAATATCAAAATTATGAATGTTAGATGACATGTCAATGGTGTATTGCTCCACTGAGGAGGAAGAGAGAGCTAAATGCAGGTGAGGAAGATGAGAAGGGATTGGAGTATTCGTGGGTCTAGCAGCGTATCTAATCATCACTGTATTGCTAAGGTCAGCTCTGTAAAGGAGCACAGAAATTAAAATGTCCTTATCAGAGAAACAAAATAATAATAATAATAATAATAATAATAATAATAATAATAATAATTTTGGAAGGGAAGGAAAACACATTTAAAAAAACTCTAAAAATAATGTTCCCTGTTGGGTATTAGAATGAGTTCATGTTAATTACTTATTTCTAGGAATGATGGTTGCCACCTTTAAATCTCATGGTTACTAGAAAGATGAAATCTAAATGTTAATATGTACTACTTTACAGGGAGAAGATTGGCTTCATTAAAACCCCTTAGAAAAACTGGCTAATAGATATGCAATAAAATAACTCAGAAGAAATGTAGTGAAATAAAATTAAGACTCCATATCTGTGGAAGACCTTAAATTGATTCTGTTAAAATTTTAAAGGAATATGCATTCTATACATATCTTATGATTTTCTATAGTTTTTTTTTAAATTTTGCCTTTAAATATCCAGTAAAATTGTGATCACTTTCAAAGTCTTTCTGAAAGGGAGATATGAGAAAAACAAAGAATTAGTATAATATGGAAAGGCAAAGAAATGAGATTTCTACAATCTGATTCCCTCTGACCAGAGGCCTTGTCTTTCTTTACTTTTTTTTAAAGATTTTACTTATTTATTTAAGAAAGAGAGAGCACGAGCAGGGGAAGGGGCATAGGGAGAGAGACAAGCAGACTCCCCACTGAGCAAGGGGTAGCCTGCATTGGGGCTCAATTCCAGGACCATGAGACCATGACCTGAGCCAAAGGCAGAAGCTTAATTGACTGAGCCACCCAGGGGCCCCAAGAGGCATTATCTTTCATGCGGACAATTCATGTGTGTGCTTCTGTATATTGTGTCATTTTGTCTCCTTTTTTTCTTGAAGATTTTTGTGTTAGGAGTAATGTAATGCTCTAAGTTTTGCTATTATTGGAATGAGTGCCGAGTTTTGCTTTATTTCCCATTTTTACCTGCCCATCTGTATTTGGACTTTTTTTTTATAGAAATTTGACTCCTTTATATTTTGATACAAGTTCTTTATGAGATATGTGATTTGCAAGTATTTTCTTCTAGTCTGTAACTTTTTGTCTCAGTCTTTTCAGGATAGTATAACAAAATACCATAGACTGAATGACTTGTGAACTACAGAAATTTATTTGTCAGAATTCTGAAAGTTAGAAAGTCCAAGATCAAGGTGCCAGCAGATTTGGTGACCATGAGGGCTCACTTCCTTTTTCATAGATATCCATCTTTTTTTTTTTTTTTAAGATTTTATTTATTTATTTGACAGAGAGAGAGACAGCAAGAGAGGGAACACAAGCAGGGGGAGTGGGAGAGGGAGAAGCAGGCTTCCCTCTGAGCAGGAAGCCCAATGTGGGGCTTGATTCCAGGACACTGGGATCATGACCTGAGCCAAAGGCAGATGCTTAATGACTGAGCCACCCAGGCGTTCCCATAGATAAATATTTTTTCACCATGTCTTCACATGGTGGAAGAAAGGTAGCTCTCTGGGGTGTCTTGTAAAGACACTAATCCCATTCATGAGGGTTCTTTCCTCATGAGCTAATCACTTCCTAAGGGCTCCACCTCCAATACCATCACACTGGGGACTAGATTTCAACACATGAATTCTGGGGGGACATTAACATATAATCTTTAGCACTTATCTTTTTATTTTCAACAGTGCCTTTTACAAGCAGAGTTCTTCACTTTGATGGAATCCAATGAATCAATTTTTCTTCTATTCAATTCACTTGATTTGTACTATAGAAATGTATTCAGTTTAAATCTGTTATGGAATTGAGTTTATGATGTCTTATCCAAGGTGTCTATACAAAGCCCAAGGTCACAAAAACCTTGGTTTTTGCATTTAAATCTGTAATACATGTTGAATTAATTTTTGTGTATGTTGCAATTTTGGGAACCTACTAATTTTTTCATTATACATACCTGGCAACAACTTTTTTAAACTGTTTACTCCACTAAATTACATTTGCAACTTAGTAAAAAATCAACTGATATGTTTGTGTCTATTTGCAGCTGTTCTATCTTGTTCCTTTGGCTTATTTGTTCAATTAGACACCAATATAATCCTCTTTTTTTTTTTTTTTTTTTTTTTTTTGGTTAGAGTAGCTTTGCAGTAAGTACTCAAATTGGGCAGTGTAATTCCTTCAAGTTTGCTTTCCTTTTCCAAAGTTGCTCTATTTGATTCCCTTTTCATTTTCACATAAATTTTTATATCAGATTTAATTTTTCAAATACATGGGAGGATGCAGATTAGAATTCCATTTAATTTGCGGATCAATTTGGGAATAATTGACATCTAAATAATATGTAGTCTTCCAACCCTTAAACACAATATATGTCTCCTTTTATTTTTCTTTAAATTTTCCTATGCTTTGCAGTTTTTAGTTTACAGGACTTTTACATCTTTTGTCAGCTTTATCCCTAAATATTTTGGTTTTTGATGGCTGCTGCTGTCAATAGTATTTACGGGTTTATTTTTTTAATTTCAATTTCCAGTTGTTCATTGCTAGTATATAGAAATATACTTGATTTTTCTATCCTACCTATGTTTAAATTCTTGTGTTTAGACAATCTATAAAAATTGATTGTTATTATATTGCTTTAAACAATTGATTATTTTAAGAATTTATATAATATGAAAAATGTTGCTTATGATAATCTTTGCATTTGAACGTTTTTCAGCGGACTCCACATGTTATTTCCTCTTTATGGGCTTCTCCCACATGTTTTAAATGCTACTGTTTTGGGTGCCGATTTTTGTTAATTTAAATTTGTATTTGTTTTATGCCTGCATCCTACAAACTGATGAAAACATTTAACAGTTCTCATAGATTTTTTAAAAGATTTTATTTGAGAGAGAAAGTGCACGAGAGAGAGAGAAAGAGAGAGAGAATGAGAGTGAGTAAGCAAAGCAGAGAGTGGGGTGGTGTGGAGGGCAAAGAGAGAAGCAGACTCTCTGCTGAATGCGGAGCCAGACTTGGGGCTTGATCCCAGGACCCCAAGGCCATGACCTGAGCTGAAGGCAGATGCTTACCTGACTAAGCCACCCAGGGGCCCCTCAAGCAGATTTTTGGGGTTTTTTGTAGATTCCTTAAGATTTTTTATGTGACCATGAAATCATCGACAAATGAAGAGAACTTCACTAATGCCTATACTTCTTCAGTTATTTTGTGTTCTCCTATCTCTCTTCTGAGACTGTTAAACAGATACTTAATGACATGACATTGTCCCACTTATCCACAGGGTTTGTTCATTTTTTTAATTCTTATTTTTTCTGTGTGTTTTTATTTTGGATATCTTCTGTTGTTTTTTCTTCAATATCATTAGTCTCTTCTGTGGTATCCAACAGTTGTTAATCCAATTCAGTATATTTTTTATTTCATAGATTCTAAATCTATGGAAGTTCATTTGAGTTTCTTCCATATATCTTCAGTATGTCTCATCCTCATATGCACCTTTTCTCTACCTTCTTCTAAGTGTGGAACATATTTAATAAATGATTTTTATCCCACATCTCTGTTTGATAACTCTATTATCTCTATTATTTTTGGTTCTATTTCTAGTAATGGATTTTTCTCCTGCATGAGTCTTAATTTTCTGCTTTTTTGCATGACTGGTAACTTTTGATTGGATAATACATATTGTGAATTTTACATTGTTGGGTCCAGGGGTTTACTGTATTCTTTTCATTAGTCTCAACACTGTCCTGACATTCATTTATATAGATTTTTTTTCATCAGTAATACTTTCTAGGTTGCCTTAAGCCTTCCTCTCAGATACCACACTCTTTTGTTGCATGTTGTCCAATATCTGGAAACTGCTCTTTCATATATTTTGTACAGCTTTCTAGTATTACTTAGTGTTGGAGGGTAAATCTAGTCACTGTTATTCCATCTTTGTCCTAGGGAGATGTATAATTTATTATCGTTGAAAAATTTTTTTCATTTAATATGTGATGAATATTCTTCTATGTGAATGCATATTTATTTATTTAATCATATTTTAAAAGATAGCTCTTTGAGTCTGAGTATTAAAATTTAATTACCAATTCACAATTGGTTGATGTCTAGATTATTTATGATTTTCCAGACTTTTAAAGAATTTTATATTTGGCATCATCTATAGAGAATGAATTAGTAATTGTCATGATTTTATAGGTATTTTATTATTTTGTGCTTATTTAAAATTAAAGTAGCACAATTTGGATATAACAATTTGCATACTATTTCCATTTCCCTGGGTCTTCAGGTGGCCCATTGTTAAAAATTGGCATAATTAATAAATTGGCTAAGGAGTGGTTTGATAAAATATGTAAATGAGTTGATCAAAGAAGGTTTAAAGTCTTAATGCATCTTATGTTATTAACATCAATTTAGAGGATGAGAATAATGACAAGTATGAAATATGTTTCCTATTTTAATTCAGCTTTTACTTGACTAAGTACGTGACACACAGTTGTTAAAGGACAATTTACTAGCATTTCCTGACACTGTTACTTAAGTATTCTTTCTCCCTTTTTGTCTGTAATTTGTGATGTCAGAAGGGAGGGAAAGAGCCAGGAAAAATATCTCGTAAAGGGAGATTATTTTGAAGATCAAGTCACTACTGAGGTGAAAGGAAGAGAGCTAAGTTTACCTCCTTTTTTATGGCACCTCTCAATTCCTTCTATAAGCAATTGACTGTCTTTAAAAAAAATCCTGAACTTCTTGCTTAGTGCTTTTTTGTGTTTCAGCTTTTGAGATTTGAGGTGATGTCACATTTAGAAGTTGCTATACATTAATTTATAAGCATTTCAAAAAACATTTTTCATTGTACTCAGACTAAGAATGGAGGGATAAACATACAGCATTAATGAAGGATGTATATTTCTAATGTATTCTTTCATTGTATTATTTCATGACTTTAAAGTTTAAGCAGTTTTTCCAGTGTCTTGCAGTGAATCAGTAGTAAGACTGAAAATAGAATTTGATAATATGGGCTTGAATGCCCTATGGTTTGGTGTAGTTAGATATTGCAAACTTCGTCTATGGTTTTGAAAGGAAAAGGGTGACCAAGAAGTGGAGATAATAGCCTGTAGTTATCTAAGCATTTGATTAGAGCTTTTCATGCTGTTTTAGATATAGAAAGCACAGTATTGATTTGAACATCAAAGCTCAAATTTCTTCTGTGAAAAACACCCAAGCAAATGAAGGAGATTACCAGAAAACTAAAATGAAAGCTTCAGAAAGATGATTCATGCAAACTTGTTTTCCATTACTTTAAGCAATTCCATTGAATTCATGAGGAGAGATAAGAGTTTTGACAAATTTAGATGTTAGTAAAGCTAAAGGCTCTGAGATACAGAAACATCATCTCAATAAAACACAGAGAGAAGACCACACAAACATCACTTCAAGGAGTTTAAGATTCAAGGCTTTTAACTTAATTGGAACAAAAGGTCATGTGCCCAAATGCAGTAATAATCTTAGGAATGATTCCAAATAAATTCACTCTTTCAGTTATCTATGGCTCCATAACAAACTACCCCAAAACAGTGACTCAAAGCACTCACCATCACTTATTTTGCTCATAAATCTGGGAGTGGTGTAGGCTCAGCTGGGCAATTCTCTTTGGTTCACCCGCACGGTTGCAGTCAGATATATCTGTGGTCCTCTTTAAGACTTCTTCTCTGACATGTCTTGCACCTCACTGAGAAGAGTCAAACATCTGCACACTGAAACTCTAAACTTTTAAAGGGAATAAGTTGTACTTCTGTAGCTGGTCTTCCCCTTATCAGCCTAATCACCTTAAGTACGATTAATGATCCAGCAAGAGAGAGAGAAGAGTCAAAACATGGGAATTATTTCCCTGGAATTTATATTTTATATTTTAAAAACTCTGTCTTTATAAAATCTTTCTTTAAAATTTCAGATCTTGGGGTGCCTGGGTGCCTCAGTCAGCTGGGCATCTGCCTTCGGCTCAGGTCATGATCCCGGGGTCCTGGGATCGAGTCCTGCATCAGGCTCCTTGCTCAGCAGGAAGCCTGCTTCTCCCTCCCCCTGCTTGGGCGCTGCTTGGGCTCCTCCTACTTGGGCACTTGCACTCTTTCTCTCTCTCTCTGTCAAATAAATAAATAAATAAAATATTTAATAAATAAATAAAATTTCAGATCTTTTAGTCATACATTTCAAAGCACTACAGTTTTCACTAATTAAAGATCAGTCCACCATTATTTTAGTCTATCTTACTCACGATGATACAACAGCGTGCAGTCATATACTGCTTAAGAGAGTAAAAATGTATTCCACATTTCCAGAAGAAGATGGCGTGTATATATTTTTGAAAACTAAAGTGATCATTCTCAATGATCTAATTATTCCTTTTTAAGAATTTATTCTAAAGAAATTACCAGATAAGTATTATGTGCATTCCAGCATTCTTTATAGAAGATAAAAGGACAAGAAAATCCCCTTATTATCATTCTAAAAAGAATTCATTGAGCAAATGATAATTCAACCATATGTATCAGTGTCTATTCAGGAATACAGAAAATTTCCCACAGATCAAATATGACTTGAAACCAAATTACATAAGTCTAGGAAATGTAGCTTGCTAAATTTCAGCACTTCTGTGATATAGATGAGAGAAAAAAGTAAAGGAATGGAATTGAGAAAAAACAGAAAATTAATCAGCATAACATAATGCAATACAATTAATTAAGATTTTATTTATTTATTTGATAGAGAGAGAGAATGAGCATGAGTGGGGGAGGGCAGAGGGGCTGAGCATGGAGCCTAACGCGGGGCTTGACACAGGGCCTGACACAGGACTCCACACAGGGCTCCGTCCTAGGACTCCAAGATCATGACCTGAGATGAAGTCAGATGCTTAATCAACTGAGCCACCCAGGCACCCCTATAATTAAGCTTCTTAAATGTATTTTATCTGGATGTATTCTGATGTTCACAAATTCACAATATTAAATGATATAATTAATGGCCTTTCAAATTATGTATATATATTCTTAAATATTTTTCCTTGTAATATGTAAACATGGAATGGTGAGGAGATGTAGATTTTTGTCTATTCATTCATTTTTTTTTTTGTAGTTCAGTTCAAAGGTAATTTTGAGGTAATTTTAGATTAATAGAAGAGTTGTAAAAATAATGCAGAGAATACCTGTACAGATCTTCTTAAACTTATGATGGATTTACATCCCAATAAACCATGTCTGTAGAGAGTGGATTGGTTCGCCAAAACAATGTTTGCATGACCCTGAGCCTTGGTCTTTTTTTCTCTGTGCTTCCGAAAGGGTCTTTGCATGTTCACCTATCCTTCAACTTTGGTTTTAAACTGTTACTTGTTATTCAAAGTTTGCCAGCTTGGCTCTGGGGGCTTGAGGAGCATTCTGTCACCTTGGTTAAACTTTAGTATTAGTCATAGTGTCCTGGATTTGGGGAATGCTGTGTTCTTATTTCTCCTTCCCTCCCCCTGGATGTAATAAGATGTCTCCAGTGCCCTAAAAGTGGTGGTATATTTTGCCCACCTCTGCCACAGATTAAGGCTTTTGTTGCACAGTGGACATAGAGGAGAAGAGTCCAAGTGGAGGTTCTTGTCCATCCCGTATAACTGCTGTTTCCCTCCTCCGTTGCACTACAATGGAAACTTTCTTACAGCTCATTCTTATCTTTTTTTGTGAATATCCATTGAGGTTTACTGATAATTGCCTTCAACAGATGTGGAGCCCTCCAACATCCGTGAACTCCAGGAACATCACAACATTCCATGGGTCCAAACACAACTTTCAACAATTTGTCTTTTACACTGAACTCCTGTTGCAAGTGCCCATTTATATCTCCAGGACCCAGTGCTCACCTCTCCTCTCTCCCTTCAGGTTGCTGTCTCTTATTAGATTTTAGAACAGTGGTTTCTCAGTAAACTTAGCTCTATAATAGGTTAAAAACCAGTCATAATTTTGTTTGTTGTTTTTTCATTGTAAATATGAGAGTGAAGCACCTTCAAGCTCTCTGCATTCAAGAAATGACCATAGATGTTTTGCTTATTGACTTTTGCATGATTTAGATTTTTACACTAGTATATATTGCATTTATCTACTTAAAATACACATAATGGGTTATGATATATGATATATATATTTAAACATATCTAGCATAAATGCACCCGCTTAATTCTTTTTATAAATTAAGGTATAATAGATAATAATATTTCTTGATTTTGTAATGAGAAAAAGTGTAAAAGGGATAAACAAAACACACTTTTAGGAGGAAACATCATGCTAATAGAAATGCTTCCAACTGAAATATGATTCAAAGTAGTAAATGTGTGTGTGTATAAATGACAGGATCAGATAAAATAGATCTGCTGAGGCTATTTCCACATTCTGTGTAGATTCATTTCTATAAGACCATTTCCTTGATTTTGTAATAAAGAGTCTGAAGGATGAGGGAGGTGGAGAAAAAAGGCATGGTGAGTGGTGAGGGGAAGTGTGTGTGAATGGTGGAGGGTGAAGGATGAGAATGAAGGTGCTTGGTGATTACAGAACATAAGAGGATGCAAGCTGAGAAGAACTACAGAAAGGCAATTTTCCTAGTGCTGTAGATTATGGAAGAAGAAGAGAAAAGGAAGCTTTATTTCTGCGTAAATGCCTTCTGGCTGCTGGATTGATTGTATTCTTTTGACTGAGTCCACTTTCTGACTAGTCAACAGGGGCCTCAGGGTTTAATTTGGGAGTGCAGAGCTCATACGGAAATCCACCAAATGTTCAGGGCACTTTTATAAAGTGTTCATTAGGCTTTAAATTTCTTCTTTTTATTGTTCTGATTTGACAAATTTTCATGAGATAAAATGTATTATTTTTATGATGACAAAATTAATAAGATCTATTTTTAGAAGTCAGTCTTTAATTTGAAGCCCAGTAGAGTGTAGAAAATTGTAAAGGAACGAAAAAGACATCTATATTGGAGTGAGATGGTTAGCGATCATCAGCTGGGATGAAGCTCTATTAGGAAAAAACAATTCCTCTAAGCCTCCGTTTCCACATTGATCAAATTACAACATTAAATTGGATCAGTTATTTTTCACAACCGTACTCTAGGAAGCCCTACAACACAGACAGTGGCAGCAGAGAGGTCAGCAGGAAGATCCTAGAGGCGCTTCCTCGTTTGTTATTTAATTGTTTAATATTAGGTTTCCTGTTAATTTTAAGATAATATTGTTAATTAAAAAATAAAAATTAAAAATTGTGTGATCTAAAAGAATTTTAGAGCTCTAAATTAATTAATAAGAAAGACTTTAAGACAGTTTATTAGTCTTTTAGGGTGCCCATGACAAAGCACCACGAACTGGATGGCTTAAAACGACAGAAATTCATTCTTTCACAGTTTGGAGGCCAGATGTATGAAATTAAGTTATCCGCAGGCCTATGATGCCTTTGACGAATCTAGAGAAGAATCCTTCCATGCCTCTTCCTACCTTCTGGTGTTTGCCAGTGATCCGTGGAGCTCCTGGGCTTGTGTATGCATCAATCCAGTCTCGGCCTTGATCTTCATATGGCATTCATTTCTCTCTGTTTCTGTGTATCTTCAATTCTTCTTTATAAAGATATTAGTCAGATTGGTTTAAGGCTCATCCTAATCCAATATGATTTCATCTCAACTTGACTACACCTGCAAAGATCTTATTTCCTAATAAGATCACATTCATAGGTACCAGGAGTTAAGACTTCAACGAATGTTTTATTTTTGTTTTTATTTTTTAATAAGTTTTTTCAAGATTTTTATTCATTTATTTGTTAGAGAGAGAGAGAGCACAAACAGGGGGAGGGGCAGGCAGAGAGAGAAGCAGGCTCCCCGCTGAGCAAAACTAACTCTTTTCTGTTCTCTTTTATTTCTTTTTTTTTTTTTAATATTTTTTTTATTTATTTGACAGAGAGAGACAGCAAGAGAGGGAACACAAGCAAAGGGAGTGGGAGAGGGAGAAGCAAGCTTCCTGCCAAGCAGGGAGCCCGATGCGGGGCTCAATCCCATGACCCTGGGATCATGATCTGAGCCTAAGGCAGACACTTAACCAACTGAGCCACATAGGCATCCCTTCAACAAAATTTTTAAAGGGACACAATTTAACCTACAACAGACATTAATGGGTAAGTACAGTATAGCAGAGTATAGTATATTTATTCTTAAAGATATACAGTAGCTTGAGAAAATGTTTAAAAATTTACAGCTACATGGATCCTGACATAGCTCTATGACCTTGAGCAAGACGCTTAAACTTCCTGAGACTTATTATCCTTAACTACAAGATGCAGCTAATAATTTTATCTACCCCCTTAGGGTTGCTTGGAGATTACATGAATTCTTATATGTAAAGCACTAAAGACAGAAAATGGTTGTAAGGATACCTTATAACTTCCTGTCATTATGTACATATAGATAATATGCTATGTAAATTAACAGCCAAGTTGTGAGACAAGCTCCTTAAAGGAGAAGGGGATTCAGTGTGGGATGAGGTAATGAAGGGGATCCTCAAACAACACAGAGGGCATGGCTAGATATTGGGTAGATGGAAAGGAAAGCCACAGCATATCATGAAGTGGTATAAGCAAAAGTAACTCTTTTCTGTTCTCTTTCATTTCTTTTTTTAAAATATTTTATTTATTTATTGACAGAGAGAGACAGCGAGAGAGGGAGCACAAGCAAAGGGAGTGGGAGAGGGAGAAGCAAGCTTCCTGCCGAGCAGGTAGCCTGATGCAGGGCTCGATCCCAGGACTCTGGGATCATGACCTGAGCTGAAGGCAGATGCTTAATGGCTGAGCCACCCAGGTGCCCCTGTTCTGTTTCATTTCTGTATTCAGAGATAATCAATCATTTCTACCTGTTACCAATATTTTCAATATGGTAACATTTCTTATTTCTTGTTAGGACTGTCTTTAAAAAAAGTTACGTTGAATTGTAAGTGTTTCATGTCTAATGGTGTGTTAATATACCTTACAAAAGAGAATAACCAGTTGGATATTTGCCGCCTAGTTTTAAAACTAATTCCAGAAAACAAAGAATGCAGTCACAAAGGCAATTGACTTTGTAAATTAGTGTCACACAGGGTCAGGAAATTAGGAATTATATATGCATTCAATTATTATATTTTACATGTATATATTACTATTTTATCTTGCAATATATTTTATTATATGTAATTTTATATATTATAGATTTTACTATAGATTTTATTGTGTACATATATATATTTATATACATAATTTCTATTACCTAAAGGATTCCCACCTCCCCCAGCCCATAGGAACCTCTAATCCACTTTCTGTCTTTTTGGGAAACTATTTTTTTCTCCATTGAATGGACTTGGAACCCTTACCAAAAATCAGTATGGAATAGATGTATGGACTTATTTCTAGGCTTTCAATTCTATTCCATTGGCTTTTATATTTATCTTTATGTCAGTACCACACTGTTTTTATTACAGTAGATTTGTTGTAAGTTTTGAAATTGGTAGGTATGTGTCTCCAAACTTTGTCCTTGTTTTTCAAGATTTTTTTTGGCTATATGGTATTCCTTGCAATTCTAAATGAATTTGAGCATTAGCTTTTCCATTTCTGCAAAAAAGGGTGCTGAAATTTTGACAGTGATAGGGAGAGTGTGATGGGGAGTTGTTTTGAGTAGTATTAATATCTTAATAAAATTTGTTTCCCCATTCATAAATATGGCGCATATTTTCATTTATTTAGATCTTCTTTAACTTTTTTTTCAGCTATGCTCTATAGTTTTTAGTGTACAAGTCTTTCACTTTCTTGGTTAAATATATTCCTAGGTATTTTTGTATTGTATTATTTTAGATGATATCGTAAATATAATTGCTTTCCTAATTTATTTTTCAAGTTGTCATTGCTATATTATAAAAACACAACTGATTTTCGTGTGTTGATATTTACCATGAAACTTTGTTGAATTTCTTTATAAGTTCAAGCAACTTCCTTTTGAAAATTTTCTATACATAGGATGATATTACCTTTGAATACAGTTTACTTCTTCTTTTCTGATTTTTTTTTCTTTTTCTTGACCAATTCCGTGGTCTAGAACTTTCAGTACAGTACCAAATAGCAGTGGTGAAAGCAGCATCTTTGTCACGTTCCTGATCTTTGGAAGAAAGTTTAGTCTGTCTCCACTGAGTATGATGTTTACTGTGGGTTTTTCATAAATGTCCTTTATCATGTTCAGGAAATTTCTTTCTATTCCTAGTTTTCTGAGCGTTTTTTATCATGAATGGGTATTAGCTTTCATCATTGGTTTTTTTCTGCATCAGCTGAGATGATCATTTTTCCTTTGTTCTATTCATGTGATGTATTACATAGGTATTACCTTCTTGTATAAAACTACCCTTGTTTTCCTGAGCTAAATCCCACTTGATCATGTTGTATAACCTTTTTAATATGCTTTTAGAATCGGTTTTCTCATATCTTGCTGAGGATTCTGAATCTATATTAAAAGGGATATTATATGGTGATTTTTTTTCCTTTCTTTTTTTTTAAAATAACTTTCTATCTGATTGTGGTGTCAGAGTACTGCTAACTTCATAGGACAAGTTTCAAAGTATCTTTTCATCTTTTGTTTTTTGAAAAGTTTGAGAAGGATTGGTATAAATGCTTCTTTAGATATTTGGTAGAATTCACCAGTGAACGCATCTGATCCTGGAATTTTTTGTTGTTGTTGTTAGACAGGTTTTGGTTATTTATTCAATCTATTTGTTGTAGGTTTACTTATTATAGATCTATTGAGATTTTCTATTTTCTATTTCTTTTTGAGTCAGTTTAGGTAATTTGTGTATTTTTAGGAATTTGTAAATTGCCTCTAGATTATTTATTTGTTGGTATTCCCTTGTTCATATTATTCTCTTATAATCCTTTCCATTTCTATAAAGTTGGTATAAATATCTCACCACATTCATTTCAGAATTTAGTTATTTGTGCCTCCTTCCTTCCTTTTTTTTTTTTTTGTCAGAAAGAAGGTTTGCCAATTTTGCTCATCTTTTCAAAGAACCAACTGTTAGGTTCATATATTGTGTTGTTTTTATATTCTCAGTTTTATTTGTTAACACTATGATCTTCATAATTTTCTTTTTGATAGCTTTGTATTTAGTTTCTTTTCTAGTTCCTAGTTTGGCTTTTTGTTTTTTTGTTTGGTAGTGATTCATGGTGTAAATTTCCTTTTTCTAGTCTTCCCAGTTGTAAAGTAAGGTTAGTAATTTGAGGTCTTTCTTACTTCTTATACAGGTATTTTTGCAGATATAATTTTCCCACTCAGTACCACCAATGTTACACCCAAAAAGTTTTTATGTCATGCTTCATTTTAATTCATCTCTAAGTATTTTCTAATTTCTTTTATGATCTTCACTGACCCATAGGTTGCTTAAGAATTTTGTTCAATATCCACCTATATATGTAAATTGTCCAACTTCCTTTTGTAACTGATTTCTAGCTTCACTCTATTGTGGTCAGAGAATATACATTATATGATTTCACACTCTTTTAACTTAATAGAAATTGGGATGCCTTGGTGGCTCAGTCAGTTAAGTGTCTGCCTTCAGCTCAGATCATGATCCCAAGATACTGGGATTGAGCCCCGTGTCTGGCTCCTTGCTCAGCGGGGAGCCTGCTTCTCCCTCTGTCTGCTGCTCCCTCTGCTTGTGCTCTCTCTTTCTCTCTCTGACAAATAAATGAACTTAGTAGAAATTGTTTTTTGGTGTGTTATATGCTTTATCCTGCACACATTCTGTGTGCATTTGAAAAGAAAGTGTATTCTGCTGTTATTTTGGTGGACTGTTTTATATATGTCGTTAAGACTGGTTGGATTACACTGTTGTTCAGTTTTCTGTTTCCTCTGTGTGTGTGTGTGTGTGTGTGTGTGTGTGTGAGGTTGTTTCCTTTTTCTCCCCCACCCTTATAGAGATATAATTTACATTAGAAATTACATATAAGTGTAAGGTGTACAACATGTTGATTTGATACACTTATGTATTGTAAAATAATTACCACCATAGTGTTAGTTTACACCTCCATCACCTCACATAATTAAAATTCCTTTTTTATGGTGAAAAGGTTTAAGATCTATTCTCATTGTAACTATCAGGTATATTATACAATATTATTAACTATAATTATTATGCTGTTCATTAGATCCCCAGAACTTATTCATTGTATAACTGTAAGTTTGTACTCTTTGACCAACATCTTCCATTTCCTCCACCCCCAGCCCTTGCTGACCACCATTATATTTTCTGTTACTAAGAGTTTGGCTTTTTTAGATTCTACACATGAGTGTTATAATGTAATATTTGTATCTTTTGTCCCATGAATCTGTTGTTTGTTAGTTCACCTTGTAGTAGTAGTATTTTCCAGTCTGAGTTCTAAGTTAAACAAAACAGACAAATACCTTGTGTCAGTCCTTCAAGTATCCCCCAGAAAGGTCAGAATTGATTTACACAATAACTTGTGAATAAGATTTGCTGTGTTTCATCTGGAACTGGAGACCAACATCCCATGCTGGGAACCTTGGCTGCCACCACGTTAAGACTGTTGTTGAACCAGGGAGGTGGTATGGGAAGGGCAAGTAAAAACACCCCAAAGTTTTCTTTGACATTTTCAAGTTGCTTGTTTCTTGATTCAGGTTCACTTAGTTGATGTAAACCTTGGACTATTTTCCAGAGTTTTGAAAAGATGATTTTGACAGTTTATGCTTGTTTTTTGATGATTCTGGGAATGCATAGGAGCCTAGAGCTCCTACACCACCATTTTGCTGACATTACTCTGAGACATTACCAAATACATTTTGTAAAATGACTTTTTTTTGTATATTCCAGGTCTAGTTAAAATCTCATGGGTGAAGTTCCATTGCCAAATGAGGCCATCCTGTAATATTCTATGCCACAGAGGCTTTGAGGGCTCAGTGCTCAGGGGAGTTAAAAATCTACATGACCTCAATATGATCTGGGGTGGCTTCTGGAAAAAACAAGGCTTTAGCAAATCCTTGAAGGTTGAGTAGCATTAGACAGATGATAGAGGATGGGGGTGGTTTGAGTTAAGACCCTGATTTAGACAGGGTTGTTGGCAATATGCATAGAATTCTGTAGAGATAGTGAACTGACTAGTCGGCCTGGGGAAGATAATTTTTTATGGGAAATGATAAAATAAAATAAATAAATTTAATACATATATAACCTATGCTTCAGCAACATGATTTCAAAACCCCAGGCTTTTACAGCTGTTTCATTTCAGCCATATCTCCTGAGCTGGAGGGTAAAATAACATCAAATGGGGTTCAAGAAGTTTGCAAGGTTACAGACTGAAAGTCAAGTGATTTAATGATTCTATGTCTGTGGTTTCCTTTTCTGTATAATAACTAATGTTGCTATCATCTTCAATCTTATTATAATTTATGTCATTTACCTTTAAACTCCTCATCTCCTTGTTTAAAAAGAATTTAAAATGCATTTTATTTATAAATACATGAAGTTTAAAAAGGAAAAAAGTATTCTTTTATAAACAAGTCAAATTATGAATTTTAGAAATAATAATCATATTTTGTTCCACAGATGATATAAAGTCACTTTCAATAAGATATTCACTTCAAAATATAGACCTTGAAAATAATACAAAGCAAAATGATAATATAAAGATGAAGGAGATGTTCAGTAGCTTATAATCTTAAAATTGAAACTAAAGGCCAAAGAATGTTTATACCTACATAATTGCTCCATATTTTATATATATATGGTCTTTCTCGACAAACAGCATTTAGCTAATGCAGAGTTGAATGTTATGCCAAAATTGGGTCCAGAATCAAGTTCTCCTGGTTGACAACACCATTTTAGCAGATTCAAGTTGAGGACACAAATGAATTTAGGGCAAAGAACATATTATGAACATGATAGTTATCTTTTTACTTGGGTTATTACAATGTCTTGTTTTTGTGATATGTATTAGTTTTCTTGAGTTGCCATAACAAAAAAATTACAGGCGACTGGTTGGCATGAGCAACAAGAAATATTTTTCTCACAATTCTGATGGTGGAAGTTTGAAATCAAGATGTCAACAGTATTGATTTCTTCTGAGACCACTTCTTCTCAGCTTGGAGATGGCTGTCTTCTCTGTATATTCACATGACTTCCTCTATGCAGGTCTCTGTCCTAATCCCTTTTTTGAGGACAACAGTCATCTTGGATTAGTGCCTACCCTAATGACCTCATGGTAACATTATCATCTCTTTAAGGACTCTGTCTTCAAATATAGTCACATTCTGAGATATACAGGCTAGAACTTCAAAGTATAAGTTGGGGAAGACAATTCAGCCCATAATATAATCATTCTGTCAATACTACATTGTTCACTTCTTTTAGTAAGAATGGGAAATGGGAATTTGGGATGTGCTGGTTAACATGACTCTTGGTTTTGGCTCAAGTCATGATCTCAGGGATGTGAGATTGAGCCCCATACTGGATCTGTGTTCAGCAGGGAGTCTGCTTGAGATTCTCTCTCTCCCTCTCCTCCCATCCCTCTCCTGTTCTCTGTCTCTCATAAATAAATAAATATTAAAAAAAAAAAAAAAAGAATTGTGAAACATGTTCATGGGACATAATTTCTTCCAAATTCATGCAGTTACTTTGGTTGAGTTGAGGGTCAGCTCTGGGACCTCTAGATCTCACTGTAAAAATAAAAGTAACTCAGGATATAAATGAGGGTCAGCTCTGGGACCTCTAGGTCTCACTGTAAAATAAAAGTAACTCAGGATATAGTCTAGCTTCCAGACTCATTTAATCACAATTTCAATGAAAGATTAAAATATTTTCATGATTTACTGTATTATTACCATTTTGAATTACCTGTGTCTTTGTGACGTCTCTCTTAAGTGTGAAAATCTTGAAACACTATATTATATTCTTTTTTTAAAAAAAAACACTACATTATATTCTTAAGATCTTAGTTTATAAATATGCTAATGTTATTATATTTTTCAGCAATTTATTCTTGCTTTTTAGTGTAAATTCAAAACATGTTAATGCAAGATGTTTGGATGAATAAGTTGTTAGTAGACTGATCACTCTTAGGAGCCATGTTCATATATAACAGACTTTGGGAGAAAATGTTACTTTACTTCATTGACATAATTTCTGTTAATAGAGTTTGAAGAACATGGATATTTTGAGGTACAGTAGCTTAATGATATTATACAACCCAAGGGTGAAAAATAGACTAATGTTTCCTCATTCATCAATGAAAGAAATTTTAATTCACTTCTTGACTAGCCTCTAGTATCTTGGCCTTACTATTCCCCACAAACAGATATTTTTTAAATGCTTAGTATATAAATATAATGATTTAACATCATTGGCTAACTGACTATATAAATTGGCTTGGGCTTATATTAATTTTCTTTCTTTACTGAATAAAAGATTTAAGTTAAAGGAAATAAAATTAGTTACTAATTCATTTCACAGCATACTCTGGATAGAAAAAAATCAAACGTATTTTTGAAAATGTGTTCTTGGTGTTGCCTGGGCTTTTGAAGAGTCAGAGAATCAAATGCTATTAAACATCTAATTAAGAAATAATTAGAAAATTTGTTAAACTTTGAGAGTTTAAATCTGAATTTTTCCAAAATCTAAATATATTTTTAAAATCTCCATTCATTATTTCAGTTTGTTTATTGTGTTCTTTTACCCCATTTAACTCCAAAAGCTGAACCTCAGAATCTGGCAGAAAATGGCTGTTATTCAAGCTGAGCCTAAGGTTGTTATCACACAGATCTTTCTTCTTCCTCCCCATCTGCCATGTTTTTCAGGGGTGCAGATCCCTTCAGGCTGTTTTACAGGCTCTGGTGGCATCCGCTTTTGGGTGGTTTTGGTAAATGGGGAACATTGTGGAAGACTAGGGAAGGGAAAGGAGGAGAAGAAGAGAAAGTGGGCATTTAATTGGAGATTAAAGGGCTGTCTGGGGCAGCATCTCTGCTGTAGCTCCATTCTGCTCTGCGGTTCCCTTCTCTGGACAGGTCCACATTGGTTTTGCCTTAGATCTAGTGATCTAGCTCCTGGGATCTTCTGTCCCTCCATTTCAGCGAGCTATGGTTCCTGCCGTACTAATTTCTGGGTCAATCCCCTGCTCCCTATTGGGCACTCAGGTCTTCCATCACTCATGCAACCAATCCCTATGTTCACTTTCTTATGTTTTAAACACTAGGAAATTATTTCTGTTTTCCTATTTAGACGCTGAATGATATTCTCTCCCTAAGAAGATGAAGTCTTTTTTGTAGAAATTGTAAAAGTAATTATTTTCTGTTCCTTTTGTGTTCATGCATTCAGAAATAATCAATATTTTCTGTTTAATCCCAACATTTCAATATGATAAAATTCACAGTTTCTTGTTAGGATTTTTTTAAAAGCACATATCTCACTTTGATATTTTCCTCTTCTAGACTTCATAGTTTTCTAGTATATTCAAATGCACTCTGGCATTTTTTTTTTTGAGGGGAGAAGTGAGAAAATTTTCATATGGAAATGGCAAAAGTCAGTTCCTTTGAGGTTATTAAAAAAACAAAAAGGAAAAGTGAGATTGAAGATTGGAAATGGAGGTAAGAAATAATCTAAAACAGAGACTGTTCCAGTGAGATATTAGATGAGATAGAGAAAATAACAAAAATTAAATTAAGACCTTTAGGCTAATAGTTCTGGTTCTCACAGGAAGGGAAAATTGAGAAATAGTTAAAGAGGATTGTGTAATAGGAAAGAGGAATTAACAACTGGATGTCATAAAATCAGGTCTATAATGAATATTTGGATAGAGGATGCAATCAAAAGGGCAAAAAATACTTCTGGTAAAAAAACTGTTAATCTGGTGCTCAGTATTAACTCCCACCCCTTCCATTTTCCTGGACCAAACCTTGCTTATGTTCATCAGTGCAAAGTTCCCAACTAAGTAACCACTTTCTCGGACTTCCTTTGGGCTACAATTGTCTATGTAACCAACTTCAACCCAGTAAGGAATATGAAAAAGTTGTATGTGGAATTCTTTCTTTTTTTATTAAAGAGTAGGTAACAACTGGTATGAAACCTGCCTCCCTTCTTCTTGCTTTAAAAATAGACATGATGCTGCAAACTGAAGGAAAGTTTTGCAACTGTGAGGTATAAAGCATGAGAAGGCTATCCCTCTAAGATTGGCAGGTCGGCTATGTGGAAGAACCGTAAAATACTATGGAACATCTGGGTGGTTCAGTCAGTTAAGCATCTGCCTTCATTCAGCTCAGGTCATGATCCTGGAGTTCTGGGATCGAGCCCACATCAGGCTCCTTGCTCAGCAGGGAGCCTGCTTCTCCCTCTGCCTGCTTCTCCCCCTGCTTGTGCTCTCTCTCTCTCTGACAAAATAAATAAAAGCTTAAAAAAAAAAAAAGAATATTTAATGGCTCACATTATCAAGAACAAAGTAAAATAAAGACCACAATATACATTTCTTACACAAGAAGCAGGAGGTTGCTAGCATTTGTAGGGCCAAGGTGTCTATGATTAACTGGCCATTTCCCACCAAATGCAAGATGTCTGCTGCAGCTCCAGTCACTACAGAAGGGTTCAGACTCAAAGGAAGAAATACACACAGAGAATGATGCTAGTGTGTTTTATCTTTTTTCTAAGAAAAGTAAAAGATTCTGACAACTACCACAGCTTTCATTTGTTCTCATAGGGCAAAGTCATACCTCAAATCCACCCTTTAATGGGGAAAGTGAGAAATCAGGGTGTGATTGCTGTGACTGCTTTGCATTTTGCCACACTAAACTATCAAGATTCTATTTTCAAGGATGAAGTAGAGATGGATATTGTTAAGACAGATAAAAGTGTCTGTAAAAATTTTAACAAAGCGAAGGAACTCTCAAGTCACTTTTCCTTTCTTTCTAACATCTGACAGATAAGAAATAAACAACTGTCAAGTCTACTCTAATATGCTAAAGCAGATGTTGTAAACAATATTGATCAGAGGAAAGAAAGGGAAAGCAGAATAATACTTAAACATATCAATAAGATATTTGTTAAAAATAAAGAGGACAGAGTATAAGTATAGTGCATTGTACATGGCCTCATTTAAATGCTTTTTCAAAAACATTAGTTACTGAAATTTTCTTCTTTTCTCTGATAATTGAAATATACAGGACAAAAGCTAAGATATTTATATTTAATATAGTTTGATTATTTCATATTTTATAGTATTGCTAAATTGCTAATAAAAATAAGAATCACAATGTAAATAAATTGATTGATATCTCCAAGCACGTTGAATAAGATAAATAATATTTTCCAAATTATTGGCATCAAAACTCCTAATAGCAATTGTATTCAGCAAAAGAATAGCATAGAAAAAACAAACAAACAGCAATTCTTCAAATTCATTTCAGTTTTTGAACATACTCTCTGATTGATTAAAAAGTAAAAAGGGCCAGGGATTTAAATAAAATTAATTAACTTCAACATAAATTATGATCATGAAAATGATGGAGTTTATATAAATATCTTACATTTTTATTATGTTTCTTATATATTCTTTGTTACACATTTTAATATTCATTTTAATTTAAAAAGTTCTTTATTTTACATGTGAGAAAACTGAATTCAAAAATGTTCAAAAACTCATCCATAGATCACAGGTATCATGAGGCAGAAGAAAAAGCATTCATTATTAAATATAAAATCTGTTTTGAAAATTTTAGCCATCTGCAGTCCAGGGAGCAAAGATATTATACTCTTTCAATGAAAATAATAATTTGGAAGGGGAGAATATTCTGGCTCACTATTATACAGATGGTACAACAAACACCTCATTACTGTACTGTTCAGTAACAAGAAGATAAGTAGCTGACTTAACTAAAGGAAAGGACTATTTCTTCTCTTGTTAAAATTTAGTATTTTCTAGCCAAGAAATACTTACAAAAAGTAATTTAATGAGGATATGTTCTGTACCAAATTTGTAGAAATTAGACTTTGCTTCCTGGTTCATAGTAGATGCCTTCTCACTGTGTGCTCACTTGGTAGAAAAGACTAGGGAATCTTTTTATAAGAACACTTGTCCCAATCACGAACACCCCACCCTCATCACCTAAGCATCTCCTAATACTATTATCTTTTGTGGCTAGGATTTCAACATATGAATTTGGGGGGGGACATGAACATTTAGACGGTAGTGGTTCCCTAACTTGTCAAGGCTTTCAGTAGTCTGGATTGAACAGTTATATTGCACTGAGTAGACTATTTTAATTTCCATTTCTGTACATACTCTTGGTGTAATCTTTAACCATGATTATTCTGAGACATTCTTAAATTTCAAGAATCAGAAGTGGTGACTGATATAATGAAAATGACTGATTGTCTAGCCTAGTACATTTTCTTAGAGGAACTAATTAACCATTGTGTTTCTGTTGTTCCAGCAGTGTCAGACATTGTGCTGGGCTGTAAAGTTTGTTCCTACCATGGTAGGCAAGGTATTTATGCTTTTTAAACATTTTTATTTTCAGTTCTTTCTTCTTAAATATCTGACATGGAGATTTTACTTTCTTTTAATTTTCTAAAGCTGTCATAATTCATCTAAATCCCCTTACCAGCTAATATAATACTACTTCCTTCCTAAACCCCTTTATGAAATTAAGACTCTATTCATGTTACTGGATAATTCAAACCTCCATCATAGAAGAGGATGGTATCAATTAATTAGTAATCCAAATTATAGCTAAAAATGCTGCCATTTACTTAACAAACAAGACACAAATTAGCTAGATAGAGGGCTCATTTTAATTAAGGTTGACTAGCTAACATGGAATTGTTCATGCATGGTTATTTCTTAAACACAAGTTTCTGATGACATGTCATTCACCTGCCACTCATGTTTATGGGAGTATTATTTATTGACCTTTAAGATCTATAAATGTACTCTGTGTAGCCAAGAGTCAAAGAAAAACTATGCCCACTATACCAGTGATCACTGCTCTTGTTGATGACAAAGTCATCTTGTTTCTTTGTCTTCATACTGTTTTTAGGATATTGTTTATTTATTTAGGATATTGCTTTATCAAGGAAATTAAAGAGAATAATGAACAGAAATAGGCTAATATTTAGAAGACTGTAGATAGAAAATAACAAGAGTTATTTCTAGCTGTCTTAAGCAAAATGTCATAAACGTGAAATTACTTATCTTAACTTCTAATCAGTAATTATTAAGTCAGTTAAAATTATTTGGTCAACTATAAATAAACATATGAGTATAACAAAAGATGATCTGGAATCTAAATGTAATACCATGACAAGCATGGATTTTCTGAAGCAAGTAGAAAAACTAAGATCCTCATTTTGGCAGGTTTTAGCCTACTATTTTATCTGACTTTAATGCTTAAATGCAAATTATATCTGGAAAGCTACTTTTAAATACTTAATGGATAGTAGGATGGAAAATTAGTAGAATTATTCTGTATTGTTCCAAAGGCAGATATTGAAATAAGCACTTGAAAGAAATCACATTCTGATTCAAGAGTAGGAGTACATTTATTTATTAAAGCTGCTAATATTTTTACAAAAAAAAAAAAAAGAGTTAAAGCCCTGAGATTGGAGCATAGACCATAGGGGACCATACTCTAGCACACAGAAACCAAGAAATTGTTTAAATGAGTTTGCCGGATAACTAAAAGTCATGTGTGTTCTTTAAAAAGCATATTGTAGAAGTTCTGAATAAACTATAATCCGTAAAGAAAAGACAGTAGATCAGCTACAACAAAAAAGGCCACAGTATGAGAAATGCAAATAAACTTTTAGGCAATGTTAATCAATTGAAGTACAATAAAAGTAATTGTTACACTTAATTAGGCTTAGATATAGCAACATATTTAAAAAGGCACATTGGAAAACTAGAATGTCCAAGGTTAGAATAATCACGATGGTGAGGGACTAGAAATAATATCTTATGATAAGTCACTGAATTCATTGAGAGAGATTACCTTTGAAAAGAGATATTTACCAGCTGACTTGAAATTTTTGTTAGTTTGTCACTTAAATGATAGAATTATTCTTATAACATTATGGGAAAAAAACAAAAACCAGGATCAAAAAATGAGAACTGCAGGGAAATACAGTTTGATTCATTAAAGGAAGAATTGGAAAAGTTCACTCAGGCTTATCGTCTTCAGTCAATGTTGGGGTGGGTAGTTTTGTTTGAAAAGATTATATCATATATAATCTCTAAGGCCCCACAATCTATTCTAGAGTCAATTTTAATTGTAAGCAAAAAATTTTCTTCTATCACTCATTTTCATTATAAAACTCAAGGATGTAATAACGTTTTTTTGCTCTGGAGTGGAAAATCGAGTTTTCATGAAAAATGCAAAATATATTTGTACCTTCTATAAGTCAATTTAACATCCTAGTGTAAATATGTAAAATAACTAACACATCTGGGAATGCAAATTGATCAAATATTTAAATGGAAAATTATAAAAAAGCTAAAAGACAAGAGTGGAAAAATTACCACACTGAACCCAACTCAATGACAGAAAATGCAAATAAGTTTACTATGTAATAAAAAGAAAAGTTTCATGAACAAAAAATGTCATAAACAAAAACAAAAGATGATAAAACACTGGGAAAAATAAAGTAATAAAAAGCCTAAATAATAAAGATCTCCTAAAATTTGAGATGCAAAAATAATAACGCAAGAGGGAAAAGGAACAAAAGAGATGAATCAACAATTCAAAGTAAATGCAAATTGCTCTGCAATTATTACAAGGTGTTTAACATTGGTCATTTTTTGAGAAATGCAAATTAAATCTATATAGTTAGAAGGGAACTTCTTAGGCAGATAAAAATGTTCTATCATTTTGGTGATGCTTATGTGGCCGTATGCATTTCAAAGGTACACTTGGGATTTGTGCATTTTACACTGTGTAATTAAACTTCAAATAAAAACAAAAACAAAACAAAATAGGAAGGCAAAGACATTTGGTGAAGGATTTTTCCTAGTCTGAGGAAACACCAAGTATTGAATTGCTGAGCCAGAATCATACCACTCATAAATATTAGCAGGTACCAAGCTTTATTAGCATTTCAAAGTAAACGGGCCATCTTGAGACTTGTAAAGCCTTCTTTTCTTGGGAAAGAGGGCCAAAACTGTCAACAAATGACTCCAAAGACTCTTTCTGCTTTGCATTCAGATGCATTCTGGATCTGATTTAACATACAATATTTAAGTGATACATGCAAAATATTGTTTTCACAAAGAGACACTTTAGTTTTGGAATATCTCCCTACCATTTTCCTATTAAATGCTCAGCATACATGAAAGTTTCTAACCAACATGCCCACAAGTCAATTAATTTCAGTTTTATGCATTCTGTGCACACTAGTCAGATCAGATAAATCCCTCCAAAGGTATTTCTTAGGTAAAAGATTCCTTATTATTTTTCAGTTGGTAAATATCACTTATGGGTTCCCCAAGAGGTTTGGCTACAAGCATGTTTTCAAGGAAATCTCTAGGCAGAGGGAGGCAGGGGTTACAGGCATGCCTGCAAGCTCACCTTTTTTCACTAGTTCACCTTCTGACCTCAGTATCTCCTTGCAACAAAATTATCTTTTAATAATTTACTTTAAAGCACTTATGTAATATTTTATGCAAAATAATTAGACTAATAATGCTCAAAAGACTACTGGGATTATTATTGCTTTTAAATAAACATAAATTAAAATTTAATCTTTTTTGGTATATAGCTCTGTGAATTTTAATACAAGTACAGAATTGTGTAATCACCAGCCGCCTCAGGCTACAGAACAGTTGTTATTACTTTAAAAAACTGCCTCCTGCTGCCCCTTTTAGTCACACCTACTCCTACTCCTACCCCAACAACTGGTAATAGTAAGCTTTGTCTTTTCCAGAATATCATATTAATGAAATCATATAGTATAACCTTTTGGGATTGGCTTCACTCACTCAGCCTAGTTGCTTTTGAAATTCATCCAAGTTGTTGCTCGTATGAATAGTTTGTTCCTTTCTATTTATGAGAAGTGATTCCATTGTATGGATATTTTACTGTTTGTTTATCCATTTACCCCTGAATTACATCTGGATCATTCCCAATCTTTGGTAATTATGAATAGAGCTGCTATAAATATTTGTGTACTGGTGTTTGTATAAACAGAAGTTTTCATTTGTATTGGATAAATACCCAGAAGTAAGACTGCTGTGTCATACAGTACATTTAAGTTTAACTTTATAAGAAAGCTCCAGTCTGTGTGTGTGTGATTGTGCCATTTTGCAAAACTCCTACCAATTATGACATTCCTGTTGCTCAGTATCCTTGTCAGTACCTTATATTGTTAGCGTTTTTCATTTTAGCTATTCTGGTAGTTGTATAGTAGTATCTTTTCTTGGTTTTCATTTGCATTTATTTAAGGACTAATATTAAACATGGTTTCATATGGTTATTTGCCATCCTTATATCCCCTTTGATGACATGTTGGCACAAGTCAGGTAACTTCTTTCTGTTGGCAATGGGTACACTTTCATTCTATGTTTGTGGATTTATTGTGTGTGGTGGGGGGAATATGCTATCATTCAGTACATCTATTCATGGCCGGGAAACTCAGAGACCCACTCACTTTATAAACTCGGGTGGCTACTTCTAAGAATCTGATTTAAGGAATTTACCTTAGCATTCAAATCCTCTTCTGAGCTAGTAACTGGGTCTTTAGTGGGCATCTGCACCACTCATTTCAATTACTTCTCTAAATTCTCACAGAGACTTTCTGAGTAGTTTCTAAAGGGGTGCTTTCTAGTCTCTGATTACATAGGGCCCTTTTGCCTCACTCTACTACAAGGCCATTGGCTAAGGCCCAAGGGTCAAAACTACCTAATGACTCCCAAGTGGGTGTTATTAAGCCCTCCACCACTACATAAATGCTGCTCAGATCTGCCCATTGTGCAGATTTTCTTTTACCTTGTTCTGTCATGGCGTTATCATACCATTTCCAAACATCATGCTCAGTACAGAAACTCTTGGCAGTGAATTCAGCAGTGTGCTTCCTCTTGGATGAGGAAGATTTATAGGGTTTAGATAAGCAGGAAAGTCCCAGAGGGCTCAATTGTTGCCATCATGGTGACTGAAGCAATGTGCCCCTGTACAGAGTTTACCCTGAGGTTCCCTCTGCTGCATGCTAGTGAACTTGCCATAGCTTGTTTGTTGATGACCTCTGTGGAGTTTCTTTTTCTCCTCAAAAATTTCTGTTACTCAAGACATGATAGGTATTCCTGGTTTTAAGAAGATTGGATGTCTTTCCATAATGAAACTTATTCAACCAAAATTCAATAACAAGTAGCAATTGTCTCAAGTGATTTGGAAGGCAGCACTTCTATACCAAACTCCAGAGGTCTCTCCAAGTAGCAGCATTCTAGTTTTGCTAATGACTCCATCCTGCGTGCTATCTAAGGTAATCTGAGGGACTGGGATGCAGCATAGGCCATAAACCCGACTAGTCTTTTAATGCTAATTTTTGCTTAGTGCACCATTAAAAATTAAGTTTTGATGAATTGGTAATAGGAACCAGCCTTTCTCTTAAACAGGGAATTGATTCTATCAAAATTAATGAGTCCCACCAGCTTCTGGGCATCCACTTTAGTAATGAGAAAAATGAGAAATTATTTATTTTCCCAGTCTAAAGGATATTCCCTGTTTCTCTGACCCCCTTAACTCTAAAATTTTTACACTGAGCCAATCATGGCTGCATTTATTAGCTAATCTCTTTCCATCACATAGGTGACCATAGTCTTTAGCTACTTCTCTGTCTCTTTGCGAATACGGTTATGATGATACTGTCAATAGATGCGCTAATTTACCTTTAGTTGCTATCAAGTCCAAATTTTGCCATTCTAGATTATGCTAGTATGCCAGTGAACTTAAACCCACCCGTGGCAAAATCACAAAAGTATATTAAATGACTTCATGCATGTCAATCCATGAAAATGTAAATTGTGCCTGAGTTCTAAGGTGGAAATAAAAAAGAAGACATCAACCAAAGTTTTTATGACTTGAGTTAGTGTCTTGAGTTGTTCTTGAATAAAAATTGTTTATAAATCTTACATTAAAAAATACTATATTTAAGATGATTTTAATGAGAAAAAAGAAGGTTCTGGACATTTTGGTGAAAAATCAAGGATTAAAAATTCATTTTCAAAAAGCTTAAGTATATGAGCTAATTTAGATGAAAAAATCAGATTTCTGAGCTATTTTGATACAAAATCTGCTTTAAAATTATGGTTTTAGAAATTACTTTGAGATAATTTTAATGAAAAACCTGATTCTAAAAATTTTTGATGAAACGTAATGCATAAAGAAAGCAGTGGCTAATTCTATGATTTTTAAACTACTCAGTTGACTTCTGGAAATATTGACTCTGTAAGACCTTTGTCCTTGTCAATGTCACAGTTAATTGATACGATGATACCCCTAACTGTCAATACTCCATCTTCATCTTTGACTCCTCAACAGTATTCGAGATGGTTTGTCACAACTGTTGCTGGAAGTATTTCCTTCACTTCAGCTTTAAAGTCAGGACATTCTCTTGGTTTTTGTCTTCCTGCAGTCCGTCTAGTCCAAGCTTGTAAAACCTCTCTGCTGAGTTATTCTAATAGAGTTCTAAATTGCCTTTATTTACCATCCCTATAGCCTCTGCACAGTATACAGCCAGAGTGAGTCTGCTAAACTATGTCAGATTCTGAGATTTCTTGGCTAAATACATTCAATGGTTCCCCATATCTCTAAGAGTAAAAGTAATATCCGTGAAATGATCTATAAGCAATATTTCTTGTAAGCTCTGCTATCTTTTGACCTCATCTTCCATTATTCTCTCTTCTCATTCTGATCAAGCCATAGTGGTCTGCTTGCTGGTCGATAAACAGGCCAGGCAAACTCCTACCTCAGAGCTTGGCACTTGCTATTTTCCTTTGAGTATAATTTTCTTTCTCTAGATATTAGCATGACTTGGCTACAAACTTCTTTCAAGTTGTCACTCAAATGTCACCTCTTCCATTAAGCATTCTCTAAGTATCGTTTTTCTCTTACGCTTGATTATTCCTATCTTCCTTCCCACATTATTTTGTTCCTTTGCATTTAGTACTTTAAAAGTTTATTTTGCTTATTCATGTGAAGTTTTCTATAAAATTTAACATAGTTTATGTTACAGGAGAAAAAACTTTTCCTTTCCTTGGTCATTGGTAGATTAGCACTGCCTAGACAATGAATGACTGGCATATAATGTACACATTTTCGTAAAATTAAATTTTGATTAAATTTATTTTTTTTAGACATTATGTCTGTGCCATAGAAATTTGTGTGGAAGAGTGCCAGCATGTGGAAAGTAAGGCTGAGAGGGCAAAAGACTTGCAAATTTTTTCTACTCATCTGTACTATGTCCCAACGAAATAATTTTAATGGAAATTTATGAATATACGATGCACTGTGTGCACTGTTTTTCAAAGTACCCTAAAATCTGCTATGTGGTTAAAACATCAACAAAAAATTTTCAAGTAACACTCACCCTTCAACCAAAGAAAACTGGTATTCTGTACATTTTCCTGCCTTATTATGGTGGGCTGCCTTCCCTTTCTGAAAACCTCAAATGATGTTGGTTGTTTAATGGTAAGAATTTACTCCATTCTCATTTAAAGAGATTTTGTTTGTTTGTTTGCTTGCTTAGTTTATTTGCTATGTCTACTAATGTTGTTGTAAACATAACCAAAAATTAAGGTCATAGACTTGATATGATGATAATCATGGAACTATTGGTGAGTTAATGAATCCAATATTGTCTTTAAGTAGACACGTTGATTAGGAATGTTAGCAAGAAAAAAAAATTACTGGCTCTTAGAAATTTTCAAGATGTGGCAGGAGCTAAGTCCCTCCTGACTTCCACATGGTTGTTCTGCAGTGATTAAAACATTATTATGTTTCCTTTACATTTTACAGAACATTTAAATGTAAATTCTTACTTAAAATTAAGTGATTCTTACTACATCAGTTGTATCCAACTGATACTCTAAATAATTCAAACACATAAACGTTTAGCTCATGTTGTTCATTTAATAAATGAGAGAAAATATCGACACTTGACAATAATACTTTGCACTGCAGTATTTTTTATAGTACATGGAGCTCTACATAAATTTGTGCATTGGAGCCTCAGAGGATCTGATTGAATTACATGAGATAGGCATAATAATTCCTATTTTAAAATAAGGGTTCTGGGACTTCAATACCTAAAACAATGCTCAGTTCTGAAAAGTTATAAGAGGATAAAGATTCCAGTCTGTCAGACTCTGTTCAGCATAATTCTTGATTGCTTTATGTTCAGACTAACACACTTCTATGTGTTCCACAATTGTCCACAGTACCAGCATTATTTAGGAAACTCTCCTCTTGCACTTGTTCTTTTGTCACTGCACCCTCTTCTTATTAAGGATGTAATATAGTATCATTTGGCCTTGTTTCTGAATTTTATTTACAGCACAGCATTATGATAATGATTTAGCATTTCTGCAAGTCCAAGTTCTTCAGGAATCATCTTCATTAATTTATGTTTACAAAAGGCAAGGGAGATAAACATCTGATCTGGTACATATAGATCATAGAACAGAAAATGCTAATTTTTAACGAGAGCTCAGATTTTCCTTTTTGCTCAAAATTAAATAGCAAGAGACCATTTTTAATAGTAATGGTGTGAGAGATACAATTAGTGAAGTTATATTTGCATTTATCCTTGGACATTAAGGATGATATTGGCTGTAAATTTCTCATTTTAATGCTTTGCTGAAAATCTTTCATTATCATTTCCTATCCAATACCAGCACTCTCTGAGATAATGCTAACACCAAGTTAATTTAACAGTATCTAGAATTGTAGGAAAGAAATACTTTAAAAATAGAAAGAGTACCTGTCTTGCTCATTGTTGATTTCTTATTTTCTAAGTCAGTACATGGTACATTGAATGAACTATGTAAATTTTTATTAATGAATACACACTAACTATGTTAAGAGAGAATTTAAGATGTTAAGAGACGTTAAGGCATTAAAAGAGATGGGGGAGATGAAGAAGTATCAGTCACACACACAAAAAAGAAAAAGCTAAAAGGAAAACTATTCTTTCAAAATGTATTTAATAATGCACAAATCAAAGAGCTGAGTGTGTTGCATGATTAGAAGTGTCTTTGTTAAGAAATAATCTTTTCATGCATTCTATGTATGATGTAGAGTAGTTCAGTAGGAGAACATCAGGCAATATGTGATCTTGGAACTAGTTAAAATGAGGAAAATTACTACATGCAGTTAGAAGAATTTGGAAGTGTTAATACCAATCACAGTTTATGTCCTGGGGACTATTTTTCCCCAATGATATGAGAATTGTGACTAAGGCCCAATGTTGAAAGAAAATGTGGTCGGTAGCCAAAATCCAACTTGAGAAATTCTAGTCTTTGGACTCCGCCACTTCTTTCGAGAATCTCTGTGAAAGGTGCTAGAACCAATGAATAGAGTGGAATGGCTAGAAGAGAGGAGGCCAGATTTTGGAGAGAGATTTCTATTTGGACAGGACTGAGATAGGCATGGAGAAGATGAGTTCAAGCAGGATCTTCTACAATAAGAAATGGTGCAGAGCACAGTCCCACATAGGCCTTTCAAAGTACTCACAAATACACCCGCGAGAGAGAACATTCAAAATCCAGCCTGCAGCTTTTTGAAAGCCAATCAGTGTCAGCCAGAAAGCAGCCAGAGGATTAACAATTTGCCAGTCCAGCAAGGGTACTGGCTCCAATTCCCTTCACTACTCTCCTGACACTGGTGGTTCTAACACCTCAAAGACAGCTGACCAGAGATACGTAAAATACTAACTTCTCCCTTCTAGTCCACCTTCTATCTCCTGAGTTCTAAAGGTTCCTTGGGGGCAGAGATCACCGAAATAGATTTAGTGGGGTCCTAGATGATAGAATAAGATCCTTTTATTAATACAAGGTGTTAAAATGTACAGAGTTTGGACAGATGACATTAAAGACACTTTGGGGCACTTTTTTAAAACAAAAAACAAAGAGTTTCATGAATAACTTTCTGAGACTTCTCTATAAACTGGACAGACTTTTTTCTAGAATTTTACCAGCAGTTAACAAAAAGGAGGAAGCTATGTTCTACATAAAAGAATTTGTATTTAAAATGTTTCTTTTTTCTCACAAATAGGTAAGCAGAATAGAGGACGTGAACAAATTGGTTATAGGGATCTGAGACATTCTGTGAGATTATTTTTCAATATTTTTGCATTTTAACATATGATAAAATATATAATAATATAAGAACTTGATAAATGTTTTAGATGACTGTTGTACCTGAGTTTTGTCACATGTTTTCAGTACCTGTTTTTTATTTTTCTATATAATTATGTTGTGCCAAGTAAAAATTCTTTTATTATTGTAAGCAAATGACAGGGGTTGTTTTAATATTTAAATGATGCCTTCGCTTCTAGGGAAGGTTTACGGATGTCGCTATGTGCTGAATTTAAAGGATTATCAATAGTGGATGCATCTGCACTTACATATTTCTTTATGTTCATACATAAAGTACTACATTCTTGTCTTTACGTTGTTTCACATGTTTTTGTTTTGTAATTTTTGACAAAATTAGATTAAACTATACCTGTTATTTTCACTTGACTTTTAAAAAATGTGACAACACTTAAATGTTATAATTTTGTCCGTATACAAAAAAGTCCATAATATATATGCATATACTTACATACATGCAATATAAATGTGTGAGTGTTTATAGTGTATATAAATCTACAGACCTCTTTTTGAATTTCCTTAATATCCCACATAGGGATATATTTGGTCATTTTTTCATCTTTAGTTATCATTTGGACTCTGGGTGATAATGATGTATAAATATAGGCTCATCAGTTGTGACAAATACACCACATCAGGGAGGGATGTTGGTAACAGGGGAGGGTATCCACGTCTTTGGAGGCAGGGGTGTGCTATGATCTGAATGTTTGTGTCTGCCCAAAATTCATGGGCTGAAATCCTAACCCAAAGTGATAGTATTGATGAAAGATAGTTGGAAGAAAAGCAGGCAGGGACAATGGGGTCCCCCCCACCCTAAGAAGAAACCTCTCTTAAAAGGATTTTACACCACCCCAGGAGTAGCTCTCCACCCTTTCCCATGTGACAGTTAGATGACAAAAACCTGACTGGGAGACAGGCACAGGGAGGGTTCATCAGATTAAAACAGCCCTGCCAACAAGCCCATAAAAACCCCTAGACTTAGAAACTCTGGTGGCAACCCCTCAGGTCCCCTCCCTCTTTGGGAGCTTTGTACTATCACTTTACTGTCGCTCCATAAACTTTGCTGCTTTGCTGCCCACCACTCTTCATTCTTTGAAGCTGTCTGACCAAGAACCACAGGCACCAAAGCAGAGGAAATCCTGTAACAGTATTTGGAGGTGGGGCCTTTGGGAAGTGATGAGACCAAGAGGCCTCAATCATTAGGACTCTGCCCATGACATTAATATCCCTACAAGAGACCCCAGAGGGCTAGCTAGTCCCTCCCACAATGGGAAGTTACAGTAAGTAGATGGCCATCTAATGAGGAAGCAGCTCTCACTAGACACTGAATCTGCCAGTGCCATCATCTTGGACTTCCAGCATCCAGAACTGTGAGAAATAAATCTCTCTTGTTTATAAGCCACTCAGTCTATGGTATTCTGTCATAAAAGCCTGTTTGTTAACTTATCTGTCTCTTTCCAGCACAGTATTTGACAGAGGAGGTCACAAAACTCATTTCCATATTCTCTTGGACTCGGGTTATATGTAACCGCTTTTTTTTCTATATTTCCCAGTATTTGATGATTTCCTAAAAATCTCTTATAAACATATACATAATTCCATTGGTATCAAAGGACATGTTCTATATATACACTTCTGACAGAGTAGGCAGTTAGCTAGATATGAACAGGATTTTCCAACTATTAAAAAAGAGAAAAATCAAGGACTCGCCAACCACACCCCCCATCTCCCCAGGGCTGCAAAGGGGAAGTTTCAAACAGCTGGGGGAGCAGGGGAGCCCTGGGGCAGAGGCACGCGCTCTTCCCTATATCCACTGCCCTAAAGTAACCTACGGTTTCATTGTAATACATTTACACTGTGGTTTGGTTCCCCCTTGAGAGGGATGGCTGCTAGGAAATTTCCGCTAAAGATCATACATGGCCTTAACCTCCCCCTCCCAACCTAGGGGAAGAGACTGCCAGGTGATTGGAGAACCCTCACACAAAGACCGCCCCAATTGTGAACCTTCAAGCTAAATACAGATAAAAGGAGAACATAGCCTTAACTCTGGTGCAGTTGCCACCTCAGGGCCTGACTGCATCCCTGTCTTTTCTCTTTAACTGCTATGGACTCTGGGAAACAATCTGAGAGAAGGGGGTGAGGCGGTGGGTTAGCCCCGTGATGGGTATTAAGGAGGGCACGTATTGCATGGAGCACTGGGTGTTATACCCAAACAATGAATCATGGAACACTACATCAAAAATTAATGATGTACTGTATAGTGACTAACATAATAAAAAAAATAGTAAAAAAAATAAAGAACTGCTATTAAATTCTTACTTGAGAGTTTGGCTCTGAATTCTTTCTTGGCAGAACTGAGGTGGGCCTGGAGGGAAAAGATCCACCTTTGATATTTTCAGTTTTGAAAAGGCTTGCTTTGTGGCTTAAGCCTATAGTAAATGATGGTAAAAGTCACATATGTACTTAAATAAGGTTTTTTGTGTTACTGATAAATTCACTGTTCTCTAGCTATTGCATCAATTCCTCCTTTTTTACTGTGCAAATCTCATATCCTTACTGATTTTTCTGCCTTTTTTATAAAAGTTTTGAGAACACTGTCTTAAAACAGTCTCTTACTTTTGAGAATTTCCTAGGTTTTTTTTTTTTGTTTAAATTTTTTTAATTAAAAAAAATTTAGATTAATTTTGCCAGTTTCCAAAAATATTTTGAGTATGTTATTTGTTGCAAATTAATTTTGTATTTAAATTCAAGATGGTGGACTATTTTCATATTATGAAGTTTCCCTTTTTCTCAAATAATACCTGCATTCAAGTCTATTCTGTCTGATACTACTTTGATTAAGGTCTGCTTATTATAAATTTTTAAAAAACGTATTTCTACTTTTAATATTTTTGTATCCCCAGGTGTAGGATGAATCTCTTATAAGAAGCATATAGTAGGCTCTGCATTTTTTTTTAGTAAATGCTGACCATCTCTGTCTTTTAACTGAGATTTTTGTCTTTTTCCATCTTATGTAATTATTAAGAATCAACAACATGCTGGTAAATGTTTAACGATATTCTTCCAAAAATTATATATATACAAATTATTTTATATATTGTACTGATATAAAAAATGTAGAATACAATTTTTAAATAATACTAAATTTTAATACTGCACTATGTAAAACAATAAATTGCAGATAGCATATTTATTCTCACTAAATACTATCATTGCTTTTTGCCAAACTGTTGTTATCTGCAGCCAAATTATGATTGCAAATGATGATTCCAACATAAATGTTTGTTGATATTTTTATGTTATAAGACAAAGTGTAACAAAAAAACATATGTCAGAACTTCACTCTTGTCAATAATATGAACAACTTCTTTGCTGAATTAAATGATAGTTTTTGAACACTGGAAGAACATTTTCTTAAAATTTTGTGTGATTTACAATGAATATAGACATGACACAGTTGAGTGTGCATTATTGTCTCATTATTGTCATTCTGAACAACCAGCAATGCAATAAATGAAGCCCTGATTTGTACCATTTGTTCATTTTTGTCATGTAAAGACTCCACCACGGCAGATTTCAAGCTATTGACACGATGTCACTGACCATGGTGTGGCCAAGTAAGCGCAGTAGCAAACCATTCAACGTCACGTTTCCACCAGATACAAGAGATGTTAAAAAAAAACAAAAGCAGAAAGAAACCTAAAGGTTACAATGAATGGTAAAATGTAGTAAAATAATCAAGAATGGTGGAGTGTAAGCTGTGGTTAGACACCTTCTCAATGATGTAGAAGTGTCTGCTCTATTTGACGTTTTTCTCAGTTTTTATGATATGAGAGACAGATTACTGACTTTTTCATAAGGTGACATATTTTCTCCATATGCTAACATGTTGCATGTCAAAAGGAAAACATTCCGGAATTCTGATTTTTTTTGGTAAATATCTTATTACGCTTCCAGTTAGGTGAGAGAAATTTCCCATTCAAGTATGATGGACTACTTCATGAGTTCCGTGTGGTCTGTCACAGAACGTAATAATCTCCTTGATAACGGACTTGCTATAGTAATATTTTCCCCACCTCCCCTCTTTTTTTTTAAGACGACAACCTTCTTTTGCTTTAGAATGGTACTGAAGTCACAAATACAATAAAGACATCATTTTTTTAGGACCAAGTACATTTGTAAAATTGTTTTAGTCTGCAGAATGGTTTAGAAGCAATTTGTCAGTTGAGCCAATGTGATTACACATTCAATTTTATGACTATTACCTTCCTTTACCAAATAAACAAAATAATTAGAGAAAACAGTGAAGTTACAATCCATTTAATACTCATAAAACCTTCCTGTTGATGTAGCTTTAGAACTGGGCAACTGAAGTAACTATCCATCTTGCTTTTAGAGTAATTGCAGTTTTAAATGTGATCTCAGAGCAGAACAACCCCTGTAATTAACCACCTTGCTTTTGGAACACCTTTTTATCAGTGTGTGTCTTTGAAGCAGAACTAAAAGGAAATAAAATAATTTTCAGTATACTATTTTTTTCCTGAAGTAGTTTGTTCCAATTAATTTGCTGAATATAGGACATCCAGTGAACCACAGTGTTCACGTTACTTTAATGCACTAAAATCATGGTTCTGTTCTCCACACTTTGTATTACTTTCGCCAAAAAGAGAATTATTGCTATCAACTATTTCCACAAGGTGTATGCTTCTCCAAGTGTTTTATGAAAGGTTTTATTATATTTTACTCTTACCAGTCTTGAGAATGAGGCTAATATGATTCCCCCATTTTATTGAGGGGTTCAACATCTATTTCTGTATGTCTTCTTTGAAAAGAACTGAATGTTATGTTTTGGTCATCATTTATATGATGGAATGAATAGATCACATTGGATAAGACAAAGCAAGTGTTACATCTCTGGTATTTTGCAACCCTGACTGCTTGAATTATTCCTAGGACAGTGGTGCTGTTCTCCAGCTGCTCTATGTCAGGTGTACTGTCTAAGGCTATAATTCTGATACAAGGCCCCCTAAGTTAATGACTGATTTTAAATGAGCTAACAAAATATGGTAAGGACTAAAAGGGTTATTTTAGGGCAATTTTTAAAAGTGGAAAACAGAAGAGATTCCTTTCTCTTTGCCATGATATTCATTAGCTAATAAGTTTTTTTTTTTTTTTTTTTACACGAGTCAGTAAATAAAATGTTTGGATCTCCTAGAGAAAAGAAATACTCAATATAGTCACTTAATTCAATAAAATTAATACATATTATTAATTTATTGTTTAATTAGTTGACTTTCAAAATGCCATATTATCTTCTCATATTGGGCATCATTCTCTGAGAACATTGTTTGTTAAAATGTTACAGGAAATTTAAAAAATTAACAGTCCATTCAATCAAATATACATTTTCAAAATGCTGAAAAACTTTTTTGACTCCAAAGTGCTCTGAGCAGAGGAATATTTAATTTCCTAATTTTAACAAATATTATCTGAATATCAGATAATCAGATCTGAACTGCAAAGGTATTTCAGTTCTTTGCTGATGAGGTCAATCTCCTTCTACAGGTAGAAATTTAAGCAGTGATTCAAAAATTTCAATGACTCTCCACCCATAGCATTGATTTTTAGGGCAGTCAAACAAACTTAATCACTGCTTTTTCCTCTGTCTGTGAAGTAGTAACTTGTTTCCTTCCTTTATATGCTAGACAATTGGCAGTAATGATAACCTCATTCTCTTTTGAGGTTTGAGATGTAGGCATCCTCTGCTCCCTGACAGAGATGCTATGCTACAAAGCAGACTTGTTGTTAAACAGCTCTCTCAGTGATAGTTGACAAGTTCAGATATGCAAAGACAGAGTAAGCATTGCCACCAGGAAAATGAATGATTCCTTGGCAAAACAAACAAACAGCATGGGCCCTGTGACCCACAGAGCCAAAAACTCACTCCATGGCTCCATCTATAAAAATCCTTTTTTCTCAACTCACTAATTCTGTTTCGCCTTCCATATATTTAAGGCTTTCCAGCCCAATGTCTAATAAATCTATGTTCCAGACTGTGTTCTCACAAACATCTCAACACTTTAATCTCACTCCATCCTACTTCACCCACCCGCACAACTTGTCTATGCTAACAGTTTCCAGCTCCTCTTTTGCTCACTCAGCTTTTCTCTATAGACTACACTAGCACTTTTTCTTATTTCTCTTCACGTTTTTCTCCCAGTCCTGCATTACAAAAAGCTCAAACCCTGTCTGCAAAGTTCAAATCAGAAGAAAATGAGTAGAAAGTTTAGAAGGTGGAAAAAGGGAAAATGCATTTGTTAATATATTTGTTCCCTTATCAAGGCCAACTGGGGGGAGGGTATTAGTTTTATGTAGTGTAGATGGAACTTAAAAAAAAAAAAAAAAGACGAAGAACAGGACTCTTCATTTGGTGACTTATAGCCAAATGAAACACTAGCAATTTTGAGGGTCACAGTAGATACGCATAATTTTCATGCTGCTAAGGAAAAGAGTGCTGAGGTACAGTCCCTAGGTCATTATGCAAAATCAATTTACAATTTCTGTGAACACATACTGGACCTTGGAAATCTTGTTCCAATTAAAAAAATAAAACACATAAAACTTAATCAGTTGCCTTTAACATTGATCACCTGATACCAAATTAACATAAGATGATAAATGGGATTTGGGGTCAAAAGACTTGGGTTTAATCAGGCCTCTTCTCCATGTTCACTCTGTGGGTTCAAACAAGTTTCCATTAATTGCTTGAGCAGTTTTCTTAGATGTAATGAGAAATTTCTCATTAACCTTGAAGAATTGCTGTGAGACTTAAACATAATGTATACTAAGCATAGGTGCTTAGATACAGAGCATAATACAGACTATCTGTATAGTTAGATACAGAGTATCTAACACTTGGTATGTGCTTGATGAATGACACTAAAATTTCCTATATATTTGGTTTTTTGATTAATTAAATATATATTTAGGTGTACATGGAAGTTCATTTATGCATTCCCTTATTCATCAAGGATACATTTGTTTGACATAAAACATGGGTGCAAAAATAAAGAATACATGTATTTCTCATTATTACCTTTACAGTGATGTTTGCTTTTTGTTCTTCAAAGAAATCCCTAATGTCTAATGGAAATCTGAAAAGGAAAAGGAAAAGAAAAAAGTGAGCTTGTTAAAGATTACTCACCAAACACTGCATGAATGACTATCCTTGTGTTATAACTCTAAACACCTTGATGAAAGCTGACATAAGACTTCTTAAAATTAAATTATAAATGTGATTAAGCCAATGATCATTATAAGAACATTAATTAAATCTGCCACTTTGGGCCACATGATCGAATTTTTCTTTAATAAGTTTCATAGGTCAAAAGCTCTCAAATGAGCTAACCAGAAATTCCTGAGCAGGTGATCACATGAACACTCAAAGTCAATCAAGCGGTGCAATATGAAATTAAATTCCATATTTACACACACATCTTTTATTAGACATGTATTTACTCAAATTACAGAAAATATTGAAAAGCTTGAATGAAACCATGCATGTTATCTCTGCTTAGAGTAAAGAACACTTCCATGAATTTTTTTTGAGGTAAAAGTGCTGTTTTTCTGAGCTCAAGTAACCTCAAATTTTCATCACCAAAGTGAGCATTATCATTTTAGATTGGCAAGATGTTTTTTGCTCACTCCTAATCTTTTAATGTCATATTCATTGAATAAAACACAAAAATTCACATTTTTACAGGTGTTTATCTAGTAGGTCAGGTATATATTAAACCTATACCCTGAAATAGTTGAGAAATGAAAATACAGAGATGTCCATTGTATTAAGTGAATTTAGAGAGAAGGTAGCATGAACGTCCTAAAATATACTTTCATTTTTGAGGATTTTTTTGTGTTGCCTCATATTGTCTGCATTTCTATCACATATCAGTTCATGCTTACCCTTATGACTAAATGTAGTTCAAAAAATATGGTTTGAGTAATTTATCTGGAAGAAAAATAGCATTATTTGGTAAATGAGTTAAAAACTTAAGTTAAAGAATGAGCAAGTTACATCTAATTCCCACTATACTCTCCACTAGCTGAAGCCAAAGGGCTAAAACTAGAGGTGAGATTAGTAGGTACTCAGTTAATATTTATTATTAATTAACATTTAATTAGTTGTCTTTCAGAATGTCATGTTGATTATTTTTTCCTTTTGAGTATCATCAAAATGACAAATTTTGTGTTAAAATGTTGAGGAAATTTTTAAAATAAGTTAAAAGTCCATCAAATAATATACAAACCCTCAAAATGTTGAAGTTTTTTTACCCCAAAGTACTCTGATTATAAGAATAATTTAATTTATTCATTTTAGCAGTTTGTATCGGTTGCAGTAATCACAATTTATAAAACTTTAGTTAAAACAAGAAAAATATAGAAAGAAGATTTATAAGTAATTTTGGAGTTATTACAACTGTCAAATCAGAGTTAACTTAATAATTTCTACCTTCTTTCTTCATTTTTTAAATGTCTAGAGCTTAATATTTTGAATCTTACAGGCTCAACATCTAATATTTCTTTTTTGGTTTTATACTGGCTCTATTGTGACCACGGGGGAATGTCTATATCTCCATATCTATATGAGCAGATTGTCCAAGGAAAGCAGGGTAAATCATCCTGGATAATACTCAGGGCATACAATATAAACATATATATATTTACTTATTTGAAAGAGAGAGTATGCTCATGTGCGGACACAGGAGCAGAGGTGGGGGGTGGGAGAAGAGGCAGAGGTGGTGGGAGAGGGAAGGAATCTTAAGCACAGTCCAAGCTCAATGAAGAGCCCAATGGGACTCCATCCCAAGACCCTAAGATCATGACCTGAGCCAAAACCAAGAGCCTTGGACACTTAACCATCCAGGCACCCCATGGCACAAATTATATTTAACAACAAATTTCAACAACACAATTTGGACCCCACTGTATTAATTTTTAAAATGTAATTAGTTAACTAGTTAATTGATTAATTTTGCTATTTACATTCCAATTTACATTTTAGGATGGAAATCTGGCTCAGTCACTATGGAATATTTTAGCAAAATGCATTGAAATAATAGTCATTTAAGCCTAAATGTTTGGGGGCAGCAGCCTTTCCTAAGTGCTCTGAGGCTCCTTTAGCAGCAAAAGCAAGTCTAGGGACATCTCCAATGTACCATTCCTAATACATTGTTTTCTTTCATACCTCAGCAATCAAGTTGAGGTTCTTAGACACTGATCTACCAGAGTAATCCTCAGTTGTAGACTTTGTTCTGTATTTCAGTTATAAATATGTGGGAAGAAATGGACAGGCTCAAAACACCAGATCTAATGTCCCTTTAGGAATACTGCTGGGAACCAAAGCAACTTTAAGAAAGAATTAAAATGGCATAAATAGTAAAGCAGTATCAGTTCAGTATTTTAGTAGGAAATTGGATTAGAAGAGTAAAGTCTGGTTGATATTGGGATTTACTCCATGTACTTAAAAAGTTTTACCTTGCAACTGAGTTCTATAAATATGTTTAGATTAAGTTTATTAAACTATTTATGACAATAAAAATCATCCAAGTACTTTAGGAGATTATATTAACAGATAAATAAGGCATGTGATATTCACTGACAAATACAATTACATTGAAAAATTATATTTCTTCAAGTATCTTATAAATTACAGCTTTTAGAGTAATGGATTTTTGTGTTATGCTTTCAGTAATATTAACTATATTGTCTACCTTTTACAACATTTAACATATTTTATTTTGCCAACTGATGGTAACCCATAATTTATTCATATTTATTTATATGATTGTGTACATTTGAAAATTATTGAAAAAAATGATTCATTATATGATACAAAATAATACAAACAAAACTGTTCTATTTGATTCACTAGATTTTTAAGGAAATATATGCAGAGAATAAACTATATCTATATCAGATGATACCAGTTATTTAAAAGCAACGTTTCTGTAACTCACTCTGCAATTTATTAACCTATTGTTAGGAACAGACTAGTTCTTTGATATTAATTCATGAAACTTAATTTGAATAATTCCCTTGCTAATTTATTCATAAAACAGAAAGATAATAATGATGAATTCTGCTTAGTGTTTTTCACATGTCATTCAGTACTTTGATGTACTTAAAAAGTAACTATGAAAATGGATAAATATTCACTCAAGGTTTTGATCTCTCTAATACAGACATTTTCAAATCATTTTGAAAAAAAACTTTAGAAAAATAGCTGTGACTATAGTCTACTCAGATTATTCTAACTTGAAGTAAATTTAAAATAATATGTAACCATAAAAAGGCCCAGGAATTTCCCCTGAGAAGTGAAGTAAAACCGTAATTAAAACAAAAAACTGTTAGACTTTGAAGAAAAGCCAAACATTTGTATTAGGGTGATGCAGTAAAGTGCAAAGTTAAACAGAAGTGACTTAAATCATCAGCTAGGTGCATTTTCTGCATTTGTGCATTTTCAAATGTGTATATTTCAATAAAAGAAAAGGAAGTAAATTGTCATGGAAAGAGGACATGAATCTATTCCTGTCATCATACTTACAAAGTGAGAATAAGTCCTAAGGGGTAACTCCTATAGGAACTGACAGCATTGTGAACTTCAAGAGTTTTCCTGTGTCATCTGAATGAGGGTAGTCTCTGTTGAACATTGGTTTAAGTGGTCCATAGTAGTCACAATGATTCCCAGTCTCTTATACAGTGAGTACAGTGATTAGCAAAATCATTTTTAGCAAGAAGCATCCTCAGCTACATGTAGAAAATCTCTAGATGGGGAATGGTGCTCTGATTAAGACATATCAAGGTCACCTTGCTTGCCATTCATGACTTGGGTAAACAGAAGAACACAGAACCCAGGCTTCAGGAAAAAAAGAAAGAAAGAAAAAAAGAGAAAGAAAGAAAGAAAGAAAGAAAAAAAGAAAGAAAGAAAGAAAGAAAGAAAGAAAGAAAGAAAGAAAGAAAGAAAAAAGGAAGAAAGAAAGAAAGAAAAGAAAACCCAAAAGAAAAACCAAAAAAACCCCTGCACATTACACCTCTCAGTCAAGCAAGAATGGAAAATCTGTGACCCAGGATTTATTCACAGGAAGAGTGACTAGACAAAGGGTATGACCTGGAATTGGCCTATACCCTAGAGAACTGGGTAAAAAGAAAATGTGTAAGTAGATTCTGGAACCAGTGGGAAAGGATACAATGTTAAATACAGAACCCACTGAGCATACAGAGAAAAACAACTTTCCAAAGCAAGTATTCCCCAATTGAGGTCATTAAGAAAATATTACAGTCAGAGACAGAAGGTGGAGTAAAGAAATATCAGTGCACAGAGGGAAAGTCTTTTATAGCACACTTGTGAATTCTGCTAAGAGCAAAATTGTATCTGCGAAGGGAGCTGAACAGGTTTTGACAGTAATTTGCTTCAGTCATTATTATTTGTGAATTAGTGTCCTGTGTGGTAAGAGCAAAGAAATATTTCAAAATACATATTTCAGTTCTGAAAATGTAGGCTTGTTTTAACACTCCAGTTCATGATAACTGTTGCAGTAACTAAATAAGAGCTGCAGACAACTAGAAGAGAAAAACACATCCACATGATGAAGTCAAATATTCATATCCCACTCATTTAGTTTAAGAAATTTTGAAAACAATAGCTGTGCACAAAAATATTTCATTCTCTCCTACCAGAAGTCATTATTTGTATTTAAGTAACAATTTATGTGCTAAGTATGTTACATTCCAATGTGTTCCAGTTCCAACAAACAAAACTGCAGGGAAATAACTACACAAAAATGCTTGAATGAAGATGACACATAGTCACATTCCCTGTTGTGACACCATGCATAAGGGCTTAAATCAAAAAGATTTGCAAAACCAAGTGTTAGTGAGGATGTAAAGCAAATGGAATCCTCACAGATGGCAGAGGAGAATGTGAAAGGACACTACACTTTGGAGAAGGGCATATATCTACACTGTACTCTGCAATTAAGCTCCGTGAAAATACATACTCATGAAAAGACTTGTACAAGCATATCGGTAGCAGCAATATTTGTAAAAACTAGCAACTGCAAAAACAAGCGAAGCCAGAACAGAACAAAACAATTGTCCATTAACAGGAGAACAGATAAATACATGTGGTTCAGCCACACAATGAAATACTACTGAGCAATAGAAAAGAATGAGTTTCTGATTACTGAACCTCAAACTATAAAGCATAAATTTGAATGAAAGAAGTCAAACATGAGAAAACAAGTAAAATTAATTATTGGTGATAGAGGTTAGAAAGTTTGAAATGTTGCAGGAAAATAATCAGACCGGCGACAAACCAAGTAACACTTGGAGAAGTAGGAGAACTCAGGTTTATTTTATGCCGGTGGACCCAGACAAGCTCGCAACCCGAAATTCTGAGCCCCGGGCAGCAGGGTTACGGAGCTTTTATAGGGGAGCGCAGGGGGTCAGGTACCAAGGGCTGTGCTGACCGCTGGTGGGTGGGTTTAAATTGGGCGGGGTTGCTTTAGGGGGAACATCAGTTAGGGCAGGGAGCCTGTTGCGGGAAGCCTGCTACAGAAGCAGAAACAGCTGATTATTTCTTGCTTGCAGAGGGGCTTCTGGTTATCTCTCACTATTGTCAGTAACTTCCCACCTTTTGGGGCCTACTGGCCTGGGCCTGCACTGAGTAATCCTCCTCTACACCACTACTGGGTATACCAGGGTGGGGAAAGTAACTATAAAGGTACTTTGAAGAAAATTCTGGAGTGATGCAAATGGTTTGTTTTGCTTTGCATGGTAGTTAGATGGGGCTATGGAATGGTTAATCTCATCGAACTGAACACAAGACCTGTGCATCTGATTGCTTGAAAATAGATCTTGATTTTACCAAAGTTTAACAAAGTTTGGGATATAAGGGCACTATTTTGTGCTTTTTGGGAAAGAATGTGAATCAGCAAAGATATCTCACTGATCCTTATATTCATGTTTATATATTTTAGGACTCCAAGAAGATACTTAGTTTGGGGTTTTATAGCTAGTTTCTTCCAGTTATGATAAGCTTTAAAAAGACAGGTATAGTAGAAACATAATTAAACTATTTCCTTGAGGCGAATTGACAAAGTAGACTTATTTTTCCTTGAGCCGATGGAGGATATATTATTTAACTTTACCTACTGTTGTTAGCTATTTTAAAGAAATATTGCCCTATTTTAGTGTTCAACGGTCTGTAAAGGTTTCAAGGTTGGGAAGTAATAATTTCCTCAACCAAATTTAGTTTCTCCATACAATTTGGCCATATGCCAACATTATATCATTCAGGTACACTTTATTGGCAAATTGTTTTGATATATCTTTGTAATCTAAGAAAAAGCCGTGTTGCTTATGAATAGAGGCAGAAAGCTGTTTGTGTGGGATTGCTTCTTCCTGCCTCACCATAGAATTTTATCAGCTGATAAATATTTTGAATTTCATCCGGTGTACAATAATCTGATGTAAATAAATGAGCCAAACGGATAGTTGATTTTAGAGGGAGATTCTAAAAAGTAAAATCCAGTAAATCTAGATGAATGAGTGGTTTCTACATACCAAAAATATTGTATATTAAAGATTACAAAAATTATGAAACACTATCAACCTTGAGCTAACAGACCACTAATTCTAAATTGATGACAGTTTTGGTATAAAAAGGCTTCAGGTCCTTTGACTAAAGAACCTTAACTCTGATTTAATTCTAAGGAAACAGAGAGTTTTTGACATACATTGATACATCGGTCTCACTGCACAGCAACAGTTGCAGGGAGTAGGGCTGGCTGATCATAGATCCTGACGTGCTTCTAACATGCAACCATTGGCATATGAAACCACTGGCAGCTCTGAGGGCCTTTCAGGAATCTATTCTTTTTTTTTTTAAGATTTTATTTATTTATTTATTTATTTATTTATTTATTTATTTGACAAAGAGAGACAGCCATCGAGAGAAGGAACACAAGCAGGGGCAGTGGGAGAGGAAGAAGCAGGCTCCCAGCTGAGGAGCCTGACATGGGGCTTGATCCCAGACTGCCGGGATCATGCCCTGAGCCAAAGGCAGACACTTAACGACTGAGCCACCCAGGCGCCCCTCAGGAATCGGTTCTATACACAAGCCAGGATAAAGGTAACTATGGACGATCAAATTTGGATACGGCAGCAGTTAAATGTAACATTTCCAATTATTATTTAACAACTCTGAGTCTTGTTTTCCTCATATGCAAAATCAAAGCATTGAATCTATTGGTCATTGGATTCCTCTCAGATTCGAAAATTCTTTCATGACGTCTCTCTGTATGATCTCCCATAAGAGGTGAGTAAGTTTAGCTTCTTTTCAGCCTTCCCTTCATTTTGGTATTGACTTAGCTTACTTTTTTGCAAAATGTTACCTATCCTTGGGAACACAGTACAAGAAAACCAAAATTATCAAATGTAAGTCCTTTCCCCTCGAATGCCTCCTTTCAATTTTTCTCACCTTAGGAACTGCAACAGAAATAAAATAAAATGTTTAAATATAATGAATGTGATTCCAACTGTCCCTATGCCTGTACTACATTTTACTTACGATTCTAGCAGCTGAATCTGGGAATACTCCCCACTTTTTTGTTTAGGGGCAGTAACCGCATTGAAAAGTTAAAAAGTTATGATTCTATACCCCTAACATAAAAGTAAACTTTTATGTTTCCTGCTATTTGAATCATCGATGGTGAACAACGGTCTTCAAAGGCAAGAAACAAACAATATCACATATAGTCTGCTTGATCACATGTTTGAGGGACATCTCTCTGAGCAGCACTGATGAGGGGGCAGAAGGCTAGCTGAGGACAGGAAGACGCTGACACCCCCCATCCCCACCCCATGGGATATATGTGACATTCCTCAGGCACTCCTGGCTGCTCTAAAGGAAAAACAAATAGTTAATTTATAGAGATTACAGTTCTACAAAACAGAAGTCTCCCTCAGTTTACAAAAGCCTTAGCAATTTACAAGAGCAAAGCATTCCTATCAATGCCCTAACTTCCAGAACAGAATGTAGATACAATTAAATGTCCTTATAATCTGCAGCCCATTGACAAATACTTGAAGTGAACAAAGTGTAAAGTTCCTCCAGGAAGCTCCCAACTATCCTACTGTTAATGTCTTACTAGAAGGAAAACCACCTTAACTTGACCTCTGGCAAGGCCTCAGGTATCTTGTTTAACATATGAAAGCTCTTTCAAACCTCCCTTTTTCCTCACCTCCCCCAACCCTATAGTATATAATCAGCCACACCTCACAACCTGGGGCAGCCCCTCTTTCTGCCCACTGGTCCTGTTCCGGTGCTTTAAATAAACCACCATTTTGGTCATTCCTGATCACTGCACTGAACCTCACCTATACTCCAAAACCCCATCAGCATCCCTGGGAAACCAGTCCTTTTGTAAGATTCAAGTGCATGGTCCCTCTCTTGGCATAAATGATATCCTGAGAAAGACATTTACATATACATTTTCTGTATCACTGAAGCTACTGGGTGAAAAGGTCAAACACTGAGTCTAAGGAATGGACCAGGAAAGGGAAAGGATGAGTAAGCAACGGAAGGGCAGCATCAGCAGCAAAACAGGTAGACAAAAAGCAAGCTCTTTATAATCTGAAAGCCAACAAGAGAAGCAAAAGCGAATCAAAGAACCATATTTGTGAGAGAGTATAGGGGAAGAGAGACAAAAATGAAACAAGATGAAACCAGAGAGGGAGACAAACCATAAGAGACTTAACCTTAGGAAACAAACAGGGTTGCTGGAAAGGAGGGGGTGGGGCAATGGGGTGGCAGGGTGATGGACACTGGGGAGGGTATGTGTTGTGGTGAGCGCTTTGTGTCATGTAAGACTGAGTCACAGACCTGTACCCCTGAAACAAATAATACATTGTATGTTAATAATAAAAAATGAATAAAAAGAAAGAAAAGAAAAGAAAAGAAAAGAAAAGGAAAATGTGGCAAAAAAGAAAGCCAATAGGAGAAAAAAAAAGGGTCCATAATGATTTGAAGAAAGATGGCAATATCTTTCTTTCTTTTTCTTTTTCTTTTTAAACTTTACTTTTTTATTTGTCAGAGAGAGAGAGAGAGCACACCAACAGGGGGAGCAACAGGCAGAGGGAGAAGGAGTCTCCCTAGCAATGTCTTAATAGAAATATATGTGAGCATTTATCTACCAAAAAAAAAAAAAAAAGTCCAGAAAAGGACAAAAGCATAAGGGTATGAAAGGAAATAGGAAATGAAACACCAACTTCGTCATTTCTCAGTAAAGTGTATTCAGTTTGGCAATATTGCCTATACTCTTGTCAAGGAAATGTCTTTTTCATTTTTTGATAATCCCAATTTTATAACTCTGTATATGATATTTTGGATTTGGGCTCTTTCCTCGAGAGATCATTGTTCACACGTAATGAAACAGATGTCAAGTGAAATAGAAGACAGTTATCCACTCAGGGAAATGGTAATGAATATCAGTGTGAACTCCCACCAAACACTAAATTTAAACATTATAATCTTTAAATGAACTTTTAGGTTAAAAACTGTATTGATTTAAATAGGTATTTTTTTTTTTTGCATGTTTACATTTGTTTTTCTTCTGCTTCTACGTGTTCGTGATTTCTCAGTACCCTCTCCAGATTCTGGAGGTGGAGCGGAAAGGTCCCACCCTCTAATCACCTGGTAGGTTCTTCTCTTGGCAACCAGCCTCCACACTTGGGTGGGTCCAAAACTCGCTCATTAACATAACAAAACACCTTTATAGCTCTCTCCGCTTAGGAAATTCCAAGGGTTTTAGGAGCTCTGTGCCAAAAACAGGGACAAAGACGAAACACATATTTCACACTATAAGTCATATCACTGGGAGTGAGAGATAAACCTTAGAGGAATTAAAATCTGGTTCCAGTGACTCATGAGACCCTGCCAGTTCTGTACAGTTCCTATGGTTTACTGGGAGAAGTCATCCTTGAACTATATGAGATATACTAATACCTCTCAAATCAAATATGTTGGGTCTACTTATTGCCTAAGGCAATTTGAATTGGCTTTTTGTTGCTCAAAAATAAAACTTCTGACTATTACAGTTTTATTTATAATGGCAATGAAGGTGAAATTCTGGCATTACCATATTAAATTATGGCACTTTTATACAGTGGAATTTCATGCAGCTATGAAAAATCACATTAAAAAATAATGGTCTAGACAATTGTTTACATTATAGTATTATATGGAAATCAGAATACAAACAATATGATTCTATTAGTTGATGCTAAAACGTTAGAACTTATAAAAAGAAAAAATATCAAAGGGAACACACGTATTAATAGCTGTTGCCACCAGATAATGGGATTATGTTTGATTTTTTATTATTCCTTACTCTTTTCTCTTTTCCAACAATGAACATATATTGCTTTTATAATAAGAAAAATAATTCACTTTATTTGAAATGCTCTTGTGATTAAAAAGCAATTTAAGCTTTACAAAAGGAATAGATAATTCACTTGTTCTTAGCAAAAATAACAGCCAAAAGAGGACACTGGATTATATTCCCAAACTGTTTTTAGATAAAAATGTTAATGAATCTCTCTATATTTGTTTTTCTTAAAAAGTTCCAGTTTCTATTCAAATAAAAAGCAAATGTAAAATATCCAAATTTAAGACAATTTTATATCAAGAAAAATCCTCTTTTGTCTCACGTATTACTCCTCTAGTCCCCAAGTACCCTCTCTAGTGTCAGCAGCAAAATTGTCTCGGCATTTTTTAGGAATCATACAACTGCCATGAATTTGTAATTACTGCAACTGTATTTTGTCATCTTTTGTTCCAGCAGATTCAACTATTTTTAGTTCATACATTCATGATACGCAAATGTTAAGTACCTCAAGCTGATCTTAGGTGATGACAGACTGAAAAATCAGCCTGTCACTTCTGGCTGGATAGAAGCAGTAGTCATTTCACTGTGAGCTAGTGAGATTCACAGAGTTAAACCACAACATTTACTTAGCTCCTATGTGCCAACCAATAATCCGTACAAAATAGGAGGATACTTGAGAAATGCATAGCATTTTTTAATAGTTGTTTTCGCTATCATCTGTAGAGTTCCTAGCAGTAGATGTCAAGAACTACACTCAATGATTTACAGAACTCTTGAGTAAGTGTTATTGTCATTCCAGAATCGGGTTCTTGGGGTTTGGGAATAGGTGATTACAAAGCTTGCCAGAGGTAACGTGAATAAACAGAAGCAGCTGTTGGTCTGCTGGGCTTCAAATTCTGTGCATTTTAATGCCTAATACCTTCGTGAAATCTATCATATGTACTATATAGGAGGCACGCACTCTCTTGGCCTATAGTTTGGACTGTGTAATGTGTCTCATTCTACTCACAGTACTAGTCTGCCTTACCTACTAGTTAGTGATATGTTAGCTATAGGTTGGAAACAATATACAGAGGGACTTGTTGGGTGCAGTCAGAATGTTAGTGTTTAATGGTAATATAGACAGAAGATGGGAAATGGGATAAAGGATGCACTAAGAATAAATTTTAGAAGAGGCTAAGAATGTAATGAAACCCCAATCTTTTTGAGACTAGTTTCAGAACTGATCTGTGACTCAGAATATGTTGGGCCTGTGGATACTTGCAAGATTGTGTGAGTAAATGGCACTGTGGTTTGGACGGGGAGTGGAACAATATAATGCAATGGCTTAGAGAAGAATTATAATACCCAAGTTCAAATCCTGGTCCATCATTTATTTGTAGCATGAACTTGGGAAAGTCAATTTTCCTCCTCTGTTCTTCAGTTTTCTCAATTGTAATAAAAAAGTGAGAATAGCACACTTCTCATAGGGTTGTTCAGAGTTAAGTTAGTTACCACAGCACTTAATCTAACATTTGGCACATTGTATACATTTGATAAATGCAGCTCTTTGACCCATGAAGATTCTTCTTGGTATGGAGAAGATGTATCCTACAGCTAAATTTTAAAGCTGCCGTTATTTTTTCTAAATATGGTAAAATATAAACAACATAAAATTTACCATTCTTAAGTGTATACATTAAGTTATATTAAATATTTTCACACTGTTGTGTGACCATTACCGCTATGTATCTCAAGAACTTTTTAATCATTCCAAACCGAAACTCTACACCCATTAAACAATTAACTCCCCGTTGCCCCCTCCCTTATCCCCTGATAAGCTCTGTTCTACTTTCTATGTATTTTACTATTCTAGGAATTATACAATATCTGTAAGCTCGTATGTTTATATGTATATAGGTAGGTAGGTACATATTAATTTGGCTTACTTTTTTTATTTGGACTCTTCCACAAGAATATAAGCCACCACAGTGCAAATATTTTGTCTATTATCTTTACTAATATTTCTTCAGCTCCCAAAACAGTTTATGATACATAGTTGGTGCACAAGAGATGTTAGTAAAACAAGTGAATACAAGAATGCGTGTTAATCTTTCCTTTTATGTATGCTCCAAAATTCCCTGATAATAACCACCATCTCTTTTCCCTTTTCCCCACCTTCACATCATGAGAAGTAAATCCCTCTCTAAAGTGGAATTATTTAGAAAAGTCACCATTATGAAAAAGGCAATACCCAGTGTGGACAGCTCAAACCCTCATGCATTGCTAGTAGGAGTAAAACTCATGCAAACATTGTGGAAAACTGTTTGACGCTGCCTACTAAAAGTAAATATATGCAATACTAAGAACATCTATTCCACTTATACACACATGAATGTATTCATTTCTACCCAAAGGTCTACACAATAATCCTCATACCAACATTATTCCCAGGGTGTGAAAACAAAACAACCTGAGTATCTTTACAGTAGAACAGATAAAGGAACGGTGGTATGGCTATAAAGCTGAATACTCTTCAGCAAGGAGAATGAACAAATCTATAAATATATATGGCAAAAGTATCATCTAATAAAATAAGCCAGACACACAAAAAAAGGGCTTACCGAATTATTTTTTACATAAATTTTAACAATAGCATAACTCAAACTAATGTATGGTGTTAGAATTCAAGACACAGGTTGCCCTTTGAAGGATGAGCTGGGTGATGACTGATACAGGGAGGGAGAGGGTTTCTCATGTTTTAGTAATGTAGTGTTTCTTGATCTGGATTTTGGTTACACGGGTCTGTTGACTTTGTGGATATTCAACAAACTATCCATTTCAAAAATATATTTAACTTGTCTTTGCGTATAAAATACGTGAATAGAAATGTTTACATTAAAAAATGATAGATTTTGCAAAAGTTCTTTGGGACAAAAATGGTGTTGATGTTTAGCTTACCTAGTAAGTTCCACCCCTGTTCGGTTTTGGTTTGATGATTCCATCCTATAGTGCCACTTTCCCATTGTCTGAGAAGGAGGCATTTTACATTTCTTTCACATATTTAGTTCTTGTTAATTTACAGATTAATCTAGACAACTAGCACCGTAGCCAAGTTAAACGGTTATATAAAAACTGAAGGAATTCAGTATCTACAGAATACAAGTAGCATCACAGACTAAGAGAAACTTTTAGATTAGATTCTTGTAAGACTGTTATTATATTTTTATTTTAGAATATGTTTTATTTAGACCATATCAAATTCTGCATAAATTGGATCACTAACTTGAGGTCCTATTCTGATAGTACATTTCCAATAATAAAACTATATAAATGGCGATAATAACAATTTCATATATAATAGTTATATTTTTCTAAAAAAATAATTTTGCTTAATACTTAGATTTGCAATAGTCATCATTGGGAAAGTAAGTAAACCACTGTGCTGATTCTGTATTAATGATTGTATGTAGTTGATCATTTGATAGTGGACTGAGCAATTATCCATCATGGTTTGGGGAATTTCTTTATGCCTCTGATATAAGAAATGTAAGAACTACTTTCAAAAATATGTTATTGGAGGGTGCCTGGGTGGCTCAGTTGTTAAGCATCTGCCTTTGGCTCAGGGCGTGATCCCAGAGTCCTGGGATCGAGCCCTGCATTGGGCTCCCTGCTCCACTGGGAGCCTGCTTCTTCCTCTCCCACTCCCCCTGCTTGTGTTCCCTCTCTCTCTGTCTCTCTCTCTCTCTCTCTGTCAAATAAATAAATAAAATCTTAAAAAAATATGTTATTGGAAGTATTTTCTGTCGGGTAGTAATCTTTTAGATGACTTTTTGTATACTTAATAAAGAGGATATGAATCCAGGAATAAGTTTTAAAAGCTGATAGTAGGGGGCACCTGGGTAGCTCAGTTGGTTAAGCTTCCAGCTCTTGGTTTCAGCTCAGGTTATGATCACTCTCATGAGACTGAGCCCCATGTGGTATGGAGCTCTGCGCTTAGTGGGGAATCTGTTTGAGATTCTCTGCCTTTCCCTCTCCATCTGCCCCTCCCCATCACTCCTGCTCATGCTCTCACGTATGCTCTCTCTCTCTTAAATAAATAAATAAATAACATCTTTAAAAAAATAAAAATAAAAGCTGATATTAGGTACATGATTTACTCTACAAATACTGACTGAACCTTTCTTGATTTTATGACGTTGAATCTAGTTTCATGTGAAGAAAAAATAAAAGTTCTTTCTAAAATTAACTCCCTATTAACATGTAGGACTCCTTAAAGATACATTTTAATAGTCAAAGTTTTTCCTTCTATTACAGAATCCTGTTTTGGCAAAAGTCAAATCAAGAGGCCATTTGCGTATACTCACACATATCCATAGGAAGGACACCCAGAATGAAAATATTTTCTGTATATAAGAAGCATATTCAGAAATGATTGTATTTTTAGATAGCATTTAAATTTTTAACTAAATAGTTGATTTTTATTTCTTCAATTCCCTATTATAAATTGCCTAGATAATTTCTTCTGTTTACAATTTCCTTTCACCGGTATAGAAATTAGAATTGTCTAAGGTATGGAATACAAATTCATTAATTAGATTTCCAAGATTAGAGTGTGCTCAATTTTTAAAATATTTTCTTAATCTGAATATAATCTTGTAACAAAATTCATCATTTGAAGAGTAGAGTTTGATGAGTTTTACAAATATACAGAGGCTTATAAACTCTACTAAAATCAAGATAGAGAACATTTAATTCACCTGAAAAAGTTTTGAAGATGCTTTGCAGTCACTTTTTTTCCCCCACAACCCTAGACCTTAGTAACCATTACTCTGATTTCTATTCCTATAATTTGGATTTTTCCAGAATGCCATATAAGTAGACACATAGAATATGTGGTCTTAGTGTCTGGCTTTTCTATTTTGGGTAATGATATAAGGCTTCATCTGTGTCATTGCATGTACCTGCAGCCATTATTTATTACTGCTAAGTACTAAGCCATTTCACTGCGCCATTTATTATGGCAGAATACTATGCCACATTTTGTTCATCCATTTACCTCTTGATGGACATTTAGGTTCTTTGCTATTTGGATATTATTAGTAATGCAGCTATAAATATTTGTGTGCAGTCTTTGTGGATATGTTTTAATTTCTCAGTCAAATGCCTAGGAGTGGAATTGCTGTAGAGGCATGACAATAAATGTCTAATAACCAGCTTTCTGGAGGGCTGTGGGAGGAGAAAACTTAGATTGTAATTTTGCTGATTGTCATAGTGCAAATATTTCCATTGTGACTGATTTCACACTACAAACAATACACCCTGAAGGCAAAATGAGAAGAGATGAGCACAGAAAACTGTTGTAAGGCCAGTGTAAGCAAGGTCTAGAACACACATCATAGAACTGCTAGTTTAAAGAGTTAAGTGAATATTTAACTATAAGAAACTTCCAAACTGTTTGCTAAAGGAGTTGTTCATTTTTATATTTATACCGGCAGTATATGAGAATTCCACTATCACTTGGTCAGGCTTTTTAAATGTTAGCCATTATAGTGTTAGTAATATCTCATTGTGATTTCAATTTGTCGTACCTGATGACTAATGATAGTGAGCATCTTTTCATATGCCTATTAACCATTTGTATATAACCACTTGTATATATAACCACGTGTATATCATCATTGTTGGTTATGTGTCTGTTCATATTTTGCTCATTTTGTATTTAAATTGTTTGTATTTTACTATTGAGTTATAAGAATTCTTGAGGAGCAGTTCCAAACTCAAGTCAACACTAAGCCAAGTCCAAATGATGTCAGACCAAAGCATAGAATCCCACCTGATCCCAGTCTTGACTGACTGACCTACTGGTCTTCTGCAGATCCCACAGTGAGTGAAATAGAAATACTTGTTTGTCATTGCGATATTTGAAATTGTTTATTTCCCAGGCTATTTTTGCAACAACAAATTGTTTTAAAAAAAGATTTTATTCATTTATTTGAGAGAGAGAGAGAGAGCAGGAGAGAGAGCATGAGAGCAGGGTGAGGGGCAGAGGGAGAAACAGAATGAGCAGGGAGCCCAATGTGGGGCTCATTGCCAGGACTCTGGAATCATGACCTGAGCCTAAGGCAGACCCTTAACTGACTGAGCCACCCAGGCATCCTGCAACAACAAGTTCTTAGAGCAGGATTTGGCACCTACAAATGAGTTACTACAATAACAAAAAAATATTAGCTTTGCAACTGAGTGGAAGGTAACAAGGAAACTGTTATAAGAGACTGCAAAATGGTTATTCATATTTGGTACCTCTTTGACGTTGGATACATTCCATAGTGGTGAAACATTTGGTGAAAATATTACCTGTAACAACTTGAAAGGATTAAAAATGCATTCAATAAACTTGTGCTAACAGACAAATACATTTTGAGGCAAACTATTGGGTGGGAGTTGACTTTCATTATCTGATTGTGTAGAGTATTAAAAAAATGAACTCTGTTTGTAAATGTAATTAATATAAAATAGAAAGTTTATTCACTCCTGAAATTTCAGCATTAAAAAATGAAAATGCTTCTCACCAATTAAACTTGTCATGAAGACAGCTTTGGGACAAAGATGAAATGTACTACCATAAAGAGGAATCCTCAGGGCAAAAGCCAAGTTATGTGAATGCTTTAACCTTATTGTTAAAACCTTTGAAAAAATTATTTTGCCACTTCATCAATTCTTTAGGCTTTTCAAAGAGACTCTACAAATAAAACTGACAGTCTGTGTACCCAAATTACCTATAATTACATACAGAAAGTAGGGAGGGGAAAAGAGAGAGAGAGATTGTAGAAAAAAAAATTGTGTGGATGGCTTTTGACACAGAATTAATTGAAATAAAAAATATTGAAATACCACATAATGAGAAAGTCGAATTGACAAAAGTGTTGCAGTTTAGAGTAAAAGCATCTATGGTTATAAAACAAACAAAAACAAAGACGAAAGGGGTGTAAAACAAAACAAAACAAAAACCTCTAGACCTCTACGGAAGGTAGCAAGTTAAGAAAGTTGTCCAGCTCTCCAAATAGGTGATTCCTGCAATATCATCTTCAAGTGTGGTCTAAGAAGGTAATATAAAAGAAAGTACCTCCTGGAGGGCAGAAGCAAGAGCTGAGAAAAATAATACACTTGAGAGCTACTTCCACGGAATGGAACTCAGCTTCATCCTTGGCATTAAAGATTCTGTCTATATTGCTAAATGGGATTTGGGAATTTCTAGGAAGCCGTGGTTTCCGTATACCTCTATTTCTCACATTTTGATTGAGAGTGTTTATTGTGTTTATCTTATTGTGTTCACCTGTTGCCAATATAAACTGGCAGTGTGGGGCCATATGACATCTTTTTGGTTCATAGGTCACTGGACCAAGAACACATCACAACACACTTGCCATAGGTTACCATTTCTGTATGTGGAGTCTGAGAAATGATTGGATGAGATTGTAGTGGTAACTTGGTGAAGGGGTATTTGGCATGGGGGAGAGAAATATATTTGTGAACAAAAAATGTGAGGGGAAAATGAAATTTTTTGTGCTAATGGAAATGCTCCATATTTTGACTGAGGTGGTAGTTATAAGGTGTATACATTTGTCAAAACTCATCACCTTGTACTCTTACTATATTTAATATAAATTCCATCTTAATAAAGCTATTTTTAAATGTGTGTTAAGGGGCGCCTGGGGGGCTCAGTCGTTAAGCGTCTGCCTTTGGCTCAGGGCATGATCCCAGAGTCCTGGGATCAAGCCCCACATCAGGCTCCTCCATTGGCAGCCTGCTTCTTCCTTTCCACTCCCCCTGCCTGTGTTCCCTCTCTCGCTGGCTGTCTCTCTCTCTGTTAAATTAATAAATAAAATCTTAAATAAATAAATAAATGTGTGTTAAATATAAAAAAATAAGGATTTGGTAACTGAAGAAAAAATAGAAAATATCTAACAGGAAGAGTGGAAACTAGAGAAAAAGGCATAAGGAAGAGGCATGTGGACAGACTGAAGATCTTGTTTTTTTTTTTTTAAGATTTTATTTACTTATTTGATGGAGAGAGCATAAGCAGGAGGAATGGCAGGCAGAGGAAGAGGGAGAAGCAGGCTCCCCACTGAGTAAGAAGCCTGATGTAGGGCTTGATCCCAGGACCCTGGGATCATGACCTGAGCAGAAGGCAGACACTTAACCGACTGAGCCACTCAGGTGCCTCCATACTGAAGATTTAACATATATATGTGCTAGATACTAAACTGTGTCCTTGTGTTCTGAATTCGAATGTTACAGCCCTAACTCCCAGTATCTTAGAAAGTGACTGTATTTAGAGATAGTGCCTTTAAAAAGACAATTACATAAAAATTAAGCCATTAGGATGGGCTCTAATCCAATCTGACTAGTGTCTCTCTAAAAAAAGGAGATTAGAACATACAAAGAGACAGCAGAGATGTGTGTGTCCAGAGAAAAGGACATATGAGGACAGAGCAAAAGGCAACCATCTGCAAGCCAAGGAGAGAGGCATCAGGAGAAACAAAATTGGCCTTGATCTCAGATTATTAGCATCCAGAAGTGAGACAAAATACATCTTTTGTTGTGTAAGCCACCCAGTCTGTGGCATTTTGTTACATTAGTCCCAGCAAACTAATACAACGTATGATTTAAGAATCTAAGCAGAAAGGGGAAAGAAAAATAAGCAGTCAGAAAAATAAAATTGACAAACATCTGGCAAAACTTCTAAAAACCACAAGAAGAAAACAAGAATTACCAATATCAGGACCAAAATAAAGTACATCACTACAGATACTCTAACAATGTATTTTTTAAAAAGGACTTTAATTAAGGACTACTTACTTCAATAATTTTGACAATTTGGACAAAAAGCAAATCTGGGAAAACTATGCTATAATAATTTGATCTAGGAGAGTTATTTTAATCTCTAAAAATCCAATCCATTTATTAAAATATTCTCTGAGAAAAAAATTTTAGGCCCTGATGGTTTTACCCATGATTCTTTCAAATGTTTAAACATATCAAAGTCACTAAAAACTCTTACAGGAATTTAGAGTGAATATTTCCCAAATAATTTTATGAATTCAGCATAATCTTGATCTTTAAGTAAGATGAAGATATAACAAAGAAGACACTCAGCAACATAAATATAAGTATCACATGGAAATATTATCAAATCAATCCCACTGATAAATAAAAAATTATATTACACGAAGACTAAATTGGACTTATCCTAAAAATGACAAGTTTGTTACACATAAAAAACTAAAACAATATAACTCAACAGATTAATGCAAGAGAAGAAAAACAAAAATAATCAAATTGATAAATTAAAAAGTAGTATTTAAAAATTTCAAATAGATTTATGGTAAAAATTTTACAAACCAGTAATATAAGGAAATTTCCTTAATTTGACAACAGAAAACCTCAAGCTACTTTATATTTACTGGTAAAATGATGAACGCTGAGATGGAAAAGAAGACAAAAATCTTTCTATTTTGCATTAAATTGGAGAGTCTCATGAGAGATCTCCTTGCTAGGAGGGAAAATAAGGGAAACAAAAGAATAAAAGCATTATGATTAGAAAGGAGGAAAAACTTCTTACTTTCTGAAGAGATTTTGAATGTGGTAAATAGAAAAGTATATATACAATAATAAAACTTAAGAATTAATTTAGCAGGTTCATGAATCAACCATTAATTTACTTCCATATATCTACAAGAAAAATAAAATTAAAATAAAACTCCACATAATTGGAAAATACTGTCTTCCTCTAAGTTTAGCAAAAATGTGTACAATATTTATATTTAAAAGCTACAAAATATTATTGAGAAAAAACAGGGAAGAACTAAATAAAGGGAGTAATATACCAAATTCATAAGTTGAAAGATTTAGTATTATGGTGATATTAACTTGTTTCTACCTTGATATTCAGATCCAATGCAATTCTAATCTAGATCTCAGCATATGTTTTCATGGAAATTGACAAGTTAAAGTGTACATGGAAACATGAAAGACAAAAAACGGTCAAGGCAGTCTTGAGGAAGGACGACAAAGTTGGAGTACTTACAATATCAAGTACAAAAACCTACAATAAAGAAAACTATACTCTATAGAGATATCATGTTGTATAACCAGCAATTTCATTCCTTGGTATATGTTCAAGAAAAAAAAGCACTTATTATAAAAAAAAATCACATATCAAATTACTAATAGCAGCACTATTAATAGGTACAAAAGTATACATTATCCAGCATCTATCAACAATAGAAAGAAAAACACCTTTGGTGTATTCACAAAATGGAATGCTATGCAGCAGTGGAAAGGAGTAAGTTACAACTACATAAAACAATATTGATGAGTCTCACAAACATAATGCTGAGTCTAAGAAAAGAACAAAAAGAATACTTAATGGATGATTCTACTTTGGGACGTTTCACAGTCCATAACAGTATTAGAGATTAGGATAGTCATCTCTTGGGGTGTATTAGTGTTGAGAAGGGGATACAACAGGTGATTCAAGCAGCCCCTATTTTTGTTCTTAATCTTAGTGGTGGCTACATAGCTCTTTTTTTTCTTTTTAAAAGTTTTCCAGCTTGTATATTTATGCAACGTGTTCTTACCAGTGTGTAAAGAAAAAGTACAAAATAGCACATTTGGATACAGATATAGGCAGAGATTTGTTGGGTGACATTAATAGAAATTTCTACATTACCATAGAGAAGATCCAAAAATACTTGCTTCTGAGATATCTAGAGCTTCAGTTTAAATGAGACATCATCCGTGCATTCAGTTAGTGGACACAAAGGAGCTGACTTTTTGTCAATGTGTTCTACAAATGTTCAACTAATATTCACCATATGTATGCAATTTAAGTGGATGATTCTATCTTTTGTAACCTAACAGGCCTAAAGAATCTAATAATAAATAATCTAAGAAATTTAAGATCAGAATTGAGCAAATAAAGAGAAAAGTCACCACAGAATTAAATTCCTCATTTTAGTAAGTCTTGCCATGAAAAGGAATATTGCCAAATTCATAAATAGTTGGATAATTTTATTACATATGATAAATATATGCCAAAATTCCCATTAATAATTTACAAGATCATTGTAAATTAATATTCAGTAAGCTTTTACATAGTGGGGTTATTGAAAGATTTTAATTGCTTGGATTGGCAGAGGGTGGGAAGGTTATATATAGTTCTTCAAAAAAGTGTAGAAATGTATGAGGACTCTCAAAGACCCCTGTCAACTCTATGAATCTGTAATGTGATGCTTTGTTTTCGAAAATACTGGTGACAAATTATTCCCAACAAACCACTATGCATAAATACAAGTGTTGACTGTTAAGTAGCAAAACTGATTATGTTTGTCACTTGTATATTCTTCAGAATGTCATTTCTTATTTCTTAAAAATATCACATCTTAGCATTCTAACTATATCATTACCTATTTGCTACTGCATTAACAAATTTTATTTTTAAATATCAGGTATATAATTGTCTCTATTTTTTTCTTTATTGACATGTGTGTATGTCTGTGTCAGAGTAAGATAATCTGTTAGTCATAAATGAGTGATAGGATATCTGGTTGTACATGATGTTTTAGTGAGAAGTAGGTAGTCTGAAATTTTTTCTATCAGGCACCAAACAAATGAATGGACATAGAACAGAAAAAGAATTAAAAATAGTGTTTTGGTGGTTTTGTGCTGTGTAACAAACCATCCCAATGCTCAGTGGTTGAAAACAACCATTTCAATTGTTCACAATTATGTAAATTCGTCAGGGTTCCATGAAAATATCTTATCTTTGCTCCACTTGGCACCAACAGGGATGGCTCAAATGGAGTTAGAAGATCCACTCCCAAAATAAGTTCACTTATACAGTTGGCAAGGTGGTTCAGGGTGATGGGTGAGACCTCACTCAGGACAGTCTGGGCTTCAATTCTTTTGCATAAGGCCTATCAGTGTGTGTAAATGAGCTTTTCACAGCATAGTGTTTCTATGGTGATTATACTCATTACATGTTGTCTGGTTTCCAACTGCAAGCAAAAGCAGAAGCTGCCAGACCTTCTTTCTTAAGACTTAGTTCAGAAACTGGTAAATGAAGCTTAAACAATTCATAGGGCCAGTCCATATTCAGAGGGACAGTTTACACCATTATGTGAAGACCAGGAAGCATGTCTCCTTAGAGCTCAACAAACCAACAGTTGTTATTGTAGACTGAGATACAGCCCCTAAATGATTTACTTTCTTTCCAATATGCCCCAAATACCATCCCATTATGGCGTCAGCTCAAGGTTGAAGTCTATGATCTCATCATCTAAATCAGGTCTAAACACAGAAATGAAGCTCCTCAGATATTATCTTGCTCTAAAGGCCAGTAAATTTAAGAGACAACCTTCTAGAAATCCCAAATATAGTGCTGACCAAATATAAGAACAACAAAATATGCATTTCCACCAAAAAAGTTAGGTAATAAAAGATACGTAGCAATTGCTGGTCCATAATGACTCTAAAGAGCAGGTTTTTGATTCAGATCCAGTTCTATGGCCAGGAAACTATTCTTTAAGGTTCTTAGCTCTAACCTCTAAAAGAAATGACCCATGCTTTCATGTGAATAGCTTTCTGTTTTTTGCCTATGGATTTTTTTTTTTTTTTTTTTTGGCCTGTCTAGGTGATCTTAGATTTGGCAATGCATTTACAAATGCAACATTAGAAGTATGTTCCATGAGAGAAAAAAACAATGAATTGGACTTTATTAAAATTTAAAACTTGTGCTCTGATAGACACTGTTAATAGAGTGAAAAGACAAGCTCCAGAACGGGAGAAAGTATTTGAAAAACATGTATCTGATAAAGGACTTGTAGCAAAAATATAAAAAGTAGCATTTAAAGCTCAATAATAATAAAACAATCAACCCATTTAAAATGGATGAAAGATTTAAAAAGACTCCTCACCAAACAAGATGAACAGACAGTAAATAATCATATGAGAAGATGCCAAACATATTCATTATTAGGGTGTAACAAATTAAAACCTTAGTGAGATATCACTATACTCCTAATTGAATGGCTAAAAGTAAAAACGCTGGGCATACCAATTTCTGGTGAGGACATGGAACAATCTTTCCGATCACAATAATAAAGGAATATAAAGTAAAAAATGTAAATAAAATAGACCAATTCCTTCAAGAATATGGACTACTTATCTGACAGAAGATAAAACACAGCATCTGAAACAAAATCTCTATCCTTATCTCATACTGTATGCAAACATCAGCTTCAAACAGATGTTAGCCTAAATGTACCACCTAAACTAATAAAACTCCTAGAAGGAAACAAGAAAAAAAAAAAAAGTGTAACCTTGGGGAAGGCAACCATTTCTTAAGAGAATTCAATCTACACAGAACACAAATCCTTTATGTTGCAGATATGAGGTTGACCAATTCAAAGTATTGTATATATGACTACTTTTCTCACTCTTGCTGAAAAATTTTAGGATATCCTTCTGTGTTCAGTAGTGTCAGTGTCATGATTTGATACGGATCTCTTTTCACACATTATGATGGATTGAATGGATTTTTCTAATCTAGAAATGTATGTCCTTCAAATCTGTAAAACTTTCTTGATTTTTTCTTTCATTAATTCTTTCCTTCCATTTTATCTATTCTTTCCAGAATTGCCACTCCTAGGGTACTAGACTTTGTGACTAATTTTCTTTTGCTACCCTTTCCTCTATTGTGTTCCTTTCCTTCCTTTTCTATTTTCTAAGAGCTTTTCTCCAACCTTTGAGTAACTTTTTCACATTAATTTACAAAATGTATTCCATGTTCGCAGATTGTCCTTTTCCCCCTCATACTAGCTAGCTAATTCTTGTTTAATGGATGCAATATCTTTTTCTATCTTCCTGAGAAAATAACTAATTATTTCTTAATTTTTTTCCTTCTCCCTGGATACCCTATGACCCCTCTCAGTTTTACCTTTTTACTGTTTGTTTTGGTCTCTCCTTGGTTGGTTGTGTTGGAAGTTTTCCTCAAATATTTGGTGATCCTGGATTTGTGCTCATAAGATTATAGTACTCAAGTGTTGTCTTGGATTCTCCATGCACAGTGGTGGGGGCATAAGAGGTTGCACAGAGAACCATATGCTTATTTGAACAGGCTAATTAGTTCATGGGAGGGTCCTCTAATGTTGGTGCCCTTTCTTTTAGTGGTTAGAGCCTCCATGGAGGAATCCGCACATTTCTTGCATAGATAAACTGCCAGGATTCTTTAACTGTGTTGGAACAGTCAAATGTTAAAGTCAAATGCTTGAGCATTTAACACATACTTTCCTGCAATTTCATTCTTTTGATATGACAAGGCTGCCCTCAAAGTTTTATGCTGTCTCCTGAAACTAACCCTCTGTTTTACGCTCCCTAGTTAGTCACCAGTAATTCTTCGGCAATCCATCTTCCAATATTTACTGCTAACAACTCCTCCTCTATTTTTTTTTTCTTTCTGGATTTATCTCTTTAATGTGTCCCTTTATTGTTATTTGTATTGATATTGAAAGGAAGCTAGTGTAAATATATGTATTCATTCCATCAATTTCAAGTACAGACTTGAATTTTCAAACCAAATATGAAGAAAAACAGAAACAGAAGAAAGAAACAGATGTGAAAAACAAGACAGAGGAACAAAAAAGGATAGAAATGAATTAAATTTAGCAAGAATAAACTTATTTTTAAATCGTATTATAAATATAAACTCTAAGCAGAGACACTTATTCCTGCAATTCATCAAGTGCTGAAGATGTTTTAGTGATTTAAGTTAGACAAAATTAGGAGGAAATTACTCAGGATAAGACAAAATCTAACAAAAGATAGAAGAGTTTTCACTGTTTACAAATGTCATGAAGATTTCTTTGATTGGACCTATTTCTGAAGGGTGATTACCAAGAAGTGCATCTTTCCTAACTACTAAAAGGATTTGCAAAAGTGTTAATATGTTTGCTTTTGTGTATGTCTAAGACAAAATCAAAATGAAAATCTGCCCATATGAATCTGTTTTTTTTTAAAAATGCCCAGTGGAGGGATGCCTAGGTGTCTCAGTTGGTTAAGCATCTGCCTTCAGCTCAGGTCATGATCCCAGGGTCCTGGGATGGAGTCCCTCATCCAGCTCCTTGCTCAGCAGGGAGCCTGCTTCTCCCTCTGCCTGTCCCTCTCCCTGCTTGTGCTCTTTCTCTCTCTTTGATACATAAACAAAATCTTTATTTAAAAAATGCCCAGTAGTCCTTTAAACCTTTATAATTTGGAATTTTCTAAAACATATTTGCTGATAGGCATATTTTGATACTGACATATAATGCATATAATATATTAATATTAATATAAAGGGTTAACAATATGTATGATATATATAATGCAACAGCAAGATATGGAGCTCCCAATACTCAATTTTGTACATTCAAGAGAAAGACTACCTGGCACATCAATCTTGACTAGTCATATTCTTATAGAATAACTAGATAACCAAAGTGCACTGTTTTTTGGAAGACTATGCATTAATTCATAAAAAGGAATTTTTACAGTTTTAGTTCATTTTTATCTATTAATGATACATAGCCTTTCAATTTTCACATTTTAATTGAAGTCAATAATGAGAATCAAACTTAATTAAATTATCTTTATTTTCAATATAATTAAATTCTACACTGTGTAATAAAATTGCTTTCATTCTTCAATCCATAAAATATTTTTCCCCCTGAGAACAGAGACTATGATCACTTTGTAAAAGCAAAGGGAAATAATTATATATATGTATGTAAAATATATATATATATATATATTCACCTAACCTAGTAATTGAATTCAGAAATATCTACCTTATCATTTCCACTAGGAGAGATATATTTCCATGGCTCAATAAAGAAAAAACAATCCTCAGTAGAGTACTGTTCTTAAAAATGTACATGGAACGGAGAAGGATTTTTTTCCCCACTCCCACAGCCATTTAAAGAAAAAAAAAAAAACAATAAAAACAGAAACAAAACTACCCACAAACATCTCTTAAGATTTCTCTTTTACTAGTTATTCCAACTTTTCAGATATCCTATGGATACTCCTCACTAGGAATTCCTCTTTATGCTTCTTGGTATCCACATATGAATTTCTGCTCATTTTTTATAAACATTTATTTTAAACAAGGGTCTCCGAATCAAGTAAAAAAGGGGGCTAAGTTTGTATAAGAGCTATAAGAAATGGCATCCCTCCGAAGGGCCTAAGAACTCTGGAAACAAATGTATAAGTTTGATTTTATGGGAATTAAACTAAGAAGTAGAATGTGGACTAGAGCGTAGTTACAAGATTATTAGAATATAAGACTTTAACCTGAAACTTACTATGATATCATTCACATATCTAAAGAAAGATTTGAGTTATTGAGAAATTGAAAGGGTTTGGTCAGGGAAAGAAGCATAAAGGAGGCTGAGTGAGTACTTCCAGCCCTGTGCAGAGAGAGGCTGTGTACAGTCCTTTGCAGCAAATGGGACTTTGAGGACATTTGGTTGTTGCAGCTTGCTGTCACTCTACATTAAAATTACCCCACTAAATCCTTTTGCTCTGATTTTATGCTCACCACACTGTGAGTTCCACATAAAAGAAATTTAATTCAAGCTTTTTTTTTTTTTTTTTTGGTTTAAAAAAAGGATACAACGTCTCAGAAAATCTGAGGGACAGGTTTCAGGAACAGCTGGATCCAGTTGAGTGTTCTCTAATTGGCACCTTTCAGGCAGCCTCTTAATATGTAGCAGCAAGAACACAGCTTTTGTTTTGCTTGTTTTTTGTTTTTATTTTTGTTTTTGTTGTTTTTCTGCCATATAAAAACTGAGTTGAATGGCTGAGGTCATTTAATTTTCCCATATTTGCATCAGAAATCCCAGGGCTTCATCTCACTTTCCTAACTTCAACTAAAGTCCATTCTTGAACTCTATGGCTAGGATTGGAGGTAGCAGAACAAGAGTAAAGTACACATGTATTATAACACAATGTAATCTTAGTGAGCTCAAATGCTCTCTTTGTCTTACTATATCACTGTATTCCCAGCATCATAAAACACTGCTTGTCACATTAGAGGCACTCTATAAATATTTTATAAGAGTTAAAATTTTTTTAAATTTATTTTCCAAGCCTATGTCAAGGACTCATTCCTGAATCTGGAGAATGGGATCGGTTGCTTTTATATTAGCTGAGTAAGGAATGCCAAGGTGTTCTCAAAGATCCAAAAAATTGTTATGAAAAGCAAAAATAATTCCAGCTTTACAGAAAAGATACACAAATCTCATTAAAGCAAGCAAAACTTACAGAGACTATACTATGCAGAGGGAATGGACTGATTGTTGGAAAAGAGAATACGTCCCTTAATCATATTTTTAAAATTACCTTTCATTAACATGTAAAAAAAAATCCATTTTTTTCTTTTGCAGTTGACACCTGAACAACCTGGGTGTTAGGGGCACCAACCCACCATGCAGTTAAAAATCTAGGTATAACTTCTAACTCTCCAGAAACTTAACTAATAATAGGCTACTGTTGACTGGAAATTTACTGATAACATAAGCAGTCAAATTAACACATATTTTGTATATGTATTACGTACTGTATTCTTACAATAATAAAGAAACTATTTTTAAGAAAATAAGAAAGAGAAATACATTTACGGTATTGTACTCTAAAAACAAACAAACAAAACAAAACAACCCATGTAAATGGACCTGCACAGTTCATACTCATATTGTTCAAGGGTCAATTTTACATTGTTATATATTTTTTGAGATTGATTAATCCTAAATCAGTTCCCAAGAACTTGGTTACCTGTGAATAGATCAATTATCAAATATTTAGCCTATATCTCATTTAACACAATGGAGACTCTACCACTGGACTACAGTAAGCATATCAAGGATCTGCAACAATGACTAGTTAAAGACCAAAGTCACTAAGTGCCTTATAATTCAACTTAAATAAGGAAATAAGAGAGATCTGAAAGAAGTTAAGCTCAATATGAGTTATGAAGAATTATAAGTTTTAAAAATTATTAATGCTGAAGATAAAATTGCCATTGAGACCAATTTCGCCCTTTGTTTTATGTTCAAGTAGATTGGCTCAAGAAAGGAAGAAAAACAAGAAAAGAAAATTAATTTTATAGTAGTTATTTAGGTATACGTGTGTATTTATATAAGTATTACAGTAAATATAGTTGTACAGTGGAATAGAAACATTATGGGCATTTTTAAAGCCTGTATCTGAGCTTCATGATATTTGTAAAGTTTACTGATGTCAGTATAACCCTCAATGTGATGGCATTTAGAGGCAGAGACTTTGGGAGGTGATGAGGTTTAGATGAGGCCAGGAGAACACAACTCTCTTTACACGCACACAGAAAGATGTCATGTGAACACACAGTTAGACGGCCACCATCTGCAAACCAGAAAAGGGCCCTCACAAGAATCAAATCTACCAGCAGCTTGGCCTGGGACTTCCCAGACTTCATAATTGTGATAAATAAATGTCTGTTAAGCCACCCAGTCTATAGTATTTTATTCTAGCAGCCCAGGTTGACTAAGATGTTCATCAAGTGTGTTCAAGAGGCATATAGCTCTGATGGCTGCGAGCACCCGGTTGTGACCATAAGGGAAGACAGCCTCATGATAAGATTAATATATAAAAGAGAGAAAACTGAAATAATTGGAGGAAAAAAGACACAGAAGTTCTGACTGAAACTGTCTGAAATTAACACTGTTAGACTTTGTGTCACAAACCAATACTTTACATATTCTTTAAGACAGTGGAAATTCTGTGAAATTCATTTTAAACTATCCCAGCTGAGGGATTTCTATCTTTCTACCAAAACTCTCTTGGGCATTTGTTTACATCATTTTGCACTTATTTAGATAATCTCAGTATATGGGAACTTTCGAGGATCATTCTTATCATGGTGGCTGATTTTCACAAAATCTTTTTAGCAGGAACTGCTGTACTTTTCTGAAGGAACTTTTTATTCCCCTTCCATATAATTCAACAGAAGACATTTATTATTGCTAGATATGCATCATTTTCCCAGCATGCCTCCCCTAATGTCATGATGTTCTACTTGAATTGATTTTGTCACTGGGTAATTGGTTCTTTCACATCATAGTTTGTACAAATTCCAGTTTGGATCAGCTACTTATATTTTTGTTTTGTTTATATTAACCAATCAATTTATAACTCCTTTTAACTATAGCAATCCTTACCTTCTGTTTCTGTTTTTAAAGGTTCACACAATTTTATTCAGTCACACATTTCAAAATACATTTTGTGGTAGATTATTTTCAAAGATGTTTGAAAAAGTTCCTCTTGTGATACTTTACAATGTGACTTTGCCACATTTCTGTCAGGAAGTGTTCACCTAACTTCCCCTTGAATCTGGAATGGTCTTTTGACTTGCTTCAATAACTGAATGTCAGAAGTGAAGTCATACTTTCTGGGCATAGGCCTTAAGAGATAACTTGTAGCTTCTCTGTTTGATCTCTTGGAATGCTACCCTGAGAGTGCTGTGTAAGGAAACTGGCTGGCCTACTGCATAATGACAGACCACATAGAGGAGAACCAATCTTCACCATCTGATAATCAGCAACAACTGCTAGACAGGTTCATGACGCCATCAGAAACTTTTCAGCTAATCTGACCCTCTGATATATATAGGTAAAACAGCAGAAGAATCATCCAACTAATACTGAGAATCATGAGAAATAACCAAGTGTTGTCCCAAGCCACTAATTTAATGGTTTATTATGTAGTTGTTGATGTCTGAAACAAAAATATTAAACACAAATATCACACCAACCCAAAAGACACAATGACATATGTGAAACTAATGGACTTAAGTATGCATTTTCATAGAAACATTTATTTAGTCGTTAAGGGATAAAAAATTTTAGGTAAATAAAATATTTTTAAACATCTTATTTTTATTAATATATATTTAATTTATTTTACATTTAATTTTATTTTATTGAAAGGGTGAGAGAGATAGTGTGCTCATGCGTAGGGAGGGGAGGAGTTCAGGGAGAGGGAGAGAGAGAATCTTAAACAGGCTCCATGCTCAGTGCAGAGCCCAACGTGGGGCTCGATCTCACAACCCTGATCATGACCTGAGTCGAAATCACAAGACGGATGCTTAACTGACTAAGCCACCCAGCTGCCCCAAATTTAATTTATTTTAAATTTAACTCAGAAAAAAACGGAAAAAAGAATTCATAAATATCAGATAATTGGGCCTATTTTACATTTTTTAAAATAGACTTTAATAAGTTAATTTTTTACTAAAGCATACCCCATTTACAGAAAAGTGTATGGCTCAAGGACTTAATACATATTAGAGCTATTTTTAATAATGCTAATTAATCTTTTGTTCTTAAGAGACCCTGAGATAGCCAGAAATTCTATTTCTCCTTTTTTATTCTTTTTCTAGCAAAATAGTGCACTTTGGACTAATTCATTAAATATACTACAGTCCATTTTCCTATAACTCTACATATGTATGCCTAAAAATTACTGGTTATGAAAAATCAAGCAACAAAATAAACTGGGGTTCCAGGGCGGGTGGAATGGGGACTTAAAAGTGGTGGCACAGTTTCATATATATTAAACCATTAAGTACTACATAAATGCTCCAATATATATGTCACTTCACCTTGAAAAAGACCTGAGGTTTAGTTGTGAAAGAGGGACTCAAAAGGGTTGAAGCTCCTGAGTTATCATGAAGTGGTGGAAGTAGAGTCATCCGAAAGCGGGCTGAAGGTTGTTAATACCAGCTGTGGGTGGGTGGGGTCATAACATCTGCTGAACGGAAGTAGCTGGTAGATGTATATTTTTGTGGATTACTATGCAGTTGAACTCAGCTTGTTGCAGTTTTCTGGGTCTATCTCATGTTTCCCACGAAGACAATCACAGATAAACAAACACAAAGTTTGCTTAAATTGTTCCCAATATATCAATTGCATTGGAACAAATTCCATTTTCAAAACAAAGCATTATCTTAGAACTGACTGCTCTTGAATTACTCATCTTTTGAAACTCTATTTGTTAATTTACTTTAAATTTGTTAAATTTAATTTACTGTGTTTAGACAAACTTCATTTCTTGTTTTTTGTTTTGTTTTGGTTTTTTTTTTGTGTGTGTGTGTGCCTGTAACATACTTGAACTATTATTTTCAATGTTGAGTGAGCTTCAGTATCCACACTTCAAGAGTAGATTATAAATCCACTATGAATCCCTTCTTCAAATGAATGGAAAGTTACTGAAAGAGAACTGTCCTGCTATTCCAGACTGTTTCAAATCACATAATTTTAATTTATCCTCTGGGGAGAAAATCTTGGAAACAGGTAAAATGAATGAAGATATAGTAGGTAAGAGGTTATTGTTGGAACTCACAGTCTAAGGCCCTCTGGAAATAAGAACCACAGCATCTTAAAAAGATCCTTTGTTAACTTGCTTTAATTATTTATCTCCAAATAGCAACCTCAATCATTATCCCAAGCTTCTAATGGCAGATTTGAGGTGTCTGAAACTTATTGCACAAAATAGTAGAGTCCAGGCTAAAAATGAGCAGATGTCAATTCTTCACTATCAAATGGGTGATGGAAAGAAATTAAAGGAGGTCTTGACCATTTACTGCATGTAGCCATTTTATAATTGCCCCCTATTCTTTAAAAGGTGAATAGCAAACCAATTATTTTAATCAATTCATTTTAACAAATAAATAAATGATGTTAAACATAATAAAGTTTTCATGAAAGTTTTTCATGAAATAGAAATGTGAATTCCATTCATAATTGTTAGTTCTTGCCAGAATTATAAGTAAATTATGAATATATACTGTTGGAACCCTCCACTATTCATAATATTTGATTATAGGAGCAATGAAGCTCTTCCTGATAGCAGCTTTGGGATGCCAATTTGTTCTGATACCTGGTTAAAGAAAAGTAAATAAAATATCAAATGTCATCAATATTTTGTGTATATATATATATGTATATACATATATATATACATATATACACTTTTTAAAAAATACTTTCTTTATTTCAGAGTCATGGGCAAGCACTGTAAAGCTTTTACAGTCGTTTTTTCCCCCACACAATTATCTATCTAAAAAAACTTCATTACTTCATTATTTAAAATTTATTTATTTTTGAAAAAACTCTATTTTTTTAAGTGACATGATACTAAAACAATTTTCACAACTTAGTTACTATTCCCAACTGTAGGACCCCACTGATCAAATAATATGTCATCAACCCTATCTATTTCCCCCCACCTAAACAGCTAAAAGTTTGGTGTTTATCATTTACTCAAAGATGATAAATTCAATTCTCCAAACTAAGGAAATTTAGAGCATATCCCAGTATCCAGTATTTCTTTCCTATAGAGATTAGATGGAGTTTCAAATAGAGAGCTGCTAGAGATGAATGTTTGTGTCCCCCCATAATTCAATGCAGCCGTGTAGGGGATCTCCAGGAGCACGGCAGACGCCAGGTAAACAAGCAAATACCAGCAGCTCCAGGTTGTTGCGCAGGTGACAGGGCCCCTGTAGATGGCACTTCAGCTTGGCTTTGGTTGAGGTCCTGGCTCAGAAACTCCATGGCCCAGCTGCTGGACCAAATGTCCAGCAGGGCATTGTAAGCATCCTTCAAGTCATCCTAAGTCTTACCTAAAATGATTTCTGAGAAGCCTTCCCTCATCCCAGGATCTTTTCACATCAGAACTTTTCCTTTTTAAGCATGTATCATACCAAGTACAAGAGAGCAACAGTTAATCCTCCTTTGTTCATGACTTCATACCTGGCCCCTAAGCAGGAACTGGAACAGTAGCTACTTGTTGAATCAATCGAATGGGATCGCTCAGGTGATTTCTTAGTGATATCAGTTATTCTATGGTGCATATGAGGAGGTTACTCATTATAGACTGAATTGTGTCCATCTGAAAATTCACATGTTGAAGCTCTAAGCACTCCTCACCCTGTGTGAACAGAGCTCCCCATGGAGCTCTGATCTGATACAATTAGTATCTTTATAAGAAGGGACACCAAAGAGTTTGCTCTCTCGCTGTTTCTGCAAACACACACATGAAGGTAAGGACATATGAGCACACAGCAAAAAGGTGGCTATCTGCAAGCCAGGAAGAGACCTCTCGCCAGAATGGAACCATGCTCATTCCCTGATCTCAGACTCCCAACCTTCAGAACTGAGAGAAAGGAAATTTCTGTTGTTTAAGCTGCCCAGTCTATAGTGTTTTGTAATGGCAGCCCAACATCACCTTATGTCCATGTGAATCCTCTAGGCTCTAGCAGATAGTATTTTCAAGATAATATTAGACTAATGATTTGAAGAGATTTTTATCTTTGGGAAATTAAGTTAAGCTTCCTCACCTATCAAATGATTTATTGGAGGATCATGAGGAAAAATAACACAAAATTCCTGTAATGAATATAAAAGAGCATAAAGTTTAATGAGCTCCATTCAGCAGACATAAGAATTAGGTAAAGCCATTAATTTAATGGGAAATGTTAGTTCATAACCACGTACTTATCCTTTTTTCCCAAGATTAAAAGTGAAGTTGTTATGCATGTTTTCTCATTCTGGAGACAGAATAATGTTGAATCTTAAAATTACATTTGTCAGCTATCTGGTATGATTATTTTTAAAAAAGTTGTCAACATAGGAAATGTCAGATGCAATATTTTGTATTTTTAAATAAGATAACCTAAATATAAATGATATTTGATCCAGGATTTTATCTCTGAATAATTTTCCAAACTTAAAATAAATCAGCATGTTTGTTGTTTAAGTTCTAAAGAATTCAGTCAGTTCTGATGAAAGTTATTACCTTGTGTTATTCCTCAGTTCCTTGAGCATACCCAGATGATGGAAAGAAACTATAGGTAATGTTATGCGTAAAAACATAGGAACACACAATTAATAAAATTAAACATTTTCTCAGTTTTTTGTTTGTTTGTTTCTTTGGGCACATTTATAATAAAAGTTTGAGAAGGCAGGAATATGTTACATTATATGTGTACAAGGTGCTTTGTTATACTAATACGTTCACCTTTTTTTTTTTTTAAAGATTTTATTTATTTATTTGACAGAGATAGAGACAGCCAGTGAGAGAGGGAACACAAGCAGGGGGAGTGGGAGAGGAAGAAGCAGGCTCACAGCGGAAGAGCCTGATGTGGGGCTCGATCCCATAACGCTGGGATCACGCCCTGAGCCGAAGGCAGACGCTTAACCGCTGTGCCACCCAGGTGCCCCTAATATGTTCATCTTTAAGCACATTAAATGATTTTAGTTTTCATCAATTTATTAATGCTGCATTACCCAGACATGATGTTATTAACCCATTAACACCTAGAAAAAGGCTTAGAGTGCTATATCCAGTAGTGATACCTGATTTGTTTTGAGTCTCCTGAACTTGATTAATCATTAACCACTATTGAAAAGTTAGGGGCCCCATAAACGGGTTTGTTTTTCTCCTTTTTTGTCAACATGTTAGAGTCAAGTCTTTCCATATCAACATGGCACCAAACACAGGTAACAGCAGAACAATGTAGTAGGAGTATATTCTCACTTAAAAATATAAAGGAAAAGAGGGATGCCTGGGTGGTTCAGTTGTTTAAGTGTCTGCCTTTGGCTCAGGTCATGGTCTTGCATCTCAGGCTCCTTGCTCAGCGGGTACCCTGCTTCTCCCTCTCCTTCTGCTTGCAACCCCCCCCCCCCCCCCCACTGCTTGCACTCTCTCTGACAAATAAATAAAGTTAAAAAAAAAAGGAAAATAAAGAACAAAATATACCTTAAAATGATGTTAAAAGAAGGCAATGTTTAATATTCTATATGCACTAGTGTAAGGTATGTCCTGTATGGACTAGAGCTGTATCCAGCCATTTGCTGCTAGGGAACTATCTTATTGCTTTTACCTACTTTCCCTATTGCCCAATTGGTTAGAAAATTCAGATCTAATAACGACTTAATAAACACAGGTTGAATCAAACAGGCTTTGCATTAGAGTTTAATACAGTGGGAAAAAAACTTCATTACTTCATTTTTTAAAATTTATTTATTTTTGAAAAAACTCTATTTTTTTAAGTGACATGATACTAAAACAATTTTCACAACTTAGTTACTATTCCCAACTGTAGGACCCCACTGATCAAATAATATGTCATCAACCCTATAAAGAGCATTTAAATCCCTTCTCTCAGTCCCTCAATGTTTGCTTTCCACCAGATGATACAGATGATACAGACAGAGAGATAGAAACAGAAATAATAGAAATAGAAATAGATATCTTGTTTTCAAGCAGTAATGCTTGGATTTCTCTCCCCTCCTATCGGATATTTCCCTTACACACCTCAGATTACCTTTTATTTTTATCACTTTCACATTTCCTTAACATATCTCTTCTTCCCTCTGCCCTCTGGCCGAGGTCCTCAACAGTATTGTGAAGAAAATTATTTAAATATGTCGTGTTGGAGTAAGGCTGTTTGCTACATAAAGCTACTGTCATGCCAGAGTGGCTTACACTACAAGAGATGTTAAAAAGTCACTGAATAAATCATAATTTTGCATTTATAAGTTCCTTTCCTATTTTTTTTTTCTGATTTAGTTATGTACCTATATTGACTCTCTAATTTTAACTACAAGAATTTCCCTCATTCATGTTATGGCCTCTATTTGTCATCATGTTGCCTCCTTTACACATCCTTTACATTCATGGCCCTCAAAATTTCAAATCTCTATACACAAATTTCCCCTGTGGCATTTGTTAAAATTCTGATTCAAGACACATTCCTAGCGATTTTGATCCTATAATTCTTATATACTCATTCAGTTCTGATTAATGCCTAGCAATTTTTACTTCAATTATTTCAACTTAGTCTTTTGAATTAGGAATAAAGAGAGATCTTAATAACATCATCTAATCCCAGGGGAAGATCTGTTATGCAAAAGACAAAAAAGACATTCATGTACGCTACATATTTGATATCAGTAAGTCTAATAAATGTTTGCAATTCTACATGTTTATGAACATATTTTCTTAATAAACAATGCATACGGAGAGAGATGAATAGAAACTGAAATCATGTCTCTAAAAAGATGAAACAACATAAATCTAATCTGAAATAGACAATGATCTAATCAGATAGAATACATTAAAATAAGAACGGGAGAATGTTATTTCTATACCACAAGTTCTTTTCAATATTCAAGTAGGCTTACAGTATATTCCAGCAATAAAAAATTGTTGAATATTATTCAATACCAAAAATAAATGTAGAGTAGCCTCATGAAATCAGTTGTATAAAGTAGTTGAGATTTAGAAAGTTAAAATAGCTGTCATACACTGGGATAAAACATCTGCATCTTCTTTCCTACTTATAAATGAGCAGGACAAACTTTTATAAAATATTTCTTTCCTTATGAGATTTTAGTTAGACTTATTTTTTTCTGCATAGCCTCCTATTGCTCCATTATGCCTCTGACAATGTCCATTTAATTTGATGAACATGTTTTTTGTTCAATGTAAAATAGCTGAAATAACCTAAAATGTCTAATCCTCCTGATGTGCTCCGGTTTTACAAAAGCTTCTAAAGAAATAATGGATGAAGCCAGGGATATTCTGTGGAATTGAAATTGTCAAAATACAGAGTTGGAGGCTATTTGGCTATTGGAATAAAGGAATGGACTATGACAATTGAAAAGTATAATATGTCCATCTAAATATATCTGTCCCTTTTTGGAGACCTTACTGGGAATGAAAATGGAAGCACTACAATAACTGAAAAAGAAACAGTGAAGTGTAGCTATAAAATTCATTCAATAACAGATGGTCAAGAGAAAGATTATTGAACCCAATATGAGAAATAGTGGTATCTATTATGATATTTAAAATACAATAGGTAAAGAGAAAATGACATACTCCATTTTAAATTCCATAATTTACATAAAAGGAATTTTCTTTGTCATTATAAAAGAAATAGGAGAAAAAGTAGAGTATATAAATGAGAGTTCTAGCAGCTATTCATTTATTGTTTCTTCAACAAATATTTATTAAGTACACATTACTCATTAAGCACTAAAGAAGGCAAGAAGGATACAAAACTGACTAGGATACAGTTCCATTTCTCATAGAATTGAACTATGCTCAGAAGGACAGAAAAGTAAAAAGGTGAATATAGATATAGATGTGAGCTAAACATACATGGATGTGGATGGATGGATGGATGGATGGATAGATGAGAGAGAGAGAGAGAGAGAGAGAGAGAGAGAGATAATACACACATTGTCAAAACTAGGTGTTGGAAGGACTCTCACATCCAGACAGAGGGAACAGGGCTCAGAAAGCCTGAGGCAGGGGATACTTGAGCTACATATTGAATATAAATAGATACCAACGAGGACTGTATATACATCTGAAGTTGTGACAGGTACAAAGACAGAGAAATATGGAAAGCATAAAGCATTCATAAGTGAATAGCTCAATGAGGCTAGTATAAGTTGCAAATGGCAGTAAAATAACTCTTGGCTTTTATTCTGCTTCTGACCTTGGAAGAATTTACTTAGCTGTATTTGGCATAGTCATGTCCCTCTCTGGAAAGTGATAAGGATAAATAACCTTATCTGTTGATGTGGAAATTCCAAAAGAAACTACAGATTAACTGTGAGAAATACATTAGAAAATGCATTTGAAAGCACTACATAAAACCTACAGTACTGTACAAATGGGACTTATTTTAATATTTAGGAACACATTACAACATGTATAAAAATTTAAGAATGCAAGGGTATGTTGGCACAGAAGCAACTGTATCTTTTGATTGGTCCAAGATATTTTATTGGAAAAAGTGTGCTTTGAATGATGAGCAGGTTATAACCTATTTAAGGGTAGTAGAATTTTGCCAGGGTCTGTCCTGGGGATAGCCTGAGAAGAAATGCATCTGGATGGATACTAAGAAGGGAAAAAAAATCCAGCCTTTACCGAGGAACAAGGGCATACCGGGCCAAGCAGGGAGGGCAGAGGGATGAAATGACATAGAGAGGCCAGAGTGAATACTTTTCAGACTGCTTAGAATTGTCCAAGGAGATTATTTGATGGGAAAATAGTGATGGGTCTTTAAAAGAGTTGCATGATTTTATGACCAATATTACCATCTGCCAGAATATATACTGAGGGCGCCTGGGTGGCACAGCGGTTAAGCGTTTGCCTTCGGCTCAGGGCGTGATCCCGGCATTCTGGGATCGAGCCCCACATCAGGCTCCTCCACTAGGAGCCTGCTTCTTCCTCTCCCACTCCCCCTGCTTGTGTTCCCTCTCTCGCTGGCTGTCTCTATCTCTGTCGAATAAATAAATAAAATCTTAAAAAAAAAAAAAAAGAATATATACTGAGATTACTATCAATAATTTTATTAAAGTTAAACTTTGATACTTTATATCACAGAATTATTTTGTGGTGATATATACTTTTATTTTTTTATTTGTTATAAACATACTCTTTGGTTATTGATGACATTAAGTAACTCAGTGGTTTTAGTCAAGAGAAATAAACCAATCTTCACAAATGAAAACAAAAATCCTCTTTGTCACTGGAAAACAAAATAATAATTGTTCGCTGTGCAGGAAGGGCAGAAAGGACAAGAGGTTTTTGTTTTGGTTTGGTTTGGTTTTTGTTTTTAGAAGCAGCGGTAAAAATTATATCTAATAAATAAGAGCTTTTGGCCTGGCATGCAAAGAGCTTAGAAGTTGTCATTCCACTTAAAAAGTAAAAAGCTAAAGAAACTGGAAAATCAACAATTCTTCTTAGATCCATCAGAGAAGTGAGGTCACAGGCAAAACCACTGGGCTCAAAATTGGAGAAAGATTGGCCGATACTGAGAATTATCACTTACTAGAGCAGAGAACCAGGAGCAGAAATCCATAGGAACCAGTGCTGGGGTAGAAAGCCCACACTGTGATCAACAACATACATTCTGAATACAAGTTCGTTGTTACATATATGGATTATAAATATGTCCTAAGTTTGCATTTTATTAATGCAGTCATTTAATAACCAGTTTTAATTTTTACATTGTTTTTTCAGGTTTTTTTCCGGTTTTATTGATATAACTAACATATAACACTGCATATGTTTAAGGTTTACAATATAATGATTTGATGTATGTTGTGAAATAATCATTGCCATAAATTTAGTTAACCTCCATCACGTCATGAAATTACAATTTTTTCCCTATGGTAACTTTTAAGATCTATACTCTTAGCAACTTTCAAATATACAAAACTATATTGTTAGTTATACTCATCATGAATATCCACTTGTTTTTAGTGTTAATAAAATCTAATTATTTTTATTTATGGTTAATGCTTTCACTGTCTTAAGAAAGCCTGAACATAATTTCATAAATATAGTCACATATTTTTTAAGAGGCCTTATGATTTTAGCTTTTACATTTAGATCTATATTTTATGTGCCATCATTGCGTGTGCACGTGTGACTTGAAAACGGAGATCGAAGTCCACTTTGACAATATGGGCTATCCAGTTGGTCCAGCAACATTTGTCGAAAAAACTTTCCTTCTCCCATAAAATTGCCTTGACACCTTTATTATATGCACTGCACTGAACTTTCTCTTGGGTTTCAAAGACCTACATACCCATTCCTTTACCTGCTTCACACTGTCATTTTTACACTATCTTAAAAGCGGTTCTTAAAATCAATTTCTGGGATTTAAACTAGTATTCCAACTCTCCACTTACGTGGAAACCATAGAGTCTGGGAAAATAACCATCCAGAGATTCTGACATTCATTTATCTACACCTGCTTTTTCTCTCTCTGTCATATTTTTGAGAGTTGTGCTCGAATTGTAATAGGAGCAACACAATGAAACATACTGATGTGTCTTTATCCTTTTCATTGCTGTTACGTGATCATCACTCTGAGTATCGTCTGCTTATCTTCTTGAGGGGGTGTGCTACAGTTGTTAGGGCAGAAATATAAAAAGAGAGAACGGGTCAAATTTGAAATTTAACTACATAAAAAGAGATATCTGAAGTCTCAAAAGTAAGATTTAATGGGAAGAAGTATTTTCTAAATGCTATATGCTACTTAGTACAGCAAGAACCAGGATTGGAAGTATAAAAGAGAGAATTATATTATAGTCACAAATAGGAGTCTGGTTTTAAAACACGCCTGCAAATTCCTTGATATTTGTCCATCACATAATGGATTTTTTTTTTCTTCCACTTACATATAGGCCAGCTTATGTGAACCTCTGCTAATAAGTAGAATTAACAGAAGAGAAGCTGCCTGACTTTTGATGCTAGGTTAGGAAAGGCCTGATTCTCTCTTTAGGGACATTCATCCTGGCAACCCAACAATCATATTGTGAGGTACCCAAGCCACACAGAGAGGCCACATGTCATATTACCCAGTAGTACAAGCTAAGTTAACAATTTACAGCCAATGTCGACCAGGGGTATGTGACAAATCAACCTTCGGATCATTCCTACTTGCAGCTTCCAGCATCTAGTAATTCCATTATAACACTGAGTGAAACAAAAATAAGCAGTACCCCCAAAGCCCTGCTCAAATTGAAGGTCTGTGATTTAAAAATAAAAAATTCCTCCAAACACTAAATATTGCACTAGTGTGTTTCACAGAAATACATATCTGGAATGAACTTAGGTACCAGGAGTAGTGCTACATATGATAGTAAAACATTTAGAGAGAGTGGCTTAGGCCCAGGTGATGGGAGAAGTTGGAAGGACACTGAGAGTCACTGAGACTGTAAGCAGAAGTTTGGTGGCACTGCAGAAGAATGTTGGTAGGAGATGAAAGGAAAGTGAGAAAAATGTTATCGGAAGGTGGAAAGTTTAATGATATTGTCACCTTTGTTAACATGAAAAATAAAAAAAAAATGAACTTGATGATCTAATTAAGAATATTCCAGACAGAGTGTTAAAGTTGCCATCTGGCTTCTTCTAGTTGCTCATATTAAAACATAAAAGAAGACAGTATAAAGAAATTTTTTTTTTAGTATAAAGGCAACAGAAATTTCAGGGTTTGGTTTGACAATAAAGCCATTTGTCATCCACACACTCTGCAGTTAGCAAATGATTCTAAAAAATTAAAAATGTTTTTTGAGCTGAGATCAAATTCAGGGCATTATCAAGAAAATATAGTCTCCAGATGCTACTCAGGGCATGACTATAAAACCCTTTGTTAAGATCATGGATATATTTATTGTGGTATTTCAAACAGACAATGGTCCCTCTTAATATCTTAATGTCATGCCACACTGATGTTCTTCATTACATAATAGAACATCTCCTCAAAACCTTAAGCCAAAGACAGTGTTAAAGTAATTAAACAAGGAGACCCTTAGACAGGTAGCTATACTGTCTTGGTAGCCTATATAAACAAACCTAAGTCAGAGTTAATACTCTCAAATCCAAGAAAGTGAAAACTAAGACCAACCTATCACAGCCAAGGAGACTCTTTCAAATAAAGTGACTGCTTAAATTATAATAATCAAATAATTGCTTTGCTTTGCCTCTGTATGTTCTCTATAGTAATCTTGTCTCTAGCTTTTGTCAGTGGAGCACTCCTAACCACTTTGTGTTGGACACTGCCCAATTCAAATCCATATTTGATCAAATAAACTCTTAACATTTGAGTGCACCTTGGTTTATTTTTTAACAATAGGGATGGACTTATCTTGAAATTTGTGAGTGTAGTTTTTGTCTAGTGGAACAAATGCTATTAATACTCACAGAAAACCGGCAAAAGAACTTTAAGACAACATATTGGCACAACATTGTCAGCTTGAACTAAGACAGAGGCAAAACAAAATAAAGTGTATTGACCTTTGAACTAGTATTGGCATGGCACATGCTGAGAAGACTACTCAGCTGCAAATACCCATCATTTCTAATGGGAGACAAATGAGAACTCAAGACAGTAGAATCAAGAACCTTGAAGGTATATCCAAGAGCCATCCAGAATCATTCCTAGGCCATAGAGTTGAGTCCTAATCAAAAAGCTGGCAGCATGGTCTTGGCTGGATTTTGTATTTGTTTTACGTGTATAATCTTTATGTGTTCCCTTGTTTGAATGGGATGGTCTTTAATAGCTATCCTAGGCCAGTCTCACCATGTATGCGTGGGTGGCAGGGGGCAGTGGTACTGCAGAGGACCAAGTCATTTTCTCTCTAGTCCCCAGGTTTTCAGACACAATGGAATTGTTCTGGAGGGGCTGTACTGAAGGACCTGTATCTGAAAAGACTCTACATCTCGACATAATTTAGATAATAAAATGTTGAACTTTCAGCTAAATATGATTACATAATAAATGAGACTTTCTTGGGGTCTTGGGAGAGGGGTTAGTGTATTTGACATGTGGGAAGAATAGAAATGGATGGCAGATTATAGCAACTTAAAAATATGCCTGCAAACTCATTGGTACTTCTCTCCATCAAAAGGTAGATTCTAATTCCCCTTCTTTTAAATATGGCCTGGACATCAGGACTTCTTCCTAATTAATCAAGGTCATATAAATTATGGTATATGAATTTCAAAGCTGGTTTCAAAAAGGCAGAGCCACTTTCACCTTGCCCTTTCCCTCTTAGAATATTTAAACTTTGTATCCAGCCACGAAGTTTTAAGGAAGCCATGGTAATGTGGAGAGGCCAGGTGTACAGGTTTTGATGCGCATCCCCTCTACTTAAGTTCCCAGGGGACAGTCAGGACCAATCACTAGTCCTGTGATTCACTTCATATACGTCTCTGTCATTTTGGAGAAATGGAAGTGATAAACTCTGAAGGATTAACTACATCTCCAGTTATCCAAAAGAATCATTTTAATGAAAGAAGAATATTTTAATCAAAAGATTATTTAAAATGGTAAAGACATATTTCTCTACTAATAGAGCTCTGTGATGGCTTATAAAAGAGATCAGCTCATCTCTTGAAAAAGAAAATTTTCTTTTTCTGTGTATATCTGAGTTCATTTCAGTAGAGCTGCAATCCCACTGCAATTTTTGAATCCATATTTTGAATGTTCAGAGAAGATTCACAGATACATTTTGCAAAAATATGCCTGCCTATACCTTATGGTATTCAAGATTTTATAATTCATTAAACCAAAACTGTGTTATAATTGTGCGACATAAAGATTAAAGTATGGCTTTAGTTAAATACATATACTCCATATTACTGAAATAAGGAATGAAAGGCTGAGGACATTTATGGATCTGAGGAGTATAAACAGGATATTAAGAACAGCATATTAGCATGGAAATAAAGAATCTCTGCCTCTTCTAATGAAGTGAGGGAAATATCCAGAAGGATATAACAGCCTGTAACTGCAGAAATAAAAGTACCGAAAATGACTTCTTGTAAACCACTAAATAGTTTTCAAGCTCTTTGATGGAAGAAAAAGAAAAAAAAGGATTGTGTCTTCTACTTCTGTATATTTTAAATTCTAGATAGTTTTCTGTTTCATTGGCGATAGGAAGATTGCCACGTGAACTACTTCCCTTTGTAAACATCTTCCTCCCTGTCTTTCTGGGCTTTACCTAATTTATGGACCTTCACTCTTTTTCTGTTGCTGTTTTAAACTTTTTTGAGAATAGGGGAAAATACGTAGGATAACCAGCATAACATGTACAGTTAATCTCACTGTAAACTCACTTAAGAAATTCTAAACTACTGCCTTCCATTTCTATGTTTGCTGTTATTGGTTGTTAATAAAAGGGTGATGGGTTTCAGGGATCTCTAAACAGTTGTACCCCATTGTTTGAAGAAAACAGTGAGTGTGTAAGTAGAAATGACACTTGACTGGAATTAAAAAGGATATTCAGATTCCAGATTATGAGGAAAATTAAAGCATTATACTAAAGTGAACAAAATTTCATCAGCTCCCCAAATGTCTAAGTGTCCCTCCCCTCCTCCTGTATCCATTTCTGTGGGTTTGAGACACTTGGGTTTCCCTGAACTCCCACTTCTTACTTCCCCGTGTATGCAGAACTTGCATTAACTTGGGGAATGTTACTAGGAATGCTATGAATTCCTTTACTATTACATAGTTCTTAGGACGCACTGCATTTCAGATTCTCTAAATTGAGATTCTGTAAAGAAGAAAAGAACAATCAACAAAACTGCTGAATTTAAAGGGGGAAAAAAAAGCTAATTAGCAAACAGTTGTAAATGGGTTTGTTTACTTCAGGTCCCTTGATTTCTTCCTGTTGTTCTTTAGCTTCCCTACACTGATTTCCACATCCATCATATTTCATTTTTCTGAAATCAGCTTATGCACTTAATGGTCCAGACTGGGCAATCAAGGTTGATTGAAATCAACTTTCAAATTGATGCAAGAGGTCCACTGCTACTCTAAGAACCAGCTGTGTAAATCTAAGAGAAAGATAACTGTCAGCTTTTTCCTTATATAATTTTACATTTTCTTAAGCATACTGCTGTTATAATGACCCAGGAAGCACTTATATCTAGAAAGGAAATCACTGGGTAAACACCAAAAGTTATACCCTCAAATCCCACCACTCTGACATGATATTGGACACACACACACACAGAGACACACACAAAAATATATATTACTGGCTTGTTAGCAGCCACTTAGAAATGATTTGATTTCTCGGATACAAGGATAGGGCTCATGTTACTGTGGTGCTTATTGAGAATAGGCTATTCCCAAGATAGACTCAGTGGAAACAGTGTTGTCTTACCATGGAAGAAGGGCCCTATTTTCAAAGTCAACCAACCTAGTGGACTTGTAATTACAACCTGATGTTGGTGTTACAGAAAGAAGGCTCACAGCAGTGCGAGACAAGATTGTTTCATTTCTCTCACCATAGGGTATCTATGCTTGGCTTTCAGACTTGAAACCAGGGAAGCTGCATTAATGCTTTCACTTTGTTGCCCTGGGGTGAGTATAAGACATCATCTCTTTCCATGTGAGATTTCTATTTGCTCTGCATGGTTTCTTCTCTTCTACCTTGGCCTCCGTGAAATCCCTCACTTTTTGCTACCAAAAAAAAGTGAAAAAACTCTCATTAAATATAGTAATTGTCTCTGTAGTTTTAGCCCAACTTTTCCAAACATTTTTGGCTTTATGTAGCATATTTTTAAATACACCTTGCATTTTAGTTTTAAGTTCAGTTCACACCAAAATTGAGCAAAGCGTGTAGAGATTTCCCATAATCCCTATTGCCCACATGTACACAGGCTCTCCCATTATCAAAATCCCCCACCAGAATGGTAGTCTTGTAACAATTTTTCAGTCTACACTGACACATCACCATCACCCAGAATTCATCGTTTACATTCGAGTTCTCTTTTGGTATCGTATATTCTCTGGGTTTTGATAAATGTATAATGACATGTATCCAACATTATAGTACTATGCAGAATAGTTCTACTACAAAAAGATGTTCTGTGCTCCACTTATTCATCCCTCTCTCCTCCCTAATGCCCAGCAACCACTGATCTTTTTACTTTCTCAATAGTTTTGCCTTTTTCAGGGTTTACATAGTTGGAGTCCTACAGAAGGCTTTTCAGATTATCTTATTTCACTTAGAAATACATATTTAATGTTTATCCATGTCCTTTTCCACACACCTCCTTACACTGTTGCTGTGACAAATTTCATCTCTATACATTACTTTCACATCATAGATTTATAGCAATTAGTTTATGTATTTATCTTTTAAATGATGTAGAACATTTAAAAAAACCAGTTATAAACCAACAATACAATAATACCAGACTTTATATTTATTATGTGGTTACCGTTACCAGAGTTCTTTATTTCTTTATATGGTTTCAAGTTATTATCCAGTATCCTTTCATGTCAGCCTGAAGGACTCATTTTAGCATTTCTTGTAGGGCAGGTCTACTTGCAATGACTTCCTTTAGCTGTTTTTATTTGTTTGTTTTCATCTGGGGATATCTTACTCTTTTCTTCATGTTTGAAGGGTAATTGGCCACATTCACAATTTTTGACAGGTTCTTCTTTTCTCCTTTTCTTTCAACACTTTAAAAATGCCATCCCACTCTCTTGTAGCTTCCATGGCTTCTGATGAGAAATCTGCTGTTAATCTTATTAAGGTTTCCCTGTACATGATGAGTCACTGTTCTCACACTGCTTTCAAGATTCCCCTTTTGTCCTTGACTGTGAACAATTTGATTATAATGTACCTAGGTATGGATTTCATTGTATTGACTCTTTGTTGGGTTTCATTTAGTTTCTTGAAAGAACAGATACATGTCTTCGATCAAATTCAGTATGTTTTTTAGTCATTTTTTCAAGTATTCTTTCTACCCTACTCTTTCTCTCTTCTCCTCTCCTTCTGGGGTTCTGATTATGCTACTGTTGGTTCACTGATGGTATCTCACAAATCTTAGTTCATTATTTTTATTTTTACTTTCTGTTCCTAAGACAAGATAATTGCAATTCATCATCATCAAGTCACTGATTCTTTCTTCTGTCTGCTCAAACTGGCTATTGAAATCCTCTAGTAATGATTATTTCATTTCAGCTAATCCAACTTTTAAGGCCCCAATTTTTTTTTTTTTGGTTTGCTTTCTCTTTATTGATACTATTTGTTCATACATTTTCCTTGAGACTCCAAGGTATTTATTACACACCATTTTAAAATTATATGAATTATGCTAGTGTTGGGGGAATGACTATATCTTTGATCAAATATATAGAATTATACTCATTTTAGTTTACATAGTAGTCAATATAACAAATAAACATCATGTTAACAAAGGATATTTTAATACTGCTTCTGGAGAGATGAATGGATCTCATATTTTCACCAAAATAAACTCCATATACCTTCACCTTTTTTTTCCTTAAGCCAGTTGTTCATAGTTGGAATTTCATTTACATGGCCAATATCATGCATTTTATACATTTTATTTTTATATTTTTCTGAGTAAACAAAGTCAGAATATGCAAGATATATGAAAAAATATAAATGAATACACAAATACATGTAGGCATATTAAATACACACATTTTCAAGGACATTTCCTATCAAGCTAGAAACAATTCAAATATTTCTGTCTCATTTTCTTTACAACTGTCTTACTATTCAAAAGTTACATAAATCAAAATACCAAATTCCTGAATATCATAAAAAGTAAACATGCTAAATAAGTTACTTTCAGATAAGTTAAATATGATGATTTTTTTAAAAGATTTTATTTATTTATTTGAGAGAGAGAGTGAGAGAGCAGGAGCAGGGGGAGGAGCAGAGGGAGAGGGACAAGCAGACCCCCCCTGAGGAGGAGTCCAATGCAGAGCTCCATCCCAGGACCCCAAGATCATGACCTGAGCTGAAGTTAGAAGCTTAACCAAGTGAATCGCCCAGAGGCCCCAAACCTGATGATTTTGAAAAGGCAGATATATTCATAATAGAGAGCATTTGCATTGCAACATTTAAACACTGGTAACAGCCAGTTGGTCTCTAATTCATGTTTGGAACTAAGGTATATTTATATATTTCACACACACACACACACACACATACATGCGTGTGTATCTAAATATATATATATATATGTGTGTGTGTGTGTGTGTGTGTGTGTGTGTTTATAAGGTATATAAACCTGTTGTTTAGTGTTGTAGTGGCAAAATATTGTTAAGATTACCAAGAAACAGGAGAACTCAGTGTGCAACCATAATGTATAGAAAGAAAAATACAAGTTTTGGTGAGAATGTGGAGAAAGGGGAACTCTCTTACACTGTTGGTGGGAATGCAAGCTTGTATAGACACTCTGGAAAACAGTATGGAGGTTGTTCAAGATGTTAAAAATAGAGCTACCCTACGACCCAGCAATTGCACTACTAGGTATTTACCCCAAAGATACAGACGTAGTGAAAAGAATGGACACCTGCACCCCAATGTTCATAGCAGCAAAGTCCACAATAGCCAAACTGTGGAAGGAGCCAAGATGCCCTTCAACAGATGAGTGGATAAAAAAGATGTGGTTCATATATACAATGGAATATTACTCTGCCATCAGAAAAGATGAATACCCACCATTCGCTTCGACATGGATAGAGCTGGAGGAGGTTATGCTAAGTGAAATAATCAAGCAGAGAAAGACAATTATCATATGGTTTCACTCATATGTGGAACATAAGGAATAGTGTGGAGGACCACAGGGGAAGGGAGGGAAAACTGAATGGGAAGAAATCAGAGAGGGAGACTAACCATGAGAGACTCTGGACTCCAGGAAACAAACTGAGGGTTACAGAAGGGAGGGGGGTGTGGGGATGAAGTAACAGGGTGATGGGTATTAAGGAGGGCACGTGTGGTGATGAGCACGGGGTATTATACACAACTAATGATCATTGAACACTACATCAAAAATTAATGATGTATCTTATGTTGGTTGAACATCATAAAAAATAATTAAAAAAAAAAAGAAAAATGCCAAAAAGCAGAGAGAAAATTCATCTAATATTTCTGAATTCTTTTCATCTACATTCGGTCTATCTGGAGGAAAGACTCATCCTTGAACTTGTATTCCAGAAGATAGCTGTCTGCTAATCTAAGAACTCCCACGGTTTTGTTTTAAACCAGCTTCACTGTGTTTCTCTAATAGGTAACCAAAAGAGTCTTAATGAGAACACAATACTTTTCAAAGTAATAAATTATGACAGGTCCGGGAAACTCTTGCTTATCTGTGTGCTCTGTGATTTGACCCTCATGTTTCTAGGGCACTCTATTCTTCTGGGAAGATTCACCTGCTTTGAATGGTCAGAACTGATATAATCTCAAATTTATTTCAGAAACTAAAAAAGGTTATGATGTAAAATAAAATAATAGCAGGACAACATATATTTTGAGTAGCTATAGAAATGCTGATGCAGGCTTAAAGGCTATTTAGTTTTTGCCATCCAATTCAGTAATAAAATGATGAGCCAAGGGAAAAGGAAAGCTATGGAAATATACTCTGAGTGCATATTTGCTCTTACTCTTTCACTGACTTTATCTCATTAGTAAATCAAGAAGAGTACTGTATTAGCTCAGCATCTAAAGGATGCATTCCTGTAAATAATGTTTCAGTTGCAAATCTTCTTGAGTTTTCTATGTTATCCCATAGGGCTACAAGATGACCAAGTAACTGGTGGGAAATTTTATACTACTGTTATTGATCACAGTATGAAAAGAAAACAATAAAGGCATCAATAATACATGGTCCTCGATGACATCTTTATAGCATGGCTAATAAAGATGATTTGGAATAGCCCATTGACTTTTTCTCTGCCCAGATCCCAGAGTAAATATATAATTTAATCTTGCTCTAGAAGTTGAGGGCATTTTCTTTTTTGAGAATTGGACATTATTCATGTTGCTAAAGATAAGGCCTTGCCCCATCTTTCAGGTTTTAAAGCTTAGTTATTAAATTTGGCTTCAAGGTGAAATGTGGGGAGATAAATGGGAGTGATTGAGAGATTGAAGATGAAAGTTTGTATCTTTGGTTACAGAACTGAAAGAAATCAAAACATAGAGTCAAAGAAATATGACAGCGCCATGTAGCAGATAATGAACTTTAATTGCAACCCCCACTGTTCATCTCTTAATATATTTTGTTAAATGGTTTTACTTTATTATTCAACAGATAAATAAGCAGTCACTGGAAAAAAAGCAGCTTTTAAAAATTTATTTGATGAGTCTTATTTAAGGGATATTTAGTTTTGCTCATCAAGTATTTATTAAATACTTGGTACCTGTCCAATATAGATTTTTGTCGGTGACAGGAAACTATACAGTCCATATTAAAAAAAAAAAAAGCATACTGGTCTGCTATATGAAAGTACATTTTTTTGTCTAGTGACATATTCTGTTCTTAAAGTCATCATAAAAAAAAGAGTATCTTACAGTGCTGCTTAGAATAAAAAGATATTTAACGAAATAAAAGCATTACAAGTGGATGATTATTCTCAAATTAATAAAATAAAAATTTATATATATATATTCTAAAAATAATTCAGCATATGTTTAATACTACTAAGGTTCATTTTCTTACCATGTAGCCTACACTGAACCAACTTAAGGTATAATAATAAATTCTGTATGAATATAGTACACATTTCTCACAGAAAAGTGTGACAAAACCTAAACACTATAGATTGCTTTGAGAAAGCAATTTATTGATATAAGATGATAGAGATGATAGACCAATGAGGGCAAAATATCTTTGTTTTAGTTTCTATGGCTTTAGTGGAGGGGACTGGATAATAGGGGAAGATATCCATTCTTTGTATAACAAGCCCATCTAGTCACCTCATTAGAACAGAAGATGCTCCTAGTGTCCTCTGTGTCAGGAAGGAGTGGGGGCAGAGACTAATGTATATATTGTTATTCCACATATACTATTATGCACATGCTAATGTATGATGGTGGTGATGGAGGGGTCGGGTAACTTGGTATTTTATAGTTTACGGCACAATGTAAGAATATTCCTAAAAAAAAAAAAAGAATATTCTTCACTTGCTTAAAATATGTTTGAACTTAGATTCTGAACAAAATCTTAGCAAAGCTTCAAACTCTCTAACTCAATCCCTACTTCTGCTTCCCTGAGAGCTTGACCCATAGAGACCTCCTTTTCCTTTGAATTATTCCTATTACTATTTAATAATCATCATATACTGTGTTATGCTGGAAATGACCTTCATTGTTTTTGTTTTATTGTCCCTACCTAATACAGTGTGATATATCACCTCTGCATAATTACATGGTTTCATATCTATACCACACTTTGTACCTTATATCTTGCACATCAAATAGTAATTGCTTTATGAATGTATAAAATAATTGATTTCCTTGTTTGACTACCAAAGTTATGACTAGATACATGACTCCTGAAGTCTCCTCCTTCTTTAAGTTTCTAAGTTATTATAACATCACAGGAAAGCATTTATAAATTTTGATGAATGTTATTTAATTTTCTAGAAAAGCATTTAACCTTGAAATTAGACTAAATTGTACACAAATAAACCAGGAATTTTTACATGTATTGTCATACTGAATGAATAATCTGGGGATCAATTTGTGAATTTACACATACTCCTTTCTTTGAATTAATATTTTTAGATAATGTTAATTGAATTCTGGCCCTATTATGTGAGTCCAGTCCAGTCCATCGCCCTCATTTGAGTTCTTTCACCATACTAGTTCTGTGATCTGCTATATCTATTACATCATTTTAGAAATGTTTCATCCCCCAAAGAAACATGTCTCACAGAGCAACACATAGTGCATGGCAAATCAACTTTTAATAAACATTTTTTTTATTATTACAAAAAAAAAGGAAAGAAGGAAGGAAAAAAAAGAACAAGATCAGAAGGAAGTAAAGACTGAAAGAAGGCTAGATGAAAGGAAGGAAAGGAGGAAGTATTAAAGAAAAATTTATTCATGACACTTCTTAAAGATGATAAGGTAGACTTTATTCAGGGGTAGGTGTGGGGACCAATGTAATGTGGCTTCGCAGTGGTGGAGAGAGATGGAGCTCAATACTGAATACAACAAAGAAAAGTGGGAATTTATAGCAAAGGACTGGGGGTGGGGTGTACAGTTGTATAGAAAATTAATTAAGAGGAAACATCAGGGATAAGGGAGGGATTCCAGCTAAACAGACCAAACAGGATTCTTGCTAAGGCAGGCCATGGTGATCAGATACCCCTGGGGGATGGTGGAGGATGAAGAATCTGATTAGATATCAAGGATGGTCAGGTTTCCAAGGCGGACAATTCTGGTTAAACTGATTCAGCAGCATTTTTGCTAAAATTTGACAATACAGAGGTAAACACAGAAGTCCAAAAATTGAGGCCTAGTTGTAAAAGAGCTCAGAAGAGCCTGATTGAATTTGGTCAAGGGAAAAAGGAAGGAAGACAGATATGATTATGAAGCTTCTTTACAAATGACATCCATGAGGTGTATAATCTTCCCAGAAGCAACAAGCTGCTTTAAAGAAAAAGAGAAAAGTCTAAATTGAGCAATTTTAAATTTGAGGATATTTGTAGAACCATGATTTTGTGATTTTTGTTCCGCTAGCAGAAATTCCCAATGAACTTGCACCTGCAAAACTGCATACTGCAAAACACATTCAGCGTGTCATTCTGTGTGCACAAAGGATCAGGTTACACATTTAAGTGATTTCAGGGTTTAAAGATATTATCTTTAATATTATAAGTGTCTTGAAAAGCATACAAATCTGACTTGGAATTCTGGAGTTAAGAGAGTCCATCAAGAAAAGCAACATATAACATACAGTGCTTTTCCATCAGTTATTTCTATCAGCATACTAGTACTCCAAAATTGAAAAAAAAATTCAGAAATTAGGATTTCTTATTGGGGTTTTATTTCCCACCAGAACATAGCTTATTTTTCTTAATATTAAACATTTATCTCTTAGGAACTGCACTAAGGACATTTCCATGATCCTGAGATATGTCTTCTATAATAGCTCAGATACTTTGGGAGCAGGGAGCTATTAGTTTGTTGATTCTTTGCCAAGTTCCTTGGAAATATTAGCATACAGAAGCCCTGGCTTTAGGATTATAAATGGATTATATCCTTTGTTGTTTGCACTTTTATTTAACTCCCCCCACTAATAGGTCACTTCTCAGGCAAACAGCACCAAACCCACTGTAAGCATTATAAAGTTTTGCCTTTCTCAAAGCCTGTGAAACTAGCCCAGCTGGCCTGAATATTTATGGAATATTACAACATCCCTCAGGATTCTGACTCTATTTTTTCCTGATTTTTCAGTAGCTAATATAATTATTTTTTACATAGCAGAGGAAGATTAATAACAGATGTGCAGAATATTTTAAATACAGTAGTATCCAATATGTTTTTGCATATGTGTATTTCCTTTTCGGCATGTTTTCAAGTGTTCTCCATTTCCCTTCCACTGAAATTGATATTTCTATCTGTGAGATATATGACGATCATATGGCACTGTGTTATATTATCCATTGATCCCTAGTATAAGTGCTGTCAAAACTTAGCATAAAAAATCAGTGGAAATTCTGCCTTGCTGGGGCGCAGATGGAAATGAATTTTTATTATAAGGAAACAGGAAGACAAACTTTGCCTTTGGATTTGTATGACCGTGTATAATATATGGAATTAGTAGGCAATTTGCCTTTATTATAAATGATAGTATGCTGAGTCACTGCCAGAATGGAAAGTGGTAGATTTTTTTGCTAAGTTTGTCTTTGGTAAGATCTAATCAAACAGAATTATGCTCCCATAGAAAGACTTCTGTTGCCTTCCAGTTTAATGCATTTTGTAAGTTTTCAGAGATTTTTTTTTTTAACTAAATTTTCAGGCTGGTATTCTTAACAGCAACTGTTTAGAAGGAAACTACGTGAGAACCATACATTTTCTGTCCCAGCTTGACTTTGTGCTCGCTTATCCTCTCCTGAAATAACCTAAATAACACAAACACACACACACATACACACCCATAAGCTGAGGATGAGGGAAAATCTTTGATGGTGTAATGCACATGAATAGGTGTCACGAGTTGAATTGTGTTCCCCCCAAACTCATATGTTGAAGTCCTAACCCCCATTCTTCACAATGTGACCTGATTTGGAGATATTTTCAGAGGTCATTAGAATGGGCCTCTTTTGGGTTCCCTGACCCAATTCCAACATGGGGTGGGCTATACTAATCTGTATATATACACATATCTATTTTATTTCTCCTCTACCTATATGCATAGTCTATATTTATAAAAACAAAAGCTCACGGGGTGCTTGGGTGGTTCACTCAGTTAAGCATCTGCCTTCTGCTCAGGTCATGACCCCAGAGTTCCGGGATCAAGCCCCATGTCACGCTCCCTGCTTAGTGGGGAGTCTGCTTCTCCCTCTCCCTCTGTCCCTACCCTTGCTCCTCTCCCTCTCTCAAATAAATAAATAAAATCTTTTTTAAAAAGTTAAAAAACAAAAACAAACAAAAAACCCAAGCAGTCACACTGATAACTCTAATTCTCATCTAGCCCCATAGGGTTTATTCTAGGCTTACTCTGTTCTTTCTCCCTCTCTCTCTCCCTTTCTAGCTTCTTTCTCTGACGGGAAGAAATCTGGCTCCCATTATCTACATTTTACTTATTTGCTCTACCCTAGTATACACACACATTGGTTTCCAAATGTTAGCCTACATCTTACAGGAAACACATTTACCAACTACAGTACAGTGTGATGTACAGTCCTTTAGTCATTTTCCTTAAAGTATCCAAGTAAAACTGTTACCCAAAATTACTTAGATCAAATACTTTTTCTGCACTTTCTTAGGCGAGGTTATATCATATATATGTAATATAGTTGAATTTATTTGCTATAGTCTGAATTCAATCCTGGTAAGAAATTTTAATCAATAAAAGCTTGGGTCATTCAGGTCTCACTTTTCAAAGCTAAGGTATCTTATTAGAAACAATGATGTGGAAGAACTGAACGCTTTCTATAATGTAGTTGTATTGACAATAAGGAGATAATGCCATTATCATTCTGAATCCCAGGAAACATCATGTTATGTTGCTGCCTCAATGCATCATAGTGATTTGCATTGTGTTGCAGATGGTTTGATAACTTAGGAAAAAATACAGCCTGTGAGTAAGATCTAAGGTCCAAGGTTTCCCATTTGTAAGGACAATACACAAAGTTTAGCATCTATAGTGACAGTAAATAGCTTTCAGCTTTAAAATAACGAATGGTTCAGTTATTTACAGAATTTGGTATAAAGACAATTCCTTGTGAAATAAAAACATGAACAGAAACCAAAGTATGGAATAAAGTATATAATACACAAAAATATCCACATGCAGATCAAAATGTCCTGCCTCTCTGGCAATTAGGTTGGTTCATTTAACTAGAGCTGGCCAATAGACTGCGAGAGGAAGTGACTTGTGTCAACTAAAAACTAGCATGCATCTTCTATTTCTAGCTTTCCCTGCTAACGGCATACAAGCTACAAGAAAAAGAAGGGCATCTAAATTGCTTTAGACTTGATAAAAGTAAGAAATAAATATTTATTAGGGCATTTGGGAAAGCTAGTGTAAATCATTCCAGTACAAAAGATGATGGTGTGTTTCTTTCTAGAATTATTCAAACACTTGCTTCAAATACTTGCATGGTTTACTTATTGGTAAAAAGCATGTTATCCCAGTCCTTTGTGTTGTCCAAGCAGAGGATCACTTGGCGATGTGTATGAGAACATTCTTAAATGCCTTCTGCTACTTGATATGACATCCTCTTCAGTATTTTCTCTTCAGTTAAGTCATTGTGTCTCCAAAACTAGAGAGATAGATGTATAGCACAAAGTCTATAGAAAGGCACTGGAGAGTGACAAATTTGACCTTGTGCTCTGCACCAGCAATTACTTTTGATATGTCTTTGGGCAAAGATATAAATTTACTTGACAGTGTTTTTGAGGATTATAGATAATACATACATACAATTGCTGGCAGAGGGCAGGCACTCTGACTTCATAAGTATTTTTTATTCTTATTTATTCTTGTTCTTATTTTCATTCTTGTATCTTACATAGGATAAAACAGGAGGCTAGCATTTTCTTAACACCAACTCATTTACTTTATAGGCTGGGGGTTTACTTAGCACAATAAAAGCTGACCTATACATTTCTTTCATGGTAGACAGATCAATGTAAAATGCTCCATAGAGAACCAGTTTGATTCAGTTTCAGCATAGTAGGAATCTTGGGTAGATATAGGGATCAAGTGCTATAAAAATATTTAGGGACTCATACAGTAAGGTATTAGCTAAATACTAATTACTATCATTTATTATTATTTAGAGATTTATGCAGGCACTTATTTGCATATCCTTATTATTATAGCTCTGTAAAATGCCATTAACTTGTCCTCGATTAAAATGGAAACAACCCAAAATCTATGGCAAGTGAACAGTGAGACTAACTCTTCTGATTCTAGAGCCAGATGCCCTCTGTGTAATGCTATTACCCTGGGGAAAACATATAATATATATTATATATATATATAATTATATATATAAAATATATATATTTTCTTGAAATATTGGGTTTTTCTTTTTTGCTTCTCAGAAAGAAGGCTTTCAGGATCCACAGTGCAGGACAGATGGTGTGTCCGTTTGAGGTAATAAGGAACGAAAATGCTGCTCTGTGTGTGGTATGTGGCAATGCATGAATATATGTATGATTGGCCTTATACTTCTTTGTTGAAGGCCAGCTATGCGTTTTCCCCCAAAGATACAGCAAATTGGTGTGATATATCAATCAATTGATTGATTGATAGATAGTCACCTCCTTAAAGTATTTACTGAGAGCCAGTCATACTCACATACCTACCTATATGGGGTCTCTCAACATAATTTAGTAAAAACGAGTTACTCACAGTTTACTTTATACTGTTGCTTCTTTGCCTGCCTGGGATTTTTATCTAGGTAATAAAATAAGCATGAAAGTGTTTGTGAAAGAGCTACTTAAAGACATTGATCTATATGAGGGGAGAGAGGATGTAAGAAAATAATGCCATCAAGTGCTAACACTGAATGTCTGGAATCTGTGGATTAAGTGCACAGCCTCCCCATTTTTTCTTGAAATGTTGGGTTTTTCTTTTTTGCTTCTCAGAAAGAAGGCTTTCAGGATCCACAGTGCAGGACAGATGGTGTGTCCGTTTGAGGTAAGAAGGAACGAAAATGCTGCTCTGTGTGTGGTATGTGGCAATGCATGTGAAGTGATTTCTTATTCCACCAACATGAAGATCATGGGTCCAAGGATATGGTGGGGAATAACAAGGCATTGATTTTCCCTTATGCGGCCAATTAACACAATGGTTTTTTTCCAGTCTATTGTGTTGATGAATTCATCAACTCCTTCTCTGGTACAGACATGTCGTATTGGGCAGCATGATATGCTTAATGTTGGAGCCAGTCTATTCAGCTAGATGCCAATTTTCCATTTACGCCTTTTAATATCTGCATCAGTGAAACCACATCTTCATGTTGTGATTTCTTGCTGATGAAAACATAAGAATTTCTATGAACTAAAGCAAAATAAATGCAAATAACCCATTAGGACAATACTCTATATTCTGCCAGCGCCTCTTCAGTGGAAGTTGTCAATGGTTTGAACAATGAGAGAGAGGAGCAAATAGTTCAACTGTAATATGTTAAAAAGTATTATGACTATTACTGGTGTGCACTTTATCATCTGAAGTTACATGCAGGTTTTGGTGATATTATCATTTATAGACTGAGACAATAGTTTATAAGGGAAGGAAGAGAAAGTGAGTTCAAAATGAGATGCCACATATGCTAGGCCAAGACTCAGGGGGTAGACCTGAGGGTGGAGTTGCACCTAATGCAATAATGAGAACACTGTCACTATCCTTAAACACCCACAGAGATAGGCAGATCACCTAACTGACTGACCTGGGTCAGGTATTGCATTAGCCGGTGGGGAAAATGGGTGACAGGGGAATAAATGCCAAAGGGGGCAAAGATTACTTATCTCCAACCATGGGAAAGCATACCTATGTGTCCAGATGTTCTTTACAACAAGCCAATAATCTAGATTTTTATTCAAAAGCCTCCAAATTAATGCTTTTTAAGTTATTATGACATCCAAGGAAACTTGCCAGTGACTTTTTTTTTTCTCTTCAGATTTATTTATTTATTTACTTGAGTGAAAGAGAGAGAGACAGAGCGAGCATGCAGGGGAAGGGGCAGAGGGAGAGAATGTCCAAGCAGACTTCCACTGAGTGGGGAGCCCAACACAGTGTTCAGTCTCACAAGCCATGAGATCAGGACCTGAGCCAAATCCAAGAGTCGGACACTTAACTGACTAAGCCACCCAGATGCCCCAGCCTGTGACCTTGTTTTGAACTAGTGACTGCTAGTTTGCCACTTTTGTTAACCCTTCTTCCCAGTCCCCCAAAAATTCATAGTTTCCCCAACCATGTACTTCCAAAATTTGTGAAATTATTAATGCAGGCATAAACTTGCTGGGGGTTTAGGCAGCTGGTCTTTACATCAAACCTACAGCCCAGAATATGCATTGCCACAAAAACTTTTCTACTGTGGTGGGTATAAGTTCATAGAAGTGCCAATGCTCATAGGAAAGTAGGGGGATTGCTAAGGATGTACTGACACTTAGCTTGCGGACATGATTGCTGCAAAAGACCTAGAGTGCTCTCTTTGACTTTGTATTCATAAAAACTTTTGTAAGATCTGGTATTACCACATCCTTAAACTGTCATTAAGATATTTGAGGCTATAATGGTTAGAAATGTGAGACAGGGAACAACATTGAGATTACAAGGATACTTTGAAAATTGAAAACTAAGGTCACATAAATCATGTGTGATTCCCTTGTAAAACTGAAGGTCTTAAAAAACTTTAAAACATTCCTATGCCAGATGCTTGTCTACCATCAGAACATCTCTGCCATCCATCAGTCCATCCTTTGGTCTGATGTCTACAAGGGCAGTCAGATAGACATGTAATTAAACATGCAAACTATGACATATAAGCTTTTTTTTTTTTTTTGGAAGTCACATTACATAGTCTATCTCTTCATAGCACAGTGAACTCTGGAATACAGATCTATATATCTGTATCTGTAATTTAGAGAAGTTACAGACTGGCATATAAAAAGTTAGAATAAGTATTAGTTACGTTTATTATGGGTATTCACATCATCTTTTATGTGTACATCTTATATAGGGATATATTTGATTTGCTAATTTGCCCTTTATACACCTTTGAGTGTAATCAAAATGGTATGGGAAAAATAGCTAGTTAAATAAACAGAGATTTAGTTATTGGGTTTTTTTTTTCCTGCCATTAAAGCCCATCCTGATTGGCAAGAAAACTTTACATCCATCTTCTTTAGCTTAAGAGCCTTTAGTGTAACCATGATTTATGATCTACAATGGAATAGTAGCCAATATCTGAAAACATCTGTACTTGAACCATCTGTTTATGTCTAAATACCAGATGCTATATATGTTGAAAATTTATATTTACTGAAATTGTCTTAATACATGTACTTAGCTCACTAACAACACTGCAGCTAACAAAAAACACAGACTAGAAATGTTCTTGAGTCATGGATGGATTAAATGCGTTTCATCATGTCTCTCAGGATATTGAGCTTAATGCCCTGATATGTAATAGAGGAAATATAACAGAAGTTTATCTAAGCACTGAAAAGGTTTGTGTTTGGTGAAAATAATGGGTTCTGTGATTAGGTAAATGTTTCCTCAACAGAAAACAACAGGGAAGACTCTGTATTACTAGTAGCCATAGAACTATTTTTTCAATATGTCTATAGGCATTCTGGGGTGGGGAAGAAGATGTTATATGAGACACATTAAAAATTCAAAAAGTATTTATCATGGAAATTACAACAAATATTTCTATAGGAAATAAAAATAACTATTTAACCGCCCCCTCCCAATTTTCTCATACATGGTTGATCACAGAATTCATTTTCTCCCCTAGTTTCCTGGACAGCTGTCCTAAGCTACTGATTCCTGAGGTGTTGATCTCAGTGCCTCTGTATCACACCATCTAAATTTGAAATAAGTCTGCTTTGCTGTCAAATTTGAAAAGCTTCCACACAGATGATGAAACTGGAGGAAGGAAAACTATGGAAGAAAAACAAATTGGATAATGTCTTCTGGGTTGACATTGCACACAAGAAAGTTAACTAACCTCTACACAAAGGACTTTGAATTTGAAAGATTCTCAGGAGAACTATATGTCAAAATAGATTATTTCATGCATCTGTCATTGTTGTTTAAAACTCAAGATTTATTTCATTTACCTAGAGAGCTAGGTCCAATTAATCTGTAACTCCCTTAGAAAGGAACTGATTAACAAACATTACACCTTCGGATGCTTCTCAAAAAGCCTGGTGTCCTTAATTATAAGAAAGCAAATTTATACTTAGTAGAGTGATAGATGGAAAATGTTATACATAACTACATAGTTATAACAATATATGTAACTATGCATAACTATATATATATCATCTCCTGGATTTCAAATAAATATAAAGTTACTCTGTATTACCTGAAATATAGCTTAACCTTTGCAAGGCTCTGGTATAATAATCTCCAAACTATGGTCCAAGTTGGTTGAACAACTCTTCCTTCACTCAGCTTATTGAGTGTGCATACATGCATGCATGTTATTATAAGCATGTACACACTCACATTTTTCTAAATACTCCATGTTCAAGGATTGTAGTTGAATAGAATGAAAAACTGAGACAAAATACCCTGGAGAAATTTAGAAATATTCCATTTTAAAATAGAAATAGTAAGAAACAAACTTGAGAATAATTTTGTTTCAAGCCCCATGGGCTAAAAATAAGGAAGGATAATAAATAAACCTGCTAACTTCTCTACTTTGAACATTATATTCACAGAAGCCAGAGAAAACTACTATTCTATGCATTTTCTTTAACTCTAGCACATTTTTTGACATCTTATCTCCTGCCAAGACATTTCACTTCCAGTTGGATAGAGAACAAAATAGCATATGACCAGGAAAATGATTTTTTTTTAGCCTTTCTTCCATTGTGTAGCTGAGAAATAAAAAGTACAAATATTTGACTTTGTATCTACAGAAAAGGACTTTTTCCTAAGTTGAAAAACTTATGAATAAAATGAAATACAAATTATTTTTAAATTGCCACAATTTATTTTTCTAATTAAAATAAATACAACTGATAACATGAATGCTCGTTTTTGCTTTTTGTAGCTGTTTCTTTCAGGAAGACAAAAATTCAAAACCTTACATTTCTTGATGGCATCACAGTGAATTTCCTTTCAATCATTAATAAGTAAAGTGGAACTCTTAGCAATAATTCTCTTTCAGCTGTTTATACTGTCACTATGATGCTGCTGAACACACCATTTGTTTTCAGGAAAATGATGTCTTCCATGCAATAAACTGGCTTAAACCCTGCTTTCCTGCTGTATTAATGTGTTTGTGTTTGTACAAAAATCTCCATTAATGCGGCTGCTTTGAATATTTCAAGTGTCAGACTTTAGACACTTACAAATTGACCAAAAATAAAGACAACCCATTATGTAGGGTAGAACACAGAAAAAGACTATAGAAATCTGATTTTAAAATACTCAGCATCAGATACATGGTGCTGATATTTATATATCAAAGCAGCATAACACTGAGATATTTCAGGGGAAATGACAGTACCAGGGTAAGAAACACCTTATTCATATCAGAGAAGAAATATGTTACTCCAGGTGTCAAAACCTATATGGCCTTGTCATCAACTATCAAGTCATCAGCAAACCGATCTCAAATATTTAGTTGAGAAATGCCAGATCTTCTTTGAAGACTTTTATGAGATTTAAATATATCTTTGTAAAAAAATAAGTCAATGCCTTCAGAGGGCACAAAATACTGGTTCAAATGTCCAGGTACAAGTAGAAGAAATATCACTGATGATCAGTCCATTACACAGACATGGGCACTTTCATGAGAACTCATTTTTTGTCCTTATCTAACTCAGGCAATCTATCAAAGTATTTTAAAATTTTAATCATAGATTTTTTAAATAACTGAACAAATCCTTAAGGATGTTCAACTTCAACCAGTCAGAAAACTGCAGCAGAACATGAGTAATGGTGGAGACTTTCTTCTCTAGTAGCATCTGCCAGATTAGTCAACGAAGTTTGGTGCAGCCAGCAATAGAGAAAGCGACCCATTCGGAAAATCCCAGTTTGTAGCCTGGCCTTCATGGTAACAGTTACAGGAAGCGGTTTTTCTGTTTTTCTTTAGCGCCCAGAGAGATAATGTCATTGGTGAAAAAGAGAGAGAGAAGAGGTACTCATGTACTAGACTTGGGTAAGTATGCCCAAAACACCAGTTAACACACACACACACACACACACACACACACACACACGAATCATAGTATCGAACATCATGACGACAACCCTCTCTAGTCAACATTTCCCTTTTTTACGCTTTGAGAATATTTTGGGGATGCCAAGCTTGTCGTACTGCCCTTATAGTCCAAAACAAGAATGCATCTAAAACAACTATCTTTCTCTCTTTTCAAACCGGAATGGCATCCCTGATGACATACTATCTCTGTTATCCACTTGAAGGTTTAAAGGGACAAATTAAACTATGTATGTTTTATACATATAGAGATAGAAAGAATATCAGGCATAGGGAAGAATTAAAGAAAAATCCCTCAGGTAGGAGTTAACCGTAGTAATTGAGGAAGAGATAAGAGGCTGATGCATCTAGAGTGAAAAGGAGTAGGAGTTGTCACAGTTATGGTGTGGACATTATGAAAAACCTAACTAATGTCAGTATATGCCCATGTTTATTACATATTTAGAGGAGGGGTTTGCCAGATAGTTATATACGCAATATTTGGCCTCTACCACAAAGCAATACTTCAAGTGGTGTCATTTCCAACATTAAATAAGAAAAAAATAATGCAAAATGGAGAAGTTCCTATAAGAAAAATGTGGATTTTACATTTGACAGAGCTCACCAATGGTTAAAGGGCTTTACTCCTTTTGCCCTAAAATAAATTGTCATGAAATTTCAGGCTAATTTCTGTCCCGCATCTAAATTTCTGTTGCATGGTATTGGCAATAACGTAAGAATGGTAGCAGAGGGGCGGCTGGGTGGCACAGTGGTTAGGCGTCTGCCTTAGGCTCAGGGCGTGATCCTGGCGTTATGGGATCGGGCCCCACATCAGGCTCCTCCGCTGGGAGCCTGCTTCTTCCTCTCCCACTCCCCCTGCTTGTGTTCCCTCTCTCGCTGGCTGTCTCTATCTCTGTCGAATAAATAAATAAAATCTTAAAAAAAAAAAAAAGAATGGTAGCAGAGTTAATAATACATCTGTCAACATCAATTTTAATGATTTTTAAAAATATTTTACACAGCATCAAAAATTTACAAGAATAAGAATGTCCTTGTAGGTGTGGGTTTAGATCTTGTTTTACTTTGTAGGAGCAATCTGGAATCTCTTCAGGTTGTTGTATTTTTTTCTCAATAATGTGCCTGTGAGAATTGATCTGAAATGTTGTCTTTAGACATAAGACATTTAATTTAGCAAATTAAAAATAGGCTTTATGGCACTTTAAAAAGTGTTCCCTCTGATCATCAATTTTTTCTTTGGTGTATTTAGAGTCTAAAATTTTCATCTTTCATTCTCCTTATGTCATTGCATCCAGACTCACAATTCTCTCTGCTAATAAAATTTCCTGAAATTTCATTTTATATGGTAAGAATTCCATTTCCCATCATAGCTTGCATACACTGTAAAAGCAAAGCTTTTAATTTTGTAAGTTATTTAGGACTCAATAACATAATAAATACACATGCAAACTTCAAAAGTATCCTATGTGGTCTATATATGAACTTCTTGAAAAAATAAAAATGGGTCAATGAAATACATTATTCTGTACATATGAATTAATGAACATAGGGAAGTTAAGGTTAATAGTATTCTAGAAATAAAGTTACTGGTGTTTGGTTAAGGGATTAATACTATGACATATTTAAATTAGTGATTTAAATCTACTGATTTGACTTTGAAACCAGATAGGAAACATTAAGAACAGAAGGTGGCAGGGCTGGCTTTGCAATGTTTCCTACCAATAAGTGCTTGCATTGCCCTTAGATTCTTTTCCACACAATAAATGCAACAAGGTTCAGATTTGCATGTTCAGTGCTATAAGATGTTGAAGTGACACTTTAATATCATTAGATTAATCATGTCAGTGTAACCATAACTTGTTTTGTAATTCTAAGACATATATATTCCAAGTTTTAAGCTATTAGAAACAAACAAAATCTTATTTTAAGTATTAAAAATATTTGGCAGGGATGGCTTCAGATTTGTGTTAGAATGATATGGCATTTGAACATTTTTCCCTTAAAAACTTCCTAATATTCATTTTCTTAAACTTTGACAAAATAATACTCTTTTAATTAATGACCATTTATTTTGGGTAGCAAGATGGTGGATTCCTTCTAACACAGCATATGGTATAAAAGAGGTTTACCATAAAATATCCCTCATGTCACTGGAACTTGTCTTAAATTTTAGTATAATCAAAGAAAGTTTCCTAGTTTTACAATAGCTAAATAGTTGGTACGGAATGATTTTAGTGAAGGCTATTTGGAACTAAATCCTCTAGATGGGTTATTAAGTACTACAGCTAAAGTAAAGACATAGAGGTTCATTTGAATAGTCATTCCAAATCTTTCTATTCATTCTAAAAGAAAAAAAAATAAAGAAGAAAAAGGAAAACAATTATCATGTAACTTTCAATAAGCAGATAATTCACCACTGCTTTGAAAGATAGGCAGCTCATTTTCCCTTGATGTTTGCTTAAAAACAAAATATTTCCTTATTAACTACCCCAAATGGGCATCCTTCCTATAAATTACTGATCATTTCTTTAATGGCATTACATTTCAAATTAAAAATAAAAACCACTTCTGTTTCTTATATGATATAGCCTCTAAATATCTGAATGATGAGCACTTTCAAGTCTTAAGAGAAAACGTGGCCTGATATTTGGCTCTACATGGTTTATTTATTCTCTAATTTTGTTCACTCACTTTGCCAATATTCAATCATAATTTTTTCCTTACCACCACTGTTCAAAACAATTTCAAACATTACCTAAAGCTGTAATTTAAACTGAATTTATTACATAAATTTGTTTTGATATTGAAAAGTTAACAAAATTGATAAAGGATCTATCACCTCCCAGAAACTATATATCTCCCTTACCCAACATTGATTTATGTTTACAAGAAGTGATCCTCATATCAATACATTGAAATATTTGCAAAAAAGGGCTGTTTATAAAAGCAGTTGTGAATTTGAATTTTAATAACAAATATATTTTTAATTTTTTATGTGATTGCAAAAGTAAAATGTCTACATAGGAACTGTGAAAGGGCACCTGAATGGTTCAGTTGGTTAAGCATCTGCCTTCAGCTTAAGTCATGATCCCAGGGTCCTGGGACTGAGTCTTGCCATCAGACTCCCTGCTCAGTGTGGAGTTTGTGTCTGCTCCTCCCTCTCTTTCTGCCCCTCCCCCAGCTTTTGCTCTGTCTCACTCACTCTCTCTGTCTCAAGTAAATAACTAAAATCTTAAAAGAAAAACAAAGGAAATGTGAAAAATTATTATCATCATTAAAAAGTAACAAGAATTCATTGTTATCTTGCCAGAGTATAACCTACTTTTAATACCTTTTTATTCCATTTTATTAATATTTCTACTCACCTCTAATTTTAATAAAAATGCAATGATTTGTAGGTGCCATATGTTGTATAACATATGTACAATTATTATAACAAATTTATAGTATATATGACCATTTCCCCTATTATACAGAAAAGGAGAGTGACATCAAAAAGAGTGAATTATATAACCAAGGTTACTGAGTTAGAAGTTGAAGGCAACATTGGACGAAGGTAAAAATCTTTATGAACAGTCCGATCGCCTGAACTGAGTCACAGTGAGCTGACAACAGCAAAAATAATTTTCAGAGGTACTGAGTTGCCAATCAGGATTAATGATCAGAAAACATAACTGTAAAACGGTAATTCTTGAAATAATGATAAAAACTTGAAAAAAATAATGTAGTTATGGAAATTTAAGAATGTAGGTGTAGCAGAGAAATATGTTTCACCACAAAAAAGAAATGATAATTACATGACATGACAGAGGTATTGGTGAGTGTTCTAGAGGTAATCATATTGCAATATATAAATCAACATATTTACACCTTAAATGTACACAATGTTACATATCAATTATATTTTGATTAAGAAAAAGAAAAAAAACAGTGTAAATTCCAGTGTTTGGCGTAGCTTATTGCTAATCTTAGTTGCCCTCTAAATATTGCTTTGTATAAAATATTTTTCAAACATTTTTCAAAGTCCTAACTTGTCCTTTTACTGTCTGTACTGTAGTAGTAAAATATTTGATTTGAATAAATATTATACTTAATTTTATCTATTCTTTTCATCAACAGGCTTCACATAGCCATTCTTAACCATGTCAAGGCTGCTTTCTCTCCTCTCTGCTCCAGTAAAGTCTCAAAATGTCTGTTCAGGTCTGCAGCAAAACCCCTTGTCACTCTAAGAACATCCAGTTTTGGGGCTTATTTTCCACCAAGAAAGAGAACATTATGGTATAAATGTGTATTGATACATCATGACATTATTTTTTTCCAAGGACATTATTTATGTTTCTGAAAAATTCTGTTTTCATTTTAATGTTCAATGTTAGGCACAGTATTGGTTCTTTATTTCCAGCAGTTAGAACATTTTGTAACTTCAACCTCCAAGTTCACTGTTTTTCAAAATATATTTTTATCTTTCTTTCATCCTGAATGAGCTATTCCCCAGCCCCCACATAGCTGCAGTAATTGGGTGGAATATCCTATTATTATTTAACCTGCTTTCTCTTTGTGAATGTCTGCGTAAGCAATGTTTGTTATTTTCATCATTTCCTTTTGATAGTGTCCTTTCTTTCTCTAGGTCTCTTCTGAATCTAAAAAAGCAATAAAGCTTCTTGCTTTAGATAACTAAATTTATAGTTGACATCCTGATGTTTTAATTCTTAGTTCTGCTGCAAGTGAAGGGAAATAATCATTGCATTTCATATTTAGATAGTACTTTGGGATTTCAAAATATTTTCACTGGCTCCTTCAAAACAGTCTGGGTAACTATACGTATTTATACCTTTCTCTTATTGTTTTACCAATGTGGTAAGTAAAATTCAGAAATATTAGGCGACATTTGCATGGCCTCAGATACTACACGTGAGCTATTATTACTCTGCTTCCAGTGTGCTTTCCTTCCAACCACATCTGACAGCTTTAATAAAAATACATAATATGCAGGGGCTCCTGGGTGGCTCAGTGGTTAAGCATTGGATTCTTGGTTTTGGCCTTGAGATTGAGCCTTGCATGGAGCCCTGCATCTGGCCCCAAGACAGGCTCTGTGCTGAGCGTTGAGTCTTTAAGATTCTCTCTCTCTCCCTCTCTTTCTGCCCCTTCCCCTGCTCATGTTTGTGCTCTCTCTCTCTCAAAAAATAAAAATAAATAAATAAAATAAAATAAAAATACATAATATGTAAAGACTTTGATGTACTGGGATCGGATGCATGTCAAGGTTGCTTCCAACCACAAGATGATATAATGGCAACTGCGTCTAGAGAAAGTGAGAAAAATATGCCAGAAATCATTATTATTTAAGTTATTTCTTGTTTTCCCTTGGTCTTTCCTATTTTCTCCCACTACTCATTTCCTTTCCTCCTTTCCCACCCAAAAGCCGGGAGATGGAACCATGAACACCAAGGGCGTCACACACTGCCTTCCTTCCATAGTGAGTCCTGGATGCTCAGGTTTAAACAAAAGCCATGATATTTCTGGTATTTTGATGGGAACGTTTGTGGGAATTTGAACCTACTTTTCCATAGTGATTATAACATCTACAGGGCACAATACACTGGAAACAAGAGCATGGTTTCTCTGTTGTACTTAGATTTTAGAGCTTAGGCTATGTTAAGTATCGTCCAACTGCTACGAGATAGCAACTTACTACATTTGTAAAAGCTTAGAATTATAGAATATTTGGCAACATGGAATCCTTCTTCTTTGCACATTTGAGAGAAAGGTCATGTTGTTGGAATTCCATTGGGTAGTATAAGCAAAATTGAATTTGCCTGAGTTTTAGACTCAGTCATTCTCAGAAGATTAGTAATAAGTAATACATTTTTGATGACATCTCTAGATCCGTCAACTTGTGAAGCAATATCATTGCTTGTGTGCATGTATTTATAGATTTCATGGTGTTTCTTTTTGTAATTTTTTAATTAATATACTTTCCCTCTTTTAGTTTTATTTATACGAACAAGAGTAGATGACCAAAACAATGAGTTTTTGATTGATTATAAACAGAAAATCCAGATGGCAAAATTGACATAAAGCATAGAGCTATTGTGAATTGAATGGCATAAATCAAACTGTTTCGAACTCAAGAATTTTATTCTATTCCCCAGTTGGCCAATGAAATTTAAATCATTACCAAAAAAGCAAGTTGTATACAGTGCCAGCTCTATACAAAAACACATTTTAGCACCACAATTACAGTTTGATGATGCTTAAAAAATATCTATATTAAGTTTTTAAAATCTGAGGAGAATTGATTTTGCAATAATTTGGCATTTTTATGTTAATGAAAAATTACACAGATGTAACTTCACTCTCAGGCCATAAGCAGGTCATAGTTATGACCGTATCTATAATTTTCTCTGTAGATTTTCCTAACAAAAACACCACCACGTAAGCCTATAAGTAAGTGTATGATAAATTTAAATCTCCCTATTTAATACACATATGCCAAAAGAGATCACACATTTTGAAGAAAGTATGAGAAGTACGTAATATAGAAGGTTTAAAAAGTGTTTGTCATAACCAATCAGCTATTTGAAAAACGAGGTGACCATGTGTACCAATCCGGTCAGCAATGCTATAGTTCTTTATTATCAGTATTGTGTGCTAACTGACCATGAGAGGTGAGTAGGATGGAAATCTCAGACATATTCTGCTTCTAGGTCAAAGAGACCTTGCAAAATCTGAGGCAAACAAAAAAGTGCACCAGGACATTGATTTATGATTTACCTTTTCTGAACAAATATACTGATGATGTTTTAGTGTCTTTCTAAGGGTTAAAATAGTAATCCTGAGATCAAAGCAAGCTTCCTCCAGCTAACCCTTTGGCAAAGCAAAAATGAAACATTAAGGAGAGATTGGATGTCCTGACAATACTGTGTTCTTATTCTATCATACTTGACTAATTGGTCAGCACTGTTAACTGTCTTCAGACAAATTTATGAAACAAACCCGGAAATTTATTGAAGCAAGTTTTACAAGGCTGAAAAACATTGTAAAATAAATAATCAATGGCCCGTACAAAACCAGACCATCAGAAAGACAGATACATAAATCCCTTATTATTCTACCACACAGGACATTGTTATCTAGGTGTGATTAACAGGTTGGCCATGATTGAAGACCTAGTGCTAAGTCTGACAAACAGCTTGGACATGATTGAAGACTTAGTGCTAAGTCCCTTAACCAATGCCAAACTAAACTTTCCTATATGAGAGAGTTGCAAGTCTACTCCATTCTCTTTCTGCTCTGAGATTTCAAAATTATCTCCTTCTATCCATCAACTTCTATTTCGAGCCTAACTACATTCCCATAAGTTTTATAATTCTGATAAAGAACAATGGCATACCATTTCAAAGTTTACTTAGTGTATATACATCTATTAAATGCACTTTATGAATGTATGTAGGGAAAGTATTACTGGCATATTATTCCTTTTTGTACTTGAACAAAATCCATGTTCGTGGAGAGTAGATCTCTTCAATGAAATCCCATAGCTGGTAAGTGGTAGAACTAAAACTCAAATCAATGGTTTTCAGGTCCAATCCTCATTTTCTTTTCATTGTTCTATTAAATTTCCTAGTAAAATGGGTGACTGTCTTGTACTTGACCATATATAAAGAATTGTATTTCCTCAGATTCTAAAATAAGGATATTTCAATTAATAAGAAAATGTTTTACTTTCCAGGATTTAACATTAATTTTTAATGAAGGTAGGGACAGAAAGCTTATACATTTAATATAATTTGTCATTATTAACATGGTTCTCTTTAATTGCTCACATAAAGCATAGCTTAGCACTGAACCCTAGGATGCTTTTCACATTATGATCTATTCAAAACATTCATTTTATTAATGCACTTAAATCATATTATCCGTTTGTCATTTTACCTAAGTAAGCAAAAATACATATGGGAACAATCATATAACTGAAGAAAAATACTGTTAAAGTCTTCAGATTTGGGGTATATTTGAGAAAGAAAAAACAAGAACCTGAAAGACAAGATAACTGAAAATGAAACTGTCAGTTGAAGCTAAAAAAATAAAATAAAATAAAATAAAATAGGACAAATTAGCAGGTAGAACTGCGTGCTGTTTTGTCATCAACTATTGTGATTCACGGAGCTGCCCTGATCTTTGTCTCAGGAAAACAGCTATTTTGGGTAGTCAGTTGACTGTTCAGGATATAAACAAAGAACTGAAAAAAGCAGGAATTGAAGCTTAGCCATTTTAAGGTCACTAATGTTAGACACTCCCATTTCCCTACCCTCCCTCATCATCCCTTCTTCAGAGCCCATAAAAATCTGAATGGAAATGGTAATTAAGTTAAACAAAGAAACTTAAATATTTGTGTTTGTGGCAAGAGTGGAAAGGTGGTAAAGGTGTGAGAGCCCCGAGTCTCTGAGGTTTTTGAATATGTTTTTGGACATATGTTAGAGAATTCTACTAAGACTTTTGACCAATATGACGGTGGTTGATGAAGGTGGTTTTCCTCTTGGCAACTCCTTTGTCAGCTCAAAGTCTAAAACAAGGTTAAATGGGTGATGGGTATTAAGAAGGGCACTTGTGGTAAGTACTGGGTGTTGTATGTAAGTGATGAATCCCTAAATTCTACATATGAAACTAATATTACAGTGTATGTTAACTGACCGGAATTTAAAAAGAAATTTGAAAAAGAAAAAAAAAATAAAACAAGGTCAAGCTTGGAAAGAAGGTATAGTGGGCAAGGGGAGGTCTGGTAAGTTACATGACAAAGATTCAGGAGGATGAAAGGAGAAATTTTCTTTAACATTCTTCAGAGGACCACACAAATAATCATTCTCATTAAAATATTTTCAAATGGTTTGATTTTTCACAAAATTTTCCAGCTGTTCTATAGTTTCCTAAAAGAATATGCTTGACTAGCATAAGATGATAGATATCATTTACTTGAAAAGAACTCTATGGTATAAAATATTTTTATAAAAACTATAAAAAGAAATGATTCTATTTGAGCTAAGTCAAATATGAGTCTATATTTTCAAAAATACATAGAGTTGTACATTAGGAAAATGTGCTGTTATGTGCTGAAAATTGCACCTGTAAAGATTTAGAACTTTAGTGATATTGTACCATTCTAAATTTATACATTTTTTGGAAATACAGCACAAGATATTCACATTGAAGAATGGCTTAAAAATATTATTTTTCAATGGTAATATATAGTCAAATTTTTTTTTATTTTTGAAAAGTATCAAAAAGCTATATTTACGGTCACACCACATAAATAGAGCATTACAAATAGACATTTGAACTGCATTATCATTCATGCGTCATACCTAAAGTTAAAAATTTCAAGCAATATTAAATTACCTAATTCTGGATTTGTTTAAAGAAGTTAGAGGGGTTTTGCATTTTTCTTCTCAGATTTTCTTTTCTGTGTCACAGACACAATAGCCTAGAATTAGTTGTGTGGTTTTGGCCCTTAAAGGTAGAGTCTAGAAATGCCTGTATCTCTACCATGAGAATTAGTGGTGAAATAAAAGCATTGAATGATAATCCTCTTCACCCTGTATTCTTAATCACTTTTTTATAATCTGTTCTGTACTTTGCTCTTATTTCCTGGGGATCTGGAGCTATGTGATATTGTTTAAAGTAGCTCTCCCAAGTCATCTTTATTTCCTACTCCTTTGCAATGATTCATCTCTTCATTATGTAATGGCTCTCATGTGCTTCTGTTTTACTGCAGCGTTTAAAATTGTTCACAAAATACACTCTTTTTTAAGAACATTAATAGGTGCAAAAAATTGTAGATTCCTTTGTGAAATGAGTTTGTAAAATATGAAGTAAGGAAGATTGAGCAGGTTTCCTGACTCCTGATACTTGAGTTGTATAATATACTAATGAGGAATAGGTCTTCCAAGAGAAAGATACAACATGTCAGTATGTGAATCATTCATTGAAATTTTCTATGTAGTTAAAAGCAGGAATAAGAAGCCTACTCTTGGGATTTCTAGGCCAGCTATTTTGTTGTTATTCCTTACACGCAACTAACAGAATCAAAGACACTTAACTCTCTGATTTTTTTTTTTTTCAGTATTGCTACATTTCAACAGTAGGTATTTTAAGGGATTATATTTTAGGCCTCATCAGCAACATCAAATGAAAGGTGGTGAGTACTCCACAGGGTGCAGAGTGTTGCCAAGCACCTTAGAAAATTTACATGACTTGGAGAAAATGTGGTTCTGATTATGTTTTGCAGATAAACTGTATGTGTAAAACAAAGTAGGTACTATTATTTAAAAGAACCTTAAGTTATTAACTGACCATAAGAGATTATTTAATTCTACCGAGAAATATACAGCATTCTAGATCAATTCTACAAAAAGAAAGAGAGTTTACACAACTCGTTTCCTCAAGACAAGCTAGTAAAGATATGAATTGTAAGTAGTATCACCATAGGTTAAGCAAATAGCTCCTGGCTCCGAAATTTAAATCTCATGATACATGACCTTCGGTAGGATTTTGAAAAGGTTAGTAAACTGGATGGCCCTAGAATTTTATAAATTTATCATTGTTAATAATGCGGAATTGTAACCTAACTATCCATATCTGGTATATTATTTAAATTATTTTGAAAAACTGTTTACTTCGTGAAAAGTTTACACAGATAATTTTTTGAAATTTTTATTTAAATTCTAGTAAGTCAACATACAGTATATTATTAGTTTCAGGTGTACAATTTAGTGATTCAACACTTACATCCAACACCCAGTGCTCATCACAAGGGAACAACAGAGTAGCTGTTTTAAACAATGTATTGCAATATTGATCATCTGTTTTGTTTTCAAAGCAGAGGAATAGAAAGTAAAATGGCAAAACATGATTTTTCATATATAAGTTTACATTCCCTGACCAATTCCTGTCTATTGCTTAAAGTTGTTAGAGGCTGCAACACTCCCTTTCTAGATCTCAACCTGGGACTCTACCCCTAGGTGGAGCTCCGGTTTCTTGCTGAGCCAGGAATTAGTACCATCTGATTTTCTGGGGACACCACAATAGGAAGAAAAATCACCAGAATGAATGAATAACTGAAGAGAAGATAGTCTAAAGAACTCTAAGCTATTAACATTTTCATACAGTTACATCACTGCTACACTCAGCTGATTATTATAAATACATTTCCAATACATTTCTCCTGTGGTTTTATACAAGACCTTTAACGGGTAAACTGATGGAAGAATATCTTATCTGTAATTTTATACTCCAGCATACTCTATTTGAAAATATATCCTAAAAACATGAAAAAAGCATTCTAAAGAAACTAAATATGTTATAAATGAAAACTGAATAAACAAACATAAATCTAAAATTGAATCTAATATTGAATGTGGGGTTGTTTGTATGATTTCTATTAGCATTAAAATGATCTGTAAGGGCACCTGGGTGGCTCAGTCTGTTAAGCATTCAACTTTTGATTTTGGCTCAGGTCATGATCTCAAGGTCTTAAGATCGAGCCCCATAATGGGCTCCGTGGTGAGTGGCGAGTCTGCTGGAGATTTTCCCTATCCCTCCGCCCCTCCCCACCTCAAATAAATAAATAAATCTTTTAAAAAATGATCTGTAATTATTTTGTAGGAATTGGATTAGAATGATATATTATTAATTAATATTAATATTTAAAATATTATTTATTAATAAATAATAATATATATTAGAGTAATATAATATATAATTTCATATTAAATATATATAGTTTTATTATGTTAGATAATATATGTATTAGATAGGCATACATGGATATATATTCTCTCTATATATAGGTTTAAAAGTAAATTAGGGATAGACAAAATAAAAGATTTTTGTGTTGTTATTTGACTACATTAAAAGAAAATCAGTGTATTAGGATCTTGATACTATAAAAGTAGTCAGAATATTAGCATCAGCGTCACCTAGAAGACTTTGAGAAATGCAGACTGCCACCTCAGACCTACTGAATCAGTATCTGCAACTGAACAATCGCCAGGTAACTTATGCAAATTAAATACTGTCTCGGCTTTTTTAAAGCATTACCAGCAATAAAATTTACCAAAGTCCAATCTATCAGTTTTTTTATATATAAAATTTGTGCCTTTTCAATGTAATAATTGCTTGTCTGTCTAAAAATTATTTGTGCTACTGAGCTCCTTACATTATTTCTAGTTCTTTTGTATTGATATAGTCCAATTTACTACTAGCTGTGTGTAATTAGGCCACATTTTTCTAGTATATTCTACCAGAATACAGCTCACTGATAATAAGTTTAGTCGGTCTTCTTTACTGAGTATTCCCAGTGAAATAACCAGGAACAACTATGAATCTAGGCTGGGAGAGTGGCAGACCTAAGGATAACAGAACAGAATAAACAATCAGAAAAAAAGAGGTTCATGAAAGGATTTAGGATGTTGATCTTGGAGAGGGTCCTTGAACTGCTAAATGTAAATGCTCATCCATTTTATTTGATGCCTACAGCCTCATCAGTCAGTGAATGAAATTTCCTAAAAGAGTTAGGTGGTTCACAAAAAATATATAACACACAGGAGTTAACAGAGATTTCAGAGGAGAAGGTAATTTCTGGCAAATCAGAGAAGTGACGAATCTCATTTGTTCATTTATATACTATCACTGCACAACTACTTTTAAGTCCGTAGCGTCAACCACCTTGTTGGTTACTAAAGATTCAAAGATGACAGATGTAGGGCCCTGCTACCACAGGTGTTATTGTCTTAAAAGAGGATACATCTTCTTAAGATATATTTGATTTAAAAATTTAAAAGTGGATGTTTTGAGAGTGGAGAAACAGGAGGTTATGACATTTTAGAAGAAAAGAAAAAATGTATCATACAAGAGCACTTTAGAGGGTCCCATGTATTGTGGCCCATGTTCTGAATAGTTTGGTCAGATATGGATAAGTCATGGGTCTGTCCTTCAAGGAAGCTTGAAATAAAACACTGGCTGTTCCTTTGGTCAATCAAATATTACTGAAAAAATATAATCAAAATGTGAACCTTCTTCTCATCACAAAATGAAGCAGAGTCTGTAGTACAAGTCCATTTGCTCACAGCTATGCAACGTCGAGTAAAGTTAATATTTGACTATGTATGATGCGTTACTGATCATTTGAAATTCAGTCCAAACTTCATGTGAAGATACAAAAAAGTCACAGCCTCCCACACGGTGTGAAGGTGACAGGTTTACAATTTTGGTTTTAGAGAGAATTATTGATGCACCAAATATGCAACTCTTGCAAAATTCCACTTTAATTTTTTCCATATTCAAACTATGCATTGTTGTGATGCTCAGATGATTTACAATCCAAAATATCAGACGGTGACTTAGCAGGGTAAAAGGAAGTTAGGGATAGTCAATGTCTATTTTGGAATTTCAAAACTCCTATGAAGCAAGTAAGTCTTCCTTTGAAGTCCTGCCTGTAAGCTTTCCAAAATTAATATTTTTGAGTTTAACTCCCAATGTATTTCATAAATATAGATTTGGCATATTTTTAATACTGTAATGGTTTATATATTTAAACCACAATCAACATCTTATTATATCGCAAGTACTAAATTATTCTTTTCATTAAATTTAGCTCATATGTTAAAACAAAATCATTGCATATATGAATAATGAAATTACAGAATGATTTCCAAATTAAATTTGTACTACAGATATTTCCAACTCCTTAAGTGCTTATTTTGTAGCCCTTTAGTATATTTAAATTATCTTGGGATAAAGCATTCTTCATATTAGTAGTGCCATATGTCTCAATAAATGATGACATATCAAATATATACTTGTACCTCTCTAAACAAAATTTATAGAAAGGTAATGATTACTTAAAATTGCTTTATCATGTCAGGGTTCACCAAGAGACCATTAAGAGATATCACAGGCATTCGTTACAGAGAAATAGTTTGTATAGTTGTGGAGGTTAGTTAAGAAGTGTTTGTAAAGCTATTCTCTCAGCATCAGATAATGAAACTTAAAATGCACCAGACAGGCAGTAAGGAAAGATTACTGAGTAGGCTGGAACCTACAGGCAGTAGCTGGCACTCAACAAGGATGCCCCTACTATTGCCTTTAACCATAGCGACAAGGCTGTTCTGAAGAAATCACTGTCCAGGGTCCTTTACCATAAAACTGAACACACACCTGGCCCGGTAGTTAGAGAAACTGAAAGAGGATCTAGGTAAGATAAATAATTGCAGGCCCACTGCTGCTTCGTATCAACAAAGTGAATCAGCAAATACACAAGATGTGTGTGTGCAGGTGTGAGCAGATAGATGGACACTCTAAAATAAAATGAAATAGCTACTGCTCCCTCTGTCCTCCAAATCCAGCCAAGATGTCTCTGTGTGCAACCCCCAAATGAAAATATACAAGAAATAGACTCTGGGAAATGTAGTTCCGCTTAGCCGGGTTGTACATTCCGAAGCCATTACAGTGATTTTGACATTTAACAAATTTATATAGCCTACTGCAAAGTAACAGTTTTCAAAAAATAATCTCTTCCACTGATTAATGTTCAACCCATACTTCACGTGGCTTAGCCAAGTCTAATTATGATTCCGTTAATATTCTTATCACTGATTCTATGTTCTGTTACATGGGGGGAGGACCAAAAAAAGGAAATATAATAGAAAGAATTATGTTCATGTCTCATCATAATTATTTTTCTGAGAATGCAATTTGGAAAGAATTCCTGATTGCAATAGTAAAAGTAATATTAAAATATGTATGATTAATTTAATTACCTGTTTATAACTCATGATTCAGAAATAATTATTTCTTTCCCTTTATTATTCAAAATATTTTAAAATTAAATTTGTTATTTAGAGATAATTGAGCCACATGCAGTCTTAAGAAATACTAATAGATCCCATATATGCTTGACCCAGTTTCCCCAAAATTCTCATCTTCCAAAACTATTGTAAAATATCATAATCAGAATATTAACATTGATACTATCCACATCTGGAATATTTACATCACCTAAGGGTCCCTCAGGTTACCTCTTTCTAGCTACATTCACTTCCCTCTCACCTTCACCCCTTCTCAACCCTTGGCAACCACTAATCTGTTCCCTTTTTCTATAATTTTGTTGTATCAGTAACATTGCATAACATTATATAAGTGGAATAGAGGGTATGTAACTTTGGGTGCTTAGATTTTGTCACTCAGAGTAAATCTTTGGAGATTCATTCAGGTTATTTTGTGTATCATTAACCATAGTGACAAGGCTGTACTGAAGAAATAAATCACTGTCCAGGGTCCTTTGAATTGGTGAGTAGTGTTCAGTGATACAAATGCACAACAGATTAGCCCATCGAAAGACATCTTTGTTGTTTCCTGTTTGGGCTATTGAAAATAAAGCTGCTATGAACAATCCTCTATAGCTTTTTTTAATGTGTGACTGATTGCTCTTCAATAAATGTCCAGAACTACAATTCCTAGATCTTGAAAGTTGGAGGTTTCATTTTTTGTATGTTTGTTTGTTTGTTTAAAGAAAATGCTAAACTGTTTTCCAGAATGGTTGTGCCATTTTACATTCCCATTTCCACTGGCACTATATCCAGGTTTCTGAATCCTTGACAACATTTGGTGGGTTTTTTGTTATGTTTTGTTTTGTTTTTTTAATTTTAGCTTTTCTGATGGATGTGTAGTGATATCTCATTTTTTAAATCTGTATTTCCCCAATGGCATTTAGAACCATAACAGTTATAGCTCTTAACCTTCCAATGTAATTTGGAGAAGTCAGACTATAATATAAATCTATTGTTTACCTATATTTTTGCTTACTATTTTATTTCTTCCTTCATGATGGTCCCAGTTCCTTCTTTCAGTGTTTTTTTTTTTTTGTTTAGAGAACCATGCTTTTTGGAAGAAATAGGAAAAAATATGTCTACTCTATTTTCCCACACTTCAATATGCTTTTAAACTATGATAATCAAATAAAAATTGTCCCATCAAAAATACAGCTGGATAAGAAATGCTTACAAAACTTATATGTATGTAGCGTGGTGTTAATTCTTAATAGTAATTTGCCTTCTTCCCTTAGTTCCATCTTCTTCCTTTATTCTTCAGACTCCATTTACCAGATTCCCTTGCCAAGTGGTTTATGGCTTTCGACTACATGCAGCCATTGGGAACCTTGATAAGAGATCAGAGAAAAGAAAACCAGACTGATATCACCCCCACCCCCAACCTCTGTTATTTGGATCAATGGCTTCTTCTCACCCATGGTTTCCAGTGACTGCTATAACAAACCTCCTTGTGTGACCCAAGTTTCTTTACCAGATAACCTCCTACACTGTATTTCTAACCTCCTTTTAGCCCAACCATCTGGGTACTTGGGATAACGTCGTCCCCTTGTGTCCCTCTAGCCCAAGAGTAGTCTTAATTTCTTGCTATTGCTCATCTCTGAATCGTTTCAACATTTTTGTGTGTGACTTATATTCTCCATCACCTATGTAATCAATTTGCTATAGTAAATACTCTCTGATTAAAATACCTACAGTGGTGTATGTGTGTGTGTGTGTTTGTGTGTGTGTGTGTGTGTGTTTCTATTGGAAGCTGACTTATACATTCCTTTAAGTGTTTTCCATACTTCTGCTATTCACTTCTTCAGGACAAATAATGATTAAGAGCCTTCTTTAATTAATTGTCTTATTTGCTGTCTTTCCTAAAGTAATATGATGCTACTGAGCCAATGAATGCAATGAATTTGTTTCTGTGTCTATTTTCTGTTGACATTCTATATATGTTTTCTATTTGAAACATTTGAGCAAAAAAGGAGCCTTTTTCCACTAGCTAGCTCATGAAATTTGCAAAGCCTTCAAAATGATAGCCAAATAACACTCTTATCATAAGCAAATATTTACTTAAAGTTGATCATAGCCTTCTGTTTTTAAATTATTTGTTTATCCTTATATTTTTCTCCATTTTATATGTTCTTTTTAATAAGCTTGAATTATTTTTCCTTAAGTAAAGATCACAATTTAAATAAAAGAGCAATCAAGCAATAGATATGTTATTTCTTGAAAATATATGCACATTTACAAGGGTAGGAGCCAAACTATCTGTACTTATGTCTCCAATGCCATTGATAGTAATGTGAAACCATCTTTACATGCTCAGTTGTAACTGCGCATAGTTAATATGACTTCACATGTTAAACTGCCAAAAAAAAAAAAAAAAAACTCAAGCAAAGCTATGACCAAAGTAATGATTCTTAGCAGAGAAAGAAAACAAAGTGAATAAAAGCAGATATTCACTCAATTAACATGCATTTGTGCTCCACACTGCAACACATGTACTATAAAATACTCAATTCGATTTTCATTTAATAGGATAACACGAAGAATATTTAGAGAAGACTCAATATCTCCTGAGTTACATAATGTTACTAATTTTAACATTTTATTAAAAAGGATTTCTCATAAGAGAAGAACTGTATATAATACAAGGTGTAACAAAACCAGCTATAAATATCTTGAAACACATTCCTTGTTTTCATACAAATTTCTTCTTTAAAAAGAATGCTAGAACAAAAGAAACTAATATTTCTAATATTTTCATATATCAAAAACTTATGGTATCTACACAGTTTTCTCATAATGCATTTATTCATGTAGAGATTTTCTTATTCATTCTTCTGTTTATTCTCTCTCTCTTTACCCCACCCTACCTCTTATTTTCTTTCTTGACCAAGGATAGGAATAAAATATGTAAGATAAACCGTACTCTTTTTTGTTTTGCTCAGAAAAAAAATTCTGGAAAATGTGAGTTAAAAGAGGTTCTGAGCTTTTATGATTTTTATTAAGCTCTATCTGTTAATAAAATTTTGATCAGCTGAGAGAAAGTTGTTTCTTTTGATAATTAGTGGCCTGTGTGTTTCTTCACATCTAAGGTTTCCCACTATAAAGCATCTTATTCCCTTTTTATTCTTGACTTGTTCTTCATCTTCCTACAAACCTCAAGATGAAAACATGTTCACCAAATCCCATGTGGTGCCAACCTCTCTAGAAATGTATGTGGGTCATAATTCTGAGGCCAGTAGTTTGGGGAAGCTACCTTAACCACCTCATAAGATAAATTTTGAGAAATCTTTTTTCTTACTCTAAGGCAATTTCTTTCTTTCTTTTTTTTTTTTAAGATTTTTATGAATTTATTTGACAGAGAGAGAGAGAGAGAATGAGCGAGCACACACAAGCAGGGGGAGCAGCAGAGGGAGAGGGAGAAGCAGACTCCCAGCTGAGCAGGGAGCCTGATGCAGGGCTTGATCCCAAGACCCTGCGATCATGACTTGGGCAGACACTTAACCAACTGAGCCACTCAGGTGCCCCATCTAAGGCAATTTCTATTTAACTTTGTACAAGGATCATCTAGAAAAAAATAGCATGTGTCACTTCTCCCTCTCTCGGGGTAATTAGATGAAAATGATGAAGAAAGGCAGTATACATATAATCACAGAAAGGTGAACGATAAAATCTTTAAGAAAGTAATAGTTGACAAAACAGATATACATACCCAAACTATCTGACAAGAGAGCCTACATTGCCTAACATCTGCTATGTAAAGAATATTTGCAAGTTATTCCTAAACCCCTTTTCAGACGGGCTATTTCCAACAATTTCTTGATTTTTTTTATTTTATGTTTTCTACAATTTAAGCTGAAGATCTGCATAAGGTAAAAGATGAGCAGTTATAAGTGACTAAACGATGTGAGGATGTAGTGATGTAGTACCTCTTGTTGTAGACTCCTCAAAGTGAACATGCCAAGCTTTCATGGTAAATACTATACTATCATCACTGTGACACGGAGTGACTGCTAGTTTACCAAAATAAGATGACTGAAACTTTAATCAGTTGCTGAGTTAACAGAGACCAAATAACTATTTTTAAAGTTATCTGTCAAATTGAAACAGTTTGTTCATATACGCCCTCCTCCACACACACACACACGTGCTTGTGTTATACATAACCACAAATTGAGCCCCAAGGTCCACTGTCTTTTCTTTTTCATTACAGAGATAATGTCCACATTCCCTACTATCTGACTTTCCATAGTATAATATTAGTTAAAATTTTAGGTGTTTATTTTTTTACTGTGATTCTTCATTCATCTTTCAAAGCATAATAATGTTAAATGATATTTTAATTATAAACACCGATCAACAGATAAAATCTAGAATTTTGATTATTAAATTTTAACTGTTGAAAATATACAAAAAGTGTGGAAAGTTGAGATTAACATCAAAGGTTTTGAGATATTATCTGTGTGGAACTACAAATGAAAAAATCAGACATATTAATAGAATTAAAAGAACTAAAAATCTTCAAATTTTATAAATCTTAAACTGTGAACTAAATTATAAGTCAAATGCCAAGTGTGTACAACTTTCATAAATTATTAAAATCTCAATACTTAGAAGTATTTATTGGGGGAATAAGTTCACTTAACATTAGCTATTGATTGAAACTATGCATTTTCCTTTATTCTATGCTTTTCTAGTTATAAATATGGTAGATCATAAAAGAACCTAATGTTTTAAAAATTACCTTGTTCAAAATCACCATAAAATAATCATTTAGTGTAATTTAGGAAAATATATTCATATGTTCTCTCAATAGCATCAAATGAATTTTTAAATTACCTTATTTTCACTTAATTGGTCTTTCAAAAAAATACAAATGTTTAAAAGAATAAGTAAATGTTTTTGTAAAGTATATTTGTAGTAAAATCAATTCAAAGAAATTTAATTCATGTTGATTTTCTTTCAAACTCTTCAAAGAAAATGAAGGAAATGTAAATTATACACATAGAAGGAAATAGTGGATAAAAATGGATAAATTTGTTCAAGTTAAGACAAAATCTTGAGATTTTTCAAATTAACAGTATATTTAGCAAAAAAAAAACCTGACTATTTAAACTAATTTATTTTCATTTACTCAGAATAGTACCTCTGTCTTGATTAGCTTCTGTCTTACTAAAATGAAAGCATTTTCGTAAAACTAGCTTAATTTTCATGAATTCAATACATATTCATTTCAATTATTACATCTAAGTTGAATGTGGTTTACTTTCTAACAACACAAGCCATTTGTTCACACATATAAATAATTGTATTTACTATCTAAGTACATTTTCCTGCTTACTGTGTTTAGTTTATTTATTACCTGTCATAATGATATCTTGGAACTCATGAAAATCACACATCTGTTTTCCTTTTTTTATTGTTTTTCAGTGCATCCATTTACCAAGTGTCAGAACACTGAATAAAATATCTAACAAAAAATAATTTTTATGGAAACAAAAATACTGATCAAAGGATTCCATAATTTCAATTCTCGTATCATGGCAATAACTGTTCCCCTTCTGTCTGTCACAGCTTATTTACTGCTGTTATTTGGCGCATGTATTTTCCATATATTCCACTATTTCATCCTTCCAATAATATAGCATAATAAACATATTACAAACATTGTAATTTGAGGAAATTGAGGCTCAGCAAGCTCAAATGGGAAGTACGTAGTAAATCAAGGATATAATTCCAGGTTTGGCTAACTCTCTCTCTCTCTACACACACACACACACACACACACACACACACACACACATTATTTCTGTGATATATACGATATATATCTTTCAGGATTCAGCTCAAGAAACAGAAGCTATCTTAGGTGTTTCAAAAAGAAATTATTTAGTAACAATATTTGAGTCATAACAATATCACTGGACATGCTGAAGGAGAAGTAGGGGGCATTTGGTTTTAATATCAGTGCAGTAGTAAACCATAAGGAAGAAACTGCTAGTGTATTAGACTGCAGCCACAACTACCAGACGCTCATGGAGTTGGTGACTCAACTCTGGAACATGGAAATTGGCCACTGTCCAACTCTTATATCCAACCTGTGTGCCAGCTGACATGGGAATATTTTTGGTCTCACACTTTCAACATCCAACTCTAAAAAAATAAATCTCCTTGGTAGAAGCTATATAAACAATCAGAACCCTCGACACAAAGGACTCTGTGAAATGTAGTTGTTAATTTTATATACCCAATTACATCTAGGAGAACACAGAAGTGGATGGCAATGCTGAGCTGGAATGGCCCTTACTGAGCACAATATGTTACATATTTTCTTCGATGACTTTCATAGTCCTAGAGAACAGCAAACACAAGTATAGCATAAATTTTGGCACCCTATTAGATGTTCAATTTAGTTTGCTGAAATAATTGGGTGAAAATAACATTAGGACTGTATAGCAAAGAGAATCTGAGAGTGGTTTATATACTGTGTGTTTAGTTCAAGGTTCTTTTTGTTGCATGCTCAAACACGGGAGAAATTGATCTTAGCATATGCCAACAAAAAAGTAAGAAGACATCCAATTCTTTAGTGCACTTCAGATATTTAAATATAGCATATTTATTTTTGAGAGAAAGCTGAGGTTCAGTTAGTTGAATAGCGTTTTAAAAGGGAATGATACATTGGAATTGGGAAATACAATAACTTTCATCTGAATTTGTTATTTACAATTCAGCAATATTTTAGTACCCTCTCCATTTTGCAGCACTACTATAGTTGTTATCTGGGAATGTAACAATAATTATCTTTTTATTCTAGAAGGTGTCTCATTTTTTGGCTACTTGATCATGTATAAGCTATATAATTTTGGAGTCCATTTAAATGATTGGTACAAAATAGGAAGAAAAGTCAAGTTGTGTGAAGAAAATTTCACAAGATACCCAGCAGAAAGAAAAAGTAATTTATAAAGGAAAAGAAACAGCTTGAAATAATATTTCTCATCTGCAACACTGGGGACTATAAGACAAAACAACACTTGGCCAAAACTACTAAGAAGATAGGATTACAGCTTGATCCTATACTCAGCCAAACTACTGTTCAACTATCCAAGTTAAAAAACTAAGACTGTGTTACCCATATATCTAATCTTAGGAAAATACTTGAAAAAGTACTATAGTTAAAATTTATATAATCCAAAAAGAAGACCTCACTACAGAGAAAGGGAATCAGGTAAAAAGAGAAAAGACTGTAACCATGCTAGAGTTACAAATCTTGGATTATATGTAGTTAAATCTAAATGGCTGATAACAATTACCATTGGAAATTTAAGAACCAAAACATATTCTTGCAGGAAAAAAAGAAGGTTTTAGAACTAGATGAAATCATATTTTGAATATGGGAGTTATTTACTTATTAAATAATTAGTGATGAGCAGAAATTATTGGTGATTCTAGTCTAATGGATATCTATTTATTGATTTCTCTACCTAATATCCATGATAACAGCAACTTGGATTTCTTTTGTGGAATTATCCTAACCCTGCACATACAGTCTCATTGGTGCTGACGACCAAAATACAACGTATCTCTTCATGGCCAACTAATGGACACAGGATCCAAATGCACCGATCAGACATTTTCATCTTGGAAATTATATTTTGAACAAGGTCTTAAAATATTTGACAATAACTTAACCCTCTGACAGTACCATAAAGATATTACCCACTTGTACCAACTTCCAAATTCCCAAAGTCATTGTTTTGGCTGCCTGCTTATTTAGCTTCCGCATTCTACCTTTAATTGTGTGGACAATCCTATAATCATTCAAACGACTATTTTTTTCTGTTTAAATTGACCAGAGTTGGTTGCAGTTGTTGCAACAGAAACAATATACTAATTAACTTATTATGAAAGAAAAATATTAGAGAGCTCAGTAAACAATTATGCATACTATAAATACTTAACAATTTTAAGGGTAATATTAACATTTCTCTGATATCTAATGTTTGGGAGGTTTCAAACAGATATTATATATTCAAGTTTGACATGGAATATTTTCATGCTTTTTTAAACTGTATCAAATAAGTTATCAATCAGTATCATTGGAAATTTTGTTTCTGTTTTTGGCTTTGAAGTTTTTAAAAATAATTAATGTGTGTTTCAAACTATGTATATGAGAAAAATGTTAATTTTAATTATTTTTCAAATCATTTGCATAAATGAGACTGAATCAACGCACACTAATTGCAAGTTAAGCAAAAATACAATTAAATATAGTTAAAAGAAAGGATAGGAGAATAATGATAACTATGTGATGTTGATGGAGGTGTTAGTTAACACTACAGTGGTAATCACATTTGAATATATAAAGGTATTAAATTAAAAAATGGTTAGGGAAATACTTTTAAACATTTACTTAATTTATTTTATTTCAATTACAGTACTTCAAATAACCAAGAGGTAGCCACCAGGCATTTTCTGATACTTAGTTGTGGTCATTGTATTATAACCCAGTGGGTAAGAACATGGACTTTGGGGTTAAATATCTTCAAGATTGATTCTTAGCTCTCTCTTTTGCCTGTGTAAACTTTGGCAAATAACATAACTTCTATAATCTCCAATATTCTCTTCTGAATGCAAAATAATTACAGGCATTGAGATAGACTTCTGAGAATTAAATGAGTTATGTGTATATAAAGGACTGAGCACAATTCCTGGCATTTAGAAATTTTAAAAAAAGTTTTTAACAAAGCGTATTGTTTTTTGTTTCTGGTTTTTTGGTTTTTTTAAAGTTGTTTTTGTTTGTTTGCTTTAATTTGTCAGAGAGAGAGCGAGAGCAAGCACAAGCAGGGGGAATGGCAGGCAGAGGAAGAATCAGGCTCCCCACTGAGCAAGGAGCCTGATGTGGGACTCGATTCCAGGTCCCTGGGATCATGACCTGAGGTGAAGGCAGAGGCTTAACCGATTGAGCCACCCAGGGGCTCCAACAAAGCGTATTGTTATTGGGATTGTTTTGTTGTTATTGTTTAGAAAAAGTACAGGCATCTAATTTGATCCTTCTTTGTAAATTATGTCAGAATAAGAAAAGCCTACAAAGCCAGTGCAGGTTCAGTGATATGATACAACTAATAACGTCTATTAGAATTTCCAATTTATTTGAGGCTTGATTTAAAAATGTTCTTTTTACCAGCATATATTTATTTTTTTATTTTAAAGATTTATTTATTTACTTTGAGAGAGAGAGTACAGGGGAAGGGGCAGAGGGAGAGAATTTCCAAGCAGATTCACCAGAGAGAGCATGGATGTGATGTAGGGCTCAATCCCATGACCCATGAGATCCTGACCTGATCTGAAACGAAGAGTCAGTCACTTAACCAACTCAGCCACCCAGGCACCCCATACCAGCATATATTTACATAAGAACTTTATGAAACCTGAAGCAAAGGTAGAGCCTAAGTATGAAGGTTTAAGAAACAGCTCCTTTATTCCTGTAAACCAGTTTGAAAGAATATCGACAAATTAACTTTTTTTTCAATAAAGAATCAGAGATGGGTTTATAAGAATCCTCATCCTCATATTATACAGGGTATAACTAACTTATTGGTAATAAAAGCAGCTATTTATAAAATCATGCACTATACCAAAATGGCTTAGAAAGAAAAATAAATATCATCATCTCCAGTCCAAATACAGTAAAGTTTTAATTGTTTTAACTATCAGGTGGAATAATGTGGAATAATGCTAAAATGTTATAACCATGGTTGATCATTGCAGGAAAAGAAAAATTACCTCTGTTTTTTAATCCACCAATGGTCATATTAGTAACTGCAGGAACTCATAGTGAAATATAGTTCCAGAAAAGAGATTTCTATGCATAACCACAAAAGTCATTTATCCACCGAAATGTAAAATATAGAGAACGGTTTGTAGATGGTTTAAAGTCTGTGTTTTCTTTACCATAATATTGGATAATAGTTTGATAATGATACCTAAATATGTTTGATTTAAATCCAGAAAATTCAAAGACAATGACTAGAGATTACAGTCCCAAAGTCAATATTTTTATTAAAAAATCTTATTTTCAAAATGAATCCAGTGTTTTTAAAACAGGAAAATGTTGGTGAAACTTGAAATAATGATCCACAGCAGTATAATCCGTCAGGATCCTAACTTGTAGTTCTTGAGAATTCAATATTACTATGATAATTTTAAAATGAGAAAGGAGAGAAAATATTCAGGACATGATGATAACCTTTAGAGTTCATTAAATTTCAAAATATTGTTATAAGATTCTTTAGCAGACAAAAGAAAATTGCAGTGATTTTAATAAGAGGGAACAGATTTGATACAATAGAGTAATCTGAGCATGAACTGAGTATTATATGACTGAGTTGGCCACATTTAAAGAGAAAATCAAGAGTTCTGATAAAAATCTGGGGAATGTAACCATGCTCGAGTTAAAAAGTGGCATTAAACTTCTGATAGAAGCAGTGTTTATGTTATGGTTTCCTTTATTCAAATGAAATATGAGTCGAAAATCCTTTGAACTCAATGACAGCCACCAGGGTTCTGTGAAGCATACTGTGAAAATGTGGAGAGTTTAGTGAAAAAAGAAGTCAAAATTTATGCAAGCCTATGTTACACCTGTAGCATGTGGAGGGAAAAGGATATAGACATCCAAGCTAGAGTCTAGGAGATCCAAATGCAAATCCTGGCTTTGTCATGAGTAAGGTGTCCAAGCTAAGTGAGCTGCTTCTCTAAAAGTGGTATCATCTAGTTTGAAGAGTTATTGTGACAATTAGTGATAATGTCCATGAAGTGCCTACCACAGTATCTGTATATAGTAGTTGCTGAAAACAGCAACTTTTGTTATTTAAGCCTCACAAGTACACATTCTTTTTGAAGTAACTGTTTATCACCTATTTTTAGTAATGTTGTATATGCCGCATGTTATATATGTAAATTATAAAAATTACATAAATACAAATATAGGTATATGTACATATATTATAAACCTATGCTAAAAAACTTGCTCATTCATTTTGATGACTTCACAATGTCCTAAGATTGAATACTTTCATAAATAAATCCTAAAAGATATCTCACCGCTCTTCATTTGTGGTCATTCATCCACTGCGTTATTGTCATTCACACTTCCAACCAGAAATAAATGGGCAGAACATGGGCTTCTAAGTGCCATTTTTTTTCCATCATGTTTTCAGAGGACTCAAAAAAGTTTGATAATATGAATAGTTCAAAAATAATCAAGAGTTATTTAACTCGGGACCTGTTTGGAAAATGGCCACTGTGAGTAATTCTTCAATTTAAAATGCTCTCTTTCTTATATGCTATTATCATTGAAGAAGAGTTATGAATATTTTATATATAAATAAAAGTGATATTTTATTCTCATGGCATTTTTAACTTGCTCCCAAAATGGAAAATTCCAATGAAAGGAAACTGTTAATACAAAAGGGAATTGTGCCTGCACTTAAAACAGAAAATCTAAACCTCTCAAAAATACCCCAAATTCACCATGACTATTAGCTTGCCTACACAACATAGAAGAGTTCTGATGTTTTAAAACATTTAAAAATCATCAGCTTCCCCCTTTGGTGGTTTTCAACTCTTACTTTAAGATGTAAATCTAGTAAAAATATGCCATGTGTCCTGTGTAGTTCCATCATGGCCTCAAACAAACCATGATATTATTTATCAAGATATCTACAGCTATATCTGTATCTTTATCTGTATCTAAATCTACCTAACAAATCTAGTAACCCCAGTACAAAATTAAATGAATTACTTTGGTCTGGTTTATTCTTAGAGAAATAATCCAAATAATCATCTTCTTTTTCTATATTAACTATCAGGTTAGTATGCCAAACTGAAGTGTTTGCATGTGATTTAAAATAAAGCTAAGAAATGTATAGTTTCTGAGATATACCTAAAATCCACATATAAGGTATAGGCATTTGTCCTGTCTTCTCTTTTGGCAACACTCAATCTTCATGATTTCTCAAGTATTATTTAGAGTGATCTCCAGCTACGGACAGATTCATTGTGGCTAATTTCCCCACACAAGCAACAACAAGAAGACAAAAGATATAAAACAATATTCTCAGACATTGTACATCAGAGGGAGGAAATAATAGAAGGAAGCTCTTAAGAAGCAGAAGAAGGAGGGGGTGGGGGAGGAGGAGGAGGAGAAGAAGAAAAAGAGGCAGAAGAAGGAAACTCTTTATCACCCCCAGCTTTCTGCTTGACTACCGTTCTAGACCATGGTACAAAGAGGATAATCCCAAGCAAAGCTTTTGAGTATTGCTGAGTTGAGGAAAAAGATAATAGAATTTCAAGAGAATGAAGCAGCTGGAGACTGCAGGGCAGAGAACTGGAGATGGGGTGGTTATGTATATGAGAAACTTAAGGAATCTACACATATAGGCAATTAAGTGGTATGCATCCACCTCAAGAAGTCAAATAAAGAAGAGCAGGAAAGAAATTATAAGGAACTCATCAGGAAAGGAAAGGAAAGGAAAGGAAAGGAAAGGAAAGGAAAGGAAAGGAAAGGAAAGGAGTAAGGGGAAAGAAAGAAAGAAAGAAAGAAAGAAAGAAAGAAAGAAAGAAAGAAAGAAAGAAAATACAAAAAAGAAGAGAAAATTCAGAGACTAGTGTTGTTTTTTTTTTAAATAGCTATAAAATTGATATATTTCTAACTAGGTTAATCAAGAAGATAAATAAACAATATAATGAATGACTGAATGAAGAGACATCACTATAGATTCTATAAACACTAAAATTTTAAGGAAATATGATAATTTCATTCTAACAAATTTCACAAAATCTTAAAATTTCTTGAAAAACACAAATTACCAAAACAGACACAAGAAGAAACAGAAAACAAGAAGAATACCACATCTATTTTTTAAAAATAATAATACATAGTATAAAAACCTTCCTGCAGAGAAATCTTCAGGCTCAGATGGTTTTCCTGGTAAATTTTCGGAAATAATACCAATCTTAAACAAATTATTTCAGCTACTAGAAGAGGAAGGACTACTTCCTCAGTAATTACACAGCACTGGATAATTGAAAAGACTCATGGGGCTGCACATGGTACACTCATGTAATGTTTTAATAAAGGTAAAACATGCTAAGGGATGGGGGGTAGGCCAAATAAGTGAATGGGATTAAGAGTTATAAACTTCTAGTTATAAAATAAATAAGTCAAGGGGACGAAAAGTACAGCATAGGGAACATAATAATATTGTAATAATGTCTTATGGTGACATTTGGAAACTAGACTTATCATGGTTAACACTGTATTATATATAGAGTTGTTAAATCACTGTGTTGTACACCTAAACTGATATAACATTTTATGTCAACTATACTTCAATTAAAAAAAAATAACAGACATGGTAAATGGGAGAAACAACTCACAAGCAAACATTAGAGAGGTCTTAGACTTCCAGGCACAGTGCCCTTCTTTCTTAGTCACACAAGAAAGACAACTTCATGTTCAGAGTTTAAACCATCAGATAAATGTGAAATATCTTAATTTAAGGGGATCCATAGTGTATTTCAAAGAGCTATTTTATACTCTACCGGTCACATAACTAAAACCTGGGTGCATGCTAAGACTCAACAGCAGGAAGCAGGAATACATGAAATAAACTAGATGCAAAATACCAATTGGCTAGCAAAAATCCCAAATTTACATTGTTTGCTAACTAGCCTTCCTTGGGCTTTTCACCTAAATAAAAAAAATTTAACTGTTTATTATTCTATGCCTATATATGCCCATGTTGGATTTCAAATATGGCAAAAGAAATAAGAATGTGGTTTCAAAAAAAATACCAATCAGTTAAATGATGATAAAAAGGTATAAATTGTCCCTGATCTCCATCAGTCCCTAACACAGGAGTATATTAATTGCTTGATAGCATATTTCTTTCAAGTTCCAGCACGAGTTAGCTCTATGACTTTAAGTTACCCAGGAGAGAAGCACAAGTTGTCGCATGGAAGCTTAGATTAAGTATGCATGCATGCAGCTTGCTAACTCATTTTATAAGGCCAGCATCACCCCAATAGCATAACCAATTAAATACATTACAAGGAAAAACAACTACATGTCAGTATCCTTCAAGAACACAAATGGAAATATCGTTAAAAAAATTTCATCTAGTTGAATCTAGTAAAGTATAATCAATATAAAAACCAGAACCAAGTGACGTTATCCTAAAAATACAAGGTTGGTATGACATTTGAAAATAAATTAATGCAATTCACTATATAAATAGCATAAAAGAAAATTATAAAGAAATGATTTCAAAATTTTGATCAAAACTATACCTTAGTAGATGCCCAAAAATAATTTGAAAAAAATTCAATACCAATTCATAAAAAGAAAATTAAAATCTCACATTAGAAATAATAAGGAATTCTCTTATTGTGATTAAGGGCATCACAGAAATATCTAGATATAACATCATACTTACTGGTAAAATAACAAATATTTTCCATCTTAAATCTGAATAAAGGCAACAATATTGTCAAAAGTTTTAAAATAACAGAAGTAAAACCAATAAATCACTGAAGTACTAGTTAGTAAAAGTTGATTGTGCACACACAGTTCTAAATAAGTAAATTAATGGAAAGACATAATATGCTCATGGACTGTAGAATTTAAGATGTTAATCCTCTCCAAATTTTTCAAAAGATTTAATATAATTCCAATCGAAATCCTGGCAGGCACTCTATAAAAACTGCCAAGTTGAATCTAAAATGTATAAGTAGGGGCGCCTGGGTGGCACAGCGGTTAAGCATCTGCCTTCGGCTCAGGGCGTGATCCCGGCGTTATGGGATGGAGCCCCACATCAGGCTCCTCCGCTATGAGCCTGCTTCTTCCTCTCCCACTTCCCCTGCTTGTGTTCCCTCTCTCGCTGGCTGTCTCTATCTCTGTCGAATAAATAAATAAAATCTTTAAAAAAATAAAATAAATAAAATAAAATAAAATAAAATAAAATGTATAAGTAAATGCAAAGGATACAGTATACCCAGAACAACTGAAAAGGTATAAAATATTTGTACAAACTACTTGATTTCAAGGTAAAACTATAATAATCAAGACAGTGTGCTAGTAGCCTAATGATAGTCATATAGATTAATGGAATGGAAGAGCCTCAAAATAGACGTACATATTTAAATTAAAATAAACTAATATTCGGGGCACCTGGGTGGCTCTGTTAGTTAAGTGTCTGACTCTTGATTTCGGCTCAGGTTGTGTTCTCAGGGTTCTGGGATCCAGTCCCATGTCGGGCTCCGAGTTCAGCATAGAGTCTGCTTGTCCTTCTCCCTCTGCTCCTCCCCCCACACACTCTCTATTTCTCTCCCTCCCCCACTCTCTCAAATAAAATCTTAAAAAATAAAATAAAATAATTTTCAGCAAGTATCTGCAAGATAATTCAATGGGGAAATATATGATGAAATAAATAGCTACCTACATGGCAAAAAATAAACCTCAAGTCTCAAAAAAAAAATTCAAAATGGATAATGGACATAACTTTTAGAAGAAAACTCTAGACGAAGATCACTAAGACCTGGGTGTAGGCAAATCTGGAGTTCCTGTCTGGTAATAGAACAGTTCTGTATCTTGATTGTGGTGGTAAATCTGTATCTGTGAAAGTACTTCAAAGAAACACACACAGTGACACACAAATGTGTGCATGTAAAAAATGGTATAATTCTATTAAGATCTGCTGTCTAGTTAAGAGTAGTGTGACATTGTTCATTTTCTGATGTTGATAATGTTCTATAGTTCTCTGCGATGAGTTAAAATAATTAAACAAGGAGGTCTTTAGCCTGAGGTAGTTCTGATGCCTTGGTAGCCTATGTAAGAAATCCAAAACCTAGAGTCAATGCACTTGGACCAAAGAAAACAAAATTTGAGAACAACCAATCACAAACAGCCAACTAGTCTTTCCAAAATAAGCTAATTGTTTAAGCTGTAACCAATCAAATAATTTCCTTACTCTGCTTCCCCAACTCCTCTATAAAAACCTTTCCCCTAGCCCCCAGTGAAAGAGCGTCTAACGACTTTCAGTTTGGCACTGCCCAATTCAAATGGATGTTTGCTCAAGTAAACTCTTGAAAAGTTTAATATGCCTCAGTTTATCATTTAATAGATGTTATATTGGGGGAAGCTGGGTGAATGGTGTGAAGCTCTCTGTGGTGTTGTTGCAAATTGTTTTGTCTATAATTATTTCAAAATAAAAAATTTTAACAAGAGCATCCTGTCGTTGTAACAGTTTAATCCACCTGTTTAATTCCTTGTAAAACGTGAGGCCATCTGCCTGTTCTGGAGGTCATACTGACCACACCAAATTTTGGACCTGAGTTTGAAGAAGGCAAGTTTTGCAGCAGTTACTGTTAGTCTTGCTCATTGTAAGTTTGTAATACTTAAGTGTTATGTGAAATACTGCTGGAGAAAAGGAGAAGGCATCCAGAGAACTCTTACAGAGAGAGTAAAGATGCTATCAAATGCCAAAATATCTGCAATACTACCTTTTCCCATTTTCTGTTTTCTTCAGTCACTTTTTTTCTTTAACTTTATAACTCTTATTTGTAAATATGGGTTTTAAGTGTAGGATAAAAGAGTAATGGTCAAAATATGAATGGTTTATTTTAATATCACTTATTTTTTACTTAAAAAAGTCAGAGCCCATTTTTAACATCTTGGTTACAGTTCCAATCATGATCTTTAATTATAAAGTAAATTGAATATTGTTGTCTCTCTCTCTCAAAATAAAAAATGACATTTGAAAGCAATGCATTTTTATAGCATTTAAAAGGTATGTTAAATAACATTTCCTAGATAATATGGTTGTATATATTTTCATTTTGTTCGTTAGCTGGACACTGAACTTTTTAGATGGAGAAGGGAATGACAATGACTTGACTCTTCCAGAATCTGTCTTGTGGCTTTGAAACTTAACGATTTTTAATGTGTCCACAAAGGTCAGCCAGCCCTAGCTATCATGAATTACATTTGTATTTATGCTCAGTTGTTAAACAGTCTCTTTGAGTTAATATCTGCTAAGCCCAAATAATCCTATTTTCAGTTATCTAATAGATTAATTATATTTTTACTATAAATGAAAGGTTTTTACCTTTTGTTCGGTGAAAATTCTGTCTTCTTAGACATAGAATGGTACTATAGGTTTGCCTTTTTATCTGCACTAATCTCTACATGCACTAATCATTTTTCTTAATTCTTTAGAAAAAAATCCTACGAGGACCAACAATTTCTTTGCAGGTTTGGTGGAGTGAATGCCTACCCAAATAAAAAGTACTTCCACAGGACGTTGTAATACCCCATGCACATGTAATATGTTGTCCATAAGTGAGCCAGTCATGAACAATTAAAGATCAATGGCCTAAGCATACAAACCCTGAAAATGATTATTTTCATATCAAAGATTTTTTATCTGTGGCATGTGTATATTGGATAAGTTATTTTGTACTGTTATATTTTTCTTTTAACAACTTAGTATTTACTTTTAGTTTTAGATCAACCAATGGTAGGATGGGCATAGTGGATGTTTTTAAACTTTCATTTTTAACAGGCAGTATTCATTTTTTCATTATAGACAGATAAGTTACAAATTCACTAAAGTAGAGAATAATCACATAAGAAGCAGAGAGGACACATCCAATGTTGGGCCTAAGGTCTCTGGAGCACATTCCACATTCAAAAATATATTTGAATGGGACGCTTGATTAATAAACTAACCATAGTAAGCTCACAGTTTTTTTTTTAAATATTATCTCCCTTTTCTACTAAAGCATCCCACATGAAAAACACTGATGACCATATTAAGACTCCTAGTTTGAATACTAATTTTTTGTGGTTCTTCATATAATCACTAACATTTTTCAATGCCATTGCCTTGCTCTATAAAAGAAGTGCACAGCATGATACACATTATATACAGGGCATTGGTACAATTGTTTTCTGCCTTTGTAGAATCGTTGTGCTGAAGTGATTTCTTTTTTTTTTTTCTAAAGATTTTATATATTTATTTGAGAGAGACAGAGAGCATGAGCAGGGAGGAGAGGTAGAAGGGAGAAGCAAGAGTCCCGCTGAGCAAGGAGTCCAATGCGGGACTCGATCCCAGGACCCTGGGATCATGACCAGAGCCAGAGGCAGACACTTAAATCGACTGAGCCACTCAGGCACCCCAGTAATTTCTTGGCAGAGCACTCTTGGTAGTGGTATTTGGGAGTGGAGAGCAGGAAGCTTGTAAATTAAGGAATATAATACTAATCTCCTTTCTTTGAAAAGGGTACTGTACAAAAATAAATCAATGCAAAATGTTTTTTTTTTTCTTAATAAAGGTATAAAGTGAAACTTTGGAGTCAAAGTCATCCTATGAAATAAAATTTTGAGTAAAAGTACAATGACATTGTAAAAAAAATTGAAGGATAAATTTAGATAATAAAAGGAAAATATTAATATTCATCTAAACTTTGAATTTACATATAAAAATCAATAAAAGTACATGGAGTGATCCAACAACCATTAAAATTTGTAATAATTGAATTTAAACTGTCATGCTAAAATATAAAATTATATTAAATATTAGTGCAATAAGAACAAACTGAACATTCCTTCCATTTGACATTTTGTAAGACTATACACTATATATCATTAAGGCTGTTTTTTTGTAGTATAGCATGAACCGCAGATTTCTAAAGTTGTAGAATTAATTTGACTAATTATCCTAATAATTTAAAACACCATTTTGTACCAAACACATCCTAAAGTTCTAATTAGTTGACAGTTTTGATTAACCAACTTAATTGTCAAGTTAGCACACTTTGTTTAGAAACTTGGAGAATGACTGTAAAGATCTTTTAAGTGTAAACAGTATAGTAAAATTCATTGCAATTTCATAAAAATATTAAGTACCTTCTTGCTTATGTGTTTAGCCATGCTGCCTTCATCCAAAAAGGTTTTAAAATGGCTTATTAATTATATATAAAGCTGAAAGTAAGCTAGAAATTGTTTGAATGCAGAAAACATTTAAGCACTTTTTATCTTTATCATCTAAGTATTTCTAACCTCACTGTGTAATTGTAGAACTTATTCTCCAGGGCCCAACTGTACTATTAACAAAGTTTGAAGCTGTATGTTTTTTTTTTTTTTTTGAGAGAATACTATTTGATTTATTAAAATACAGTGATCTTGAAATAATGTTGATTCCTTTAACATCATATAATTTCTGGGTGTGTTAAATGCTTTTATGTGATTTGTTTCTCTTCTCAGCCAGTCTGAGGGGTGAGGCGCAGGAGGAGAGGGAGGGAGGTGGAGGCAGGGTGAAGGAGAAAGAAAGAGAGAAAGAAAGAAAGAGAAAGAGAAAGAGAAAGAGAAAGGGGGGGAGAAAGAGAGAGAGAAAATGGATTTAACAATGACATTAGTGTGAACTATTCTTTAGAGAATTTATATCAAGTCTTGTAGACCCCTGGTGATCATTTAGTCAAGTAATGGTGCTATTTATTAAAAGTAATTCAGTGACTTAAAAGAGTCTGCTGAATTGTAAGTCAATAACTGCAAATGAGTACAGATATATTTGCTTGCTTGCTTATTTATTTATTAAAACAAAAACCAGGAAAGGGTTACCTAGAATTGATATATTGGGATGTTTTACAAGTTATAACTCATTGGCAAATGATAGAAATTAAAAAAAAAAAAAAACTATTCTTATGACTTATTTGTCTATGTTTTCCCTAAAAAGGACAGTTTGCAGCTCAGCCAGTTGCATGCATGTGCCCAGAATCCCTGAACGATCTTTCTCTAATGACTTTCTCAGATTTTTTTTTTTTTAACAGCAAGCGTTTTGCACTAAATGGTACAAAACAGCAAATCCAAACTGAGCAGGGCAAAGTAGCTACATTCACAATTCACAACACTGAAGCCTCCCTTTCCACCTCCGTATTTATCTCTGTCACTGGAATTCAAAAACTGCTGTGTTGGTTAGGAAAGGCCAAGAAGAATTATCTACTGATTTATATCATCTCTACTGGCAATAACCTGAGAAATAAGGCCACAAAAAGCTTAGATAAGTAAGAGAAGCCTGGATATCCCTTCTCAGTAATGAATAATCAATAAGTTCACATCCTTCGGAATCATGAGATGCTTATTGAGCAATACTGATGCAGACACGGTTGAGCCCAGCATATGCTGGCCCTCAGATAGACGGGATCTGACCGGAGTGCCTTTAGCTAACTTCTTCCACTGACCCTCCACACTTCATAGACAGTGCTCGGAAACAAACACATCTCAGAAAAGCAATCACATATGCAGTCGGAAAGATTTTTAATGTTATTCAAGGTAGCATGACCACCTATTCTGGTTTATCAGTTTTCACCTGTTATTCCAAAACCCCATCTTGTTTACTAATTTTTGTCCTAGGCAAATGTATCATGATCTAGACACCTACCCAAAATAAAATAATTTTTGGAAATGTTTTTATTTCCTTTGAATATGCTGTATTTTTTGAAATGTATGGAGAGAAACCATACAGACTTACATTTAAACAAACCAAACACATATTCATTCCATATACAAGAGGGTGACCGTCAAAATTATCATAGTGTAAGATTGTGTGTGGTGGTGAGATTCAGGTCAAATGATGACTAAATATGTACTGACCTGTTTGTTGCTCAAAACTTATGACTTTCCTTCATATTAATCATTTCTTAAAAATTCCCCGAAAGTATTAGCCATAGAAGTAAAAGTATTACTTTATAAAAAAGGATTTCTCATTAACCAAAGACAACATAAGCTAACAAGTATATGAAGAAATTATCAATGATAAGTACATGTATGAAATTATTGAATAATAACAAGTGCTAGTGGACTATAGAAAAATGGAAACACTGAACCACCAGTAAGACCATTTATCAGTACAACGGTTCTAGAGAGATTTCTGGATTTTCTTTTTATGAAATTATGTATCTCAAGGCTTAGCTTTAAGATACAATCCCCAAAGGGTTCCTGAGTATGTTCTTTGTTTGTCTGTGGTGGCAAAAGTTGGAGAAAACAGAGCTGTCATCATAAAGGGAATTAATAATAAAATGTATTATGTCCATATGCAGTGATGCTATCTAGTATTATGCTTAAAAACATAACACTGAGTATAAAAAATGAGAAAACTATTTAGCATAATTTGATTGATGTAAATAAAATTGCAAAGCAAACTATTTTTCAAGTATATTCTTATCTAAAGATATATTTTAAATATATTAGCAAGATTTCTCCTGTGTGATATGGAAGATAATATTATTGGGGAAGAGGGAAAAAGAGGAAAAATAATTAAACACAATAAAAATGTAGCATTTTATGTATTTATGATAATGACAAGCCATGAACTAAAAAATTTTATTAAGTCAATACTCTATGTAAGGACCATAATAAATTAATTAAATGTAAATAAATTAAATATTGATGTTTAGTCTATATAAAATTTGCAATAATAGGCATTCACTAAAATAAAGAATATCAGTAATAGAGTTTAGCTTATTAAAGAAAAACATCATCTACCCATAGATGTTACCCATTCTAAGAGACAATTTGTAAATTGAAAGTAAATAAACCTGGCAATAATTGTGTACATTATACATGGGATGAATAATAACTGAAATTAAATAACTTTGTTGTACTCTGTATGAAGAAAGAATGAGAAATGTGTTTTGAATCTAGGAGCACTGTGTGACAGTTTGTCTCTATGGTCTTCTGGTAGAATTGGTATCCTGAGTACCATGTCTGTCAGAAAATAGGTGTATCCTTTCAGTGACGAAGGAACCATCAAACCATCACGGCTCAGTGGCACTAGCCATTAAGATTATACCATTATTTTGATTTGCTCTATTTCCACACTCACCCTGTGGTTACATTTTCAGTGTAGATTTGCCAACAATTCTGTCAAATCGATCTGTCTCTTAGGAATTAAGAATTTTGTGCCTCTAAAACTCATCAGATATGCTTGTTATAGCAAGATTCACCAAAGTGACTCAACGAGGCAATATACAACCCTACAGAGCCCTCCTAAGTAGTATGCATGGCTCTGTCACTTTTTGTGGTAGATACACAGAACACTGACTTTTCATTTTATTATAAAATAGTAATGACTGTAAAACCTTCAAACAATACAGAAAGAAATTAAAAAAAAAAAAACTAAGTACTATCAACACCAAGTGATCATTAATTCTAAGTATGTTAGCCTAAGTATGTTAGCCATATCAACTCAAACCAAAAAATGAAGAGTCCACACATTTGTCAGACCAGCTGTTAGTTCTTCCTAAGGCAATATATTTATATTTATATTTATATTTATATTTATATTTATATTTATCTGCATGGCCTTTTAAACAGCTATATAATGTTTTCCTTTATAAAAATCATGACATGAAAATAACATTTGAACACAAAATTTTTAGTTTTTGTGTTTTGTTTTCATTTGAGTTTATTTTCTTTGTTGGCTGTGTTAGAATTATAATTATAAAATCTTTGTATTTAGCTTAGGGTTGTGCATATTTAAATACTTATTGAAGGACACTTTGTTTAAATGCTCATTGAAGGATGCTCTGCACTTAGCTTATGTCTATATAGAGACTGCTTCCGTATCTTTTTTTAAAAAAGTATATAATGATAATTTTTCTTTTTAAATATGCCAACAGAGACTCAAACAAAACCCACAAATTTATCAACTTGGGAGTTTTGTAGGTCGGATGTATGATAAAGTTTTCACCAGGAAAATAACAACATGTCAATAGGGTTGTATTCCTTTCTGGAAGACCTAGGGAATAATATGTTTCCTTGCTTATTTAGATTGTTGTCAGATTTCAGTCCCTTGTCATTGCAGGGCTGAAGTTCTTTTCCTCGCTGGCTGTGAGCTGAGACATTTCCAGGGTTTGGATGCCACCTGCATTCCTTAGCTGGTGGTCCCCTTCCTCCATCTTCAAAACCAGCTACAGTGGGTTGAGTCTCTCATGCTTCAATGATCTCTCACCTCTTCCACCATCACACCTTTTTGACTGACTATTCCACCTTCCTCTTTTCCTTATAAGGACTTTGGGACCTTATAAAACCCACCAAGATTATCTAGGATAATCTCTATAATTTAAGGTTAGCAACCTTAATTCCATCTGCAACTTTAACTCCCTTTCTGCCTAGTAACAGTCACAGGTATAATACCACTAGGGAATGAATCATGAAGGCCAAAATCCTGCCTCCACACCCTGCTTAGTATCACTCCCGATGATTCACTCCGTGCTTCCTTCCCTGACCCTTTTGCCTTTAGGAATACAGAAGGTGTTATTTCTAGAGGGAGAACACTTTTTGCATAGTTACAGCAAGATTTCCATAAACTATGGTTCCTACTTTGTCACTTTGGAATCCTGTGCAAAGGAATCAGCAGGCAAGAAAAAGAGCACTATCTTGGCAGGGGTAGGTGGCCAGGATGGGAACAGATAGGGCTGCTGTCACACAGTGATGGCAGGGGAAATATCTCTCAGGGTACATTCTTCTACCTCCTTGCCCAGATGGATCATAAACAGTATAGTACGAGAATGTCATTGGCTCAGACATCTGAGAGACAAGAGTCTGGTCACACTGTCAGGCAGACCTAGCAGAGTTGCTAGATGAGAATGAGAGGAGTCAAAATGCATGGGATGCAGCAAAGTTTGTTTTAAATAGGGAACTTTTTATTTTTATTATATTGCATTGTATTGTATTTTTTTAAGATTTTATTTATTTATTTATTTGACACATAGAGAGACAGCCAGCGAGAGGGAACAAAGCTGGGAAGTGGGAGAGGAAGAAGCAGGCTCCCAGCAGAGGAGCCTGATGGGGGCTCGATCCCAGGACCCTGGGATCATGACCTGAGCCGAACGCAGATGCTTAACGACTGAGCCACCCAGGCGCCCCTAAGTAGGAAACTTTTAAAAAAAAAGTTAAAAACGTAAAAGATAATTGCAACTATTTTTAAAGTAGTCCTACAGCATCGAGATATACCCAGCAATATTTTTTTTTGCCCCAGCAATATTTTTAAATAAAAATTAACATTAAACTAAAGTACAAGAATAATTAATGATATGTAAGGATACTCTCTCAATACATTCTGGGATTCTGGATGCTGTAACAAGTAATAAAAATGAAAATAAATAGGCAAAATGCCCAGTCTAGCAAATATATGTGAAGTAATACTGAGAGATTTAGAACAGTCCTATAAATGATGTAATAAATAAGGAAAACACCAGTGGCTATCAATACCGATGGAGGAGAAACACACACACACACACACACACACACACAAACACACACAAACTCACTTTTTTGGGCAATGTTCACAAGAAAATCCATTGGTAACAATCAGAGAAAATCTTCCAGGGTCTTGCTGCAACAGAGGCCAGTTGCTGACACCAGTCTAACTGAAGAGTGTAACAACTGAAATGAGTTAAGATAAATTATTTTGTATTTGCTATGCCAAAATTGTTATACCATCTTTCTCTTTCAGTTATTTACCTGCTGGATAAAGGTGATATGCAAACCTTTCACTAAAATTCACAATTTGATCAGAGTCATTAGTGAGATGATATACCACCGTAAGACGTCACATATAGGAAAGTAAGATAAACAATTCAGAATTTTTTTGGAATAAAAAAATCCAAAATAAATGACCAGCCATGGTCATTATTTAGTAATCTGTTTACAAACCATATGCTATTTTATTTCAAAATTAAAGTTTGACTTTGAAAACTAGAATAGTCTCATTCTCACTTTGTGGGAAGAGAAAATGCATTTCGTTAGTTGGATTTTCTTCATTAAAAAACACTAGTCTGGGCTTCAGTATGTTATAAATACAGGCTGAAATGTGTACACCAACAGTATGATGTTATACTAAGCACACAGGCTACAGAACCTGATGGCCTCTCTGTGAGGCTTGAAGGCTAGGGATGGGGTTGCTAGAGTTTCTTTCTTTTGAGAGGTAAAGAAGAGTAAAGAAGAAGGACCAAGAGCAGCTTTGGAATGACAGCAATGGTGCATATACACACTGAGCATTGTTTTTCCTTCTTCATAATTGATAAATACAAATTAAGAACATGAGTTTTTGGAAATTACTTTGGACTACGACACTGCACTGAGCGGACATCAGCACCACTCTAGACTGAACCAGAGTGATTGTAGCTTCAGAATTCTACCTTGTATCATACACAGCCATGCACCCATACTCAGGGTAGAGAGACTGAGAGAGACAGAGATAGAGAGAAATAGTACATATTACATAGTATATACTTAATATAGTATACATTAAGTCCTATCATTCATTGTAAATAAATGTATTCAAAGCTGGCAAATAAAGAGATATGACAAAAAGTTAGTTTTTCATATAATAAAACAAAGAGAAAATTTCTTTTTTTTTTGTTTAAACTTAAGTTTCCGAGATTGGGTTTAATTTCCAAAATAACGGGCATTTGGGTGGCTCAGTCGGTTAAGCGACCAACTCTTGATTTCGTCTCAGGTCATGATCTCAGGGTCGTGAGATCAAGCCCTACATCAGGCTCCATGCTGGGCGTGGACCTTGCTTAAGATTCTCTCTCCCTGTCCCTCTGCCCCTCACCCCCATTCTCTCTCACTCTCTCTCTAAAAAAAATTTTTTTTTAATTTCCAAAATGATAGTGTGTGTTTAGAAATTACTAGATTAGGTTTCTTCTTTCTGGGGAAAATAAAGGTTTAGTAGTCATGCAACTACTATTTCTGTTATATAGAAATAAAGACTATGACATTTTTGTACCCCTGAGTTTGTGCTACTATAATTCATTATGAGATGTACATTAGGACATGTAAAGGGAACCCCTCTAGGTTTCAAAAGTTATACAAAATATAACTTCACCACAAAACAAAACAAAACAAAACAAAAACCCTATACATAAAGATAAATTATCCTGAGTCTTTGTGAGGTATAGTCTCTATCTAAAAGTCTGAATAGCTAGACAGAACAAAATGCCTGAGTGGAGAAGAAATACTAATTCTGAAAGAATCATTTCAGGTTGTAAGTTTGGTGACTTTGGGCAAACGGGAAGAGACAGTACTTTGAGGGAAGAGCAAGACTGTGGGAGAAGTCCTATAGCAGACACTCAGGATGGCTTAGAGCTCTCAGGACCAGACTGCAGAGCCACGTGAAGTCCACAAGAACAGAACCTTAGCCAGCACTCACATCCCTCTCAGATCTGGATGACTTACCACAGAAGGTTTTACTATAAATTATAGCCTGAAGGATAAAATGTCATTTTTTCCAACTCCAAAAAGAGAAAATAGCATGATACATAGCAAAAGATTGAGGATCAAAGTGGATGTTCATACAAGATGCAAACCTGCACCTTCCCCTATCCTTCAGGGCTCTTGAGGAAGTAGGTGTCGGGGGTCAAGAAAAGCTGTGTCTTCTGTATCATGAGAAACTCGAGGAAACAAAACTAAGACAAAAGCAAGTAAAGCAAAAATAAAGAAATAAAAGAAACCCTCATTCTGTGTATACCACCAACACCTTCTTTTGAATCTGAAATAGCATGAGAGAATATTTCCAAGTATTCTGCATCCCCCGGACTTGAGGCTGAGTAGAAAAGTAGGTCTAAAGAGGCCTCCCTGTGAAATAAAGGTAACAGCAATCACCCGGTGAAACTACAGAGCAAACATAAAGATGATTCAACTGTTGGCATGTAAGTCCCTGCCCACCTCACTCACCTTCCAAACCCAGAAGATAGAAGGGGAAAACAATGGAGGAGAAGGCAAAATACTGAATTGACTGATTACCTAACCAGTGGAATAGACAGAGGGAGGGGCAGAGACAGAGAGAGACAGAAGTGCTTTTACCTTAAGTTGGCATTAACTTTCTAATAAAAGCAGAAATTAGGACCCACTACCTAAGTATATTTACAAAAAATAAAATTTTACTTTGGCAATTTGTGTTCACAGACCATGAACTTTTTACCTACTCTACCAGTGGAGACACCTCAATACAATAATGACCATCTTACAATATAAAGTTAGTACCATTATATGACCGCAGTACTAACAAATTGTTTTTCATGTTTTGAGAATGCTTGAGCAAGAGAAAATACTAAGGAAATGTGTATTTCCTAAAAGAAGAAGAAAAAGAAACAGTTCTCTGTGAGAATTTAAATATTGGAATATGGTAACTTGTGAGATGGGGGAAATGCCATCCATGTTGGCTTGAGTGAAAGGAAAAGGACAAAAAGAAAATGAATACAATAGCTACTACCTAGACTGCAATTATTAACCTTTTAGAAGAAGAGGGATTAAACTAGATGATTTCTCAAAGTACAATCTATGGCTGTCATTCTATCATTCTATGGCTCTTTGATGTCAGAATGCAATTCAGGGCTTTTGAAGTGTATTAGAAAACCCAGTACAACTTGCTGACTCCTGGGCCACGAGCCAACCTGAGTCTTATGAAAGAAAGTGTCAAGGATGGCATTCACTAAGGATGCAAAAATCACCCAAAGAAATAGATGAAAGAGGGAATAAGATAGTGAAGGATGCATTAGGAAGGAAAGTAAATTGTGGAGATGTAAGAGACTCAGGCAGAAACAAGCAGAATTAAGATGGCATATATAAAGTATAGTTCATATCTGGTTTTATCCATTTAGGATACCTGAATTTTGAATGTTAGTAGATAAGTATGTTGCAGAAATAGCACAGGAAATTATAGAACTGTGTCTAGAAGAATTTCTTAAAACAGACTGCTATGAAGAAAAAGCTTTATTGAGAAATCTGAAATCCTGGAAATAAAGTATGTGTGTGTGGGGGGGGGGAGTGTGAGAACTCTGAAGACCTAACCTTTTAGCAAATTTCATGTATACAATTGATTATTAACTATACCTTCCGCACTGCACATTAGATCTCTAGAATTTATCTATCTTATAAGTAAAAGTGTGTACCTTATGACCAATATCTCTTCATTTCTCCCACCTCCTTGCCCCTGGCAACTAAATTTCTACTCTCTAAGTTCAAATTTTTTTGTTCCCACATAAGTGATATCATGTAACATTTGTCTTTTTGTGTCTGTTTTTTTTTTTCACTTAACATAATGTCCTCCAAGTTCATTCACACTATCAAAAATAACAGGATTTCCTTCTTTTTAAAGACTGAATAATATTTAAATTTCGTTAGCAGGCTTCAAGAACTGTGGGGATGTGAGACAGGCCTGGCTAAGGAGTTCAAACAGTGAGGGGTTTGAACAGTAAGAAGTGGGGAAGGAATAGATAGGTAAGGAGCTCTGCATTTCACCTCATTAAGAAAGTGAGGAAATGTTAACCCATGTCACTCCCCATAAAGTCTCTATTATAATCTTTTCTAAAATTGATCTTTCATTTTCTTCCCGTAGATAACATCATGGCTCACTCTATCAACTCATTCAGGTATTAAGTCAAAGACCTACTGCTTCCCTCTTCATCCTATTTAAATCTCAGACTCCACCCAGCTTTATGTATTCCTTTCCCTGGTTTTATTTTTCTCCTTAATGCTTATCATCAGTAATGAAGTAGATTTTTTCTTTTTTTTTTTTTACTCTATGTGTTTTGCTGTTCTGTTCCCGGCATCAGAACAGTGCTAGAAAAATATAGTATGAATTTAGTAAGTATTTCTTTAATTGAATTCAATTAAATTATCCCAACTCTGCTGATCCTTTTCCTTCTGACAATGATTTTATGAGCCATTACCACTAAATACTTAACCTTTGAAATTAAAAAAAACAAAACACAGTTCACTTTAAGTAGAAACTACATCAATTTATTTCCACAGAGACTTTGCTTCTCTCTGAGATGTTCTGCAATATGCTGACTGACAGCTTTACTTGTTTTCCACAGAAATAGTGTCTGTCTGTCTGCTTAGGCTACAGCTCCCTCTATCCTGAAATGCCCTACTTACTTTAGGGTCCTTTGCCATGTTAACTATGAAGGCAAGAGAAAGAGAGTTCTGTCATGTGGAATTTGACTGAAAATAGGCTCCTTCATATATAGGTCCTTAACATTTCCTGTGTAATTCCAGTAAATATTCACTGGAAGCAATTTTGTATAATCAGTTCGAGGTGTTCCCTGCAAAATAAGCCCAGAGACAACGATGTGCATGCAGGAAGTGCACAGAGCCATATTCTCAGGACATTATCTACGAGGGTGCACATGAAGCAGGATTGGAAAGACAAGAAGGAAGAATTGGATACCGTAGGAACACAAGCATCAGACAAACCCACAGTTGATCTAAGATGGGGATGGTGTTTCAGAGAATTCCTAAATCAGGGCACAGCAGCTAGCCCTCTGTTGCTCCACATCAGCCATAGTAGGATGCTGACCACTCCTGGGGAGGGATCATGGAGCCTTGGGGGGCTCAACTCCCTTCAAAGAAAGCATTTCTGGGAGAAGCAATTCAGCTACCAGTCATTATCATGCAACACTCCTGGTTTCTAAGGAATGAGTGTTTCCTGGGGGCATATCTAGCATTTACCACAAACTGCATACTCATTTATGAGATTAACATATGGGATGAGATATAAAGAAATTACAAGATTCCTTTCTTGGAGGTAGATAGAAGAATGGGTATAAAATGGAGCAGGTATCATAATTATAACATATAATAATATCTTATTATAAGATCTAGGAGATATAGTACTAACTGGTTTATATTTTTGCCTGATTTTAGGGAAAAAAACAAAGATTTTTTTTCTGTTGAAATAAGCAATTATTAGTATGGTTTGTATTAAATAATTAATAAATATATTTTCTTTATGATCATTAATGAAAAATTTTTGCAATTGTCATTGTCTTATTATAGTTGTCATATATATTCATAATGAAAATTTAAAAATATTTTTAAGGCATAAAAAGAAAAATAAGAACGCAAAACCCCACTACCCCAATGATGCTTGTTACCACTTGGTTATAATTCTTTCAAGGTGCTAAGGAGTCAGTCTCTCTCTCTTTCATTCTCTCATTTTCTACACATACTATATATGCATATATATATATATATATATATATATACACACTCATATTACATTCATTTATACTATTTTTATCACAAAGTACACATTATTCTATAACAACTAGATTTTATTTAAAGTATCATAAGTATTTTACTAACTTCAAATATTCTTATAAAATACTATTCTACTGGTTACACATTATTTTATTATACGTATGCATTTTAATTTCTGTATTTCACTAGGTTACCATAATTCATTTAAACAATGAACTATTGTTTTTGATACTGACAGATAACACTTTAAGCTCTTTAATTTTTTCTTAAGCCTTGGGCAGGCTTTCCTGAAACCCAGTTACTGGAGGATATATGACAACATATTTTACACGACATGTTTATAATTCCTCAATATGTTCCTCAGCATGTAAGAAAGCTTTGAGGCAGAATATATCTTTGAAGGTAATTAACACACTAAAATGTTGAGCCTCTTAAACATATGATTATTTGTGTTGTTTATATTTTGTTGAATCCAATTTTTATTATTAAAGAAACTCAGCAATTACTATCAACTTCCCTAAGAGAGAATATGCTCTTTAATATTCATTCACATAACTGAAGATTATTGGATATAAAGTTCCTTGTGCCTTATTTAAATACCTCCTTTAATAAGAAATGCACAGTATTAATTAAATATTTAATTCTGGGTAGCTTGTCAGCACTCTGTATTGCTACTGAAGGCACATTAACGGGGATAATTAGAGAAATTGGTGATGTACTAGATAGGAATTCTTAACATTCACTTACAGTAAACTCATTTTGTGTAGTAATAAGCTTTGTCATTACAAATGAAATGCACCACCTGGTACAATTAGCCTTATGTCTCTTATTTTTTAGTACATCTCAGAACTGTAGTACAATGTTAGAATTTGCATTGTTAAAACTCAAACAAAATGCCAGAACTTGATTCAAAAATGTCTTTTATACCAAGACCTGGGGTCATTTAATGTACATATTCCAGTTAGGTGTCATGAACTTTTTAAAGACAGCATAGTGTTGAAAAAATAATGGCAAAAGTTTAAATATAAGTAGTAAAATTTTCAAGTAAGAGTACCTGACTCATGTAATCCAGTGAAAATTAGAGTGTTATATTAACTACCCATTTAAAACTACAGATTTAATGCAATCCCTATCAAAATACCAACAGCATTTTTTACAGAACTAGAATGAACAATCCTAAAATTTGTATGGAACCACAAAAGACCTTGGATAGCCAAAGCAATCCTGAAAAAGAAAAACGAAACTGGAGGTATCATAATTACAGATTTCAAGTTATATTACAAAGCAGTAGTAATTAAAATAGTATCGTATGGCATAAAAATAGACATATAGATCAATGTAATAGACCCGAAAACTCAGAAGTGAACCTACAATTATATGGTCAATTAGTTTTTGACAAAGCCAGAAAGAATATCCAATGGGAAAGAGACAGTCTCTTCAACAAAGAGTGTTGGAAAAACTGGACAGCAACATGCAGAAGCATGAAAATGGAACACTTTCTTACAGCATACACAAAAATAAACTCAAAATGGATTAAAGACCTAAATGTGAGGCCTGAAACCATAAAAAATCCTTGAAGATAGCACAGGCAGTAATCTCTCTGACATCAGTCATAACAAAGTTTTTCTAGATATGTTTCCTGAGGCAAGGGAAATAAAAGTAAAAATGAACTATGGAGACTAGGTCAAAATAGAAAGTTTCTGTACAGCAAAGGAAGCAATCAACAAAACTAAAAGACAACCTATGAAATGGGAGATTATTTGCAAATGACATATCCAATAAAGTGTTAATATCCAAAATACATAAAGAACTTATAAAACTCAACAGCCAAAAACCAAATAATTCAAATGAAAAATGGGCAGAAGACATAAAGAGACATTTCTTCAAAGAAGACATATGGCCAACAGACGTATGCTTAACATCATTTATCAGGGAAATGCAAATCAAAACTACAATAAGATATCACCTTACACTTGTCAGAATGGCTAAAATCAAAAACACAAGAAGTAACAAGTGTTGGGGGGTATATGGAGCAAAAGGAACTCTCTCGTACCGTTGATAGAATGCAAACTGGTGCAGCCACTGTGGAAAACGATATGGAGTTTTCTTAAAAAGTTAAAAATAGAACTACCCTACAATCTAGTAATCGCACTACTGGATATTTACCCAAAGAATACAAAAACACTAATATGAAGGGCTACATACACCCTATGTTTATTGCAGCACTATATACAATGGACAAAATACAGAAATAGCCCAAGTGTCCATCGATGGATGGATAACAAAGATGTGGTGTATATATACAATGGAATAATATTCGGCCATAAAAAAGAATGAAATTGCTATTTGCAACAACATGGAATTAGAGAGTATAATGCTAAGCAAAATAAATCATTCAGAGAAAGACAAATACCATATGATCTCACTCATATGTGAATTTTAGAAACCAAAAATATGAGCAAAGGAAAAAAAGAGAGAGACAAACCAAGAAAGAGACTTTTAACTATAGAGAACAGCCTATGGTTATCAGAAGGGATGTGGGTTGGGAGATAAGGGAAATAGGGGAAGGAGATTAAAGGGTACACTTACCATGATAAAAAATAGATAAATACATAAATAAATAAAATCATAAAAAGAATGTTATATTAAAATAAAAACTGAACACAATTAATTATATAAGTGTATTAAACATGTAAAGTAAATTAAAGTAAAACTGTGTAATAATATTTAGCCAAAGCATATAGATTATCTTCCCAACATACCATGGGAAGATGGGAGGAAATCTGAACTTATTAATTAACTTGAGAACCCCACTTAGTAGGATGAATATAGCACTGTAGACATTAAATTTAGGACAATGATGATTCCAATAAAACAAAGGTCAAAAATACACGTAGTAAATTTCTCACTTATGAGGCAAGTTCTAAGGGTACCTCATTCTCCATCTCCCAAATTTCATTAAAATCACTATGGGACATATGTGACAATAAAAATCACAAAAGCTCTGAAGTCTAAAAATAAAAATAGGAACAAAATAGTATCTGTATCTCTTGATAACTTAGAAGACAACTTAGGCAGTGCTTTCAAAGTGTGCAGATGTAACCCTTCCAGGGAAAGACTGGGAGATGGGCCATTTTGCTTGTTCCCTCCACACTGAGCTGGTGGAAGGGTAGGAGTATGTCTGCTGGGAGTGCCTCCGTGCTCATTAGCAACTCTTCCTTTGTTTGCTGTAGTCTCCTAGGTCTCGCAGACCCTAGGCTAAGTAAGGTTGGGAGTTCCTTACCAAAGAATGTGTCTTCAGTCTTTCCTACCTGTTTTTGATGTTTGTGTTTTCTCATCCACCCATGTGTCTGTAGAAGGGCATTCTGGATCTCCCCATGGTGCCATCTTAGTTGAAACCTAAAAAAAATGTTTTGATTGGATGACAGGCATTGGAAACTTTAAACTGTTGATTATTGAATTTTTTATCTGACTTTTGACGATGTTGGACTTTGTTTTGACAGGCTGTTGACTTGCATGAAAATCCTATCGTTCAGGGAGAGTTTAGAGGAGGAATCAACAAAGTTTCTGTAATACAAAGGCCAGACAGCATCTATTTTAAGTTTTGCAGGCTGAATGGTCTCTATCTCAACTAATCAACTCTGTTGTTGTAACATGAAAACGTCCATAAATAATATGTAAATGAATGAGAAGAGCTGTGTTCCAATAAAACTTTATTTACAAAATCAGGCAGAGAGTCAGATTTGGTTCTTAGTTTGCTGACCTCAGTCTACAGTAATCTATTCTAGAAGAGTAGTTCAGCCCAATTACTAAAGCATGGCCTTGCATCTCTTCTAAATGCCCTATGCGTGTAATGAGGTTTCTTCACTGTGATTGCTGGATTTCAGAAGAATCCATGGCCCTGTTTAAGATAGAGCAATTGTTTGGCTTACAGTTACTTGACAATTATTCCTTCCTCTGAAATTTTTCTTTGCCTGCTCTCATGGAGTTTAACTTTACACTGGTAGATTGGTATTCAGCCTAAGACTCCAAAGGATCCTTATGCAGATTTCCAGAGCTTTCTCTGTGTAACTCTCTCCTCACTGGTAATCTGATTCCAATAGTCTAGCCACCATAGCTTCTCCAAACTTCAAACTAGGTCTTTTGTTTCGCCTTCCCTGCTCTAGGATTTCAAAAATTGCCTGTAGGGAGAAAGCCAGAGTGATTGAGAGCAGATAATTCTCATTTCTCTTCTCTCACAGACTTGTGCTATCTGCCACCCAGTATCTGAAAACAAATGTTTTGTTGAATTTCTAGTTGTTTATGGAGGGAAGTAAGATCTTACCTGAAGTCCTCTGTTGTAGTTTTTATGAAGAAACTTTTCATCAAGACACTCACTAACTATGCGCTTTTTTTTTTTCCTTTGAGGAACACTTCTGGAAAATCCTGAAAAAAAAATAGATAGATTACCGTTCTTCTCTAAAATCCACAAAAACTTAAAGGACTCTGTAAGTTTTCCAGCGTGTTCTGATGGCAGAGTCTTACTTTGAAAGTATACCTTAGCAACACTGTATAGCCAAAAATGCTCCTATATAGTAAGCATGCATGTTGCTTGTTTGGAGAATTAAAACCACAACTATGTAAAAAAAAAAAATTAAAGTTTAAAATTTCATTGCATATTCTCATTGATTCTACCAGCTAGAGAAGTAGTTAGTGGGAAATTTGAAAGAAAAATCAAGTTTTAATAGTGACTTTAGGAGTTGTTGCCCTGATTATCAGCCTCTATACCTAATATTGTCTCTTTTTTCCTAAAAAGAGGTGATATTAATATTTATAGTCCTTATAAATTCCACCTTTCTTCCTTCTCCATTTGCTAATGCTGTATTTTGGGATTTCAAATATTAAAAAACCTGCTTTCACTGTCACTTTCTTGAGAAAGATAGCTCGTGTGTAGTCGTAAAGCTGCCCTGGCAATGCAGTTAGTGATATAATCTCTCCATTAAGTAAGCTCTGCTATCAAAGCAGAGAGAATTTAAGGACCCAGATATAACCATGGAGAGAAGCTAACAATTTAATAATCGTTAACTTTCTGAAAAAAATTTTTAAAAAACTTTTTTAAAATTTGAATAGCCAAATTGTATATGATAGCTATATTAGGGTTCTCCAGAGAAGCAGAACTAATAAGCTATACATATAGAGAGACAGAAGGAGGGAGAGAAAGAGAGAGGGAAAGAGACAGAGAGAGATTTATTATAAAAAATTGGCTCATACAATTATGGACACTGGTGAGGCCAAAATCTGTAGTGTGAACCACCAGGCTCAAGACAGAGAAGAGTCAATGGTGCAGAAGTCCAAAGGCAGTTTGCTAAAGAATTCCTTCCTTCTCAGGGAGGTTAATCTTTTTGTTCTATTTAGGCCTTCAACTGATTTCATGAGGCCCACCTACTTTATAGAGAGCAATCTGATTTACCCAAAATTCATCAATTTAAATGTTAATTTCATCCACAAACAGCTTCCAAATTGACACATAAAATTAACCATTGCAATAGCATTTACATTAATCCCTTAAGCCTTATTGACAAAAAAATAGGCAACTTAAAATGAATGTCTGAAAGACTAACAAGGACATACTCACTTTATAGGATGTAATAAAGAGGAGCAGGGGGAGGTTATAGAAAAGCATTAGAAGGGGAAACACTGAAAATTTGATGTAAAAGAAAACAGTAGTATTTTTTGTTTTTTGTATTCTATTATTAAATCTCTAGAATGTTTACTATTGTCCCAAATGCCTTGCACATCAGTGGCACATAGGATAGCTGTGGAAACTCAGGAGTACTAATGACTTTCAGATACTTTAAAGAATCATGTGTGAAAACTCTACAATTAGTGTGACAATTAATAAGCAGTTTGAATCACACAAGGGTAAGAGATTTTTCAACCTTAGCGTTTGGTGTTAACATTCCTAAAGAGAAAGCAATATTACACACAGCAATAATTCAACTTTGGTAAAGGTGTTCCTATTCTGACTCCTAATCTACAGGAATCAGATTGATTTTTTTTTTTTTTTTTTTTTTTTTTTTTTTTTTTGCTTTTTCTAAACCTCTCCTATTGGTCCCAAGGTAAGAGTCAAAGTAATTTGTGAGGAGTTCTCCCCAGCTATCTGTCTTTCTTCTTCTCCATGGATACTTAGAATGTATACAATTCCTATACTCCTTTGATTCTTATTTTCCACCCTCAAAACTTTATCCAGTGACTAGGAATATTTTGGTTCAGCTATGCAGTCATACTGGGTGAAATGGGAAATAAAGAAGAAGAATCTTGTACCTTTTGTGTCAAACATAGCACTCTTCCAAGCGCTCAAAGTTAATCGAGCCACCCCTATTTTCACAAGCTTTTAAAACACTCACTCAAACACTGTCTGTCTTCAATCTATGAAAAAATGATAAAATGGCTCCTAATTCATTTGCATTTTTATATCTTCATTCTTTCAAATAACCTGCCAAATATCTTTACAGCTCTCATACCACATTTTATTTTTATATTTGGAAACAATACCTATGTAAACATTAGAGTGAGTAGATTATGGTAGAATAGTATCAATTAGATCTATTTTCATTAATCATACATTCGAATGTGTCCTTTCAGGCTTTCTATATGAATTTTCCCATGGCAATATGAAAACATTTAGGTAACTGTTGCTGAACATTATGTGCAACCGTGTGATCATTCATGAACATTTATATGAATCTTTCATTGCCCATCCAAATACATGCCACATTGAGCATTCAATATGTTTGAATGTGCAATCTCTCACAAAAAAATAATCTTTCTTCAAACCATAATGTTAAACATTACCTTACTATTGGGCTTTTACTATTGTATTAGAGTGTGATTCTGCACTTATTATCTTTGGGATTTTGTGCTATGAGCCATGGGATGCTCCCATACAGTGGTGCCCGGATCAATGGACCTGAGCTTTATTACCCCACTGCAAAGAGAAAATAGAGCAGAGGTGCTTGCCACTTATATCACTGTCTCTTATTTTGATTGTTTCATTTAGACAGTAAATCTCAGTAGCATTAAAGGTGATGTCAAAGTTAAATATTGTGAAGGATTTCCAAAATTAACAATGGGCTGCTTCAATCTGCAAGATGAACAAAATCCACTTAAAACTGTAGGTGGTATTTATTTTTTCTTCACTTCTTTTTATTTTCCTTTAAGCCTCCAAGAATTATTTAAATATCCCATTTTTCTAAAGCCTACAAAGATATTGGGCTTGCTGAGGTTAGCCTTAGCAAGCATCAGAAAAAGCTGTCTTTGCTAAAAATCCTGAGTTTCTTGAAAGAAATATATTCTTGTTCTTATAGAAATGTTAAATAACAAAACTCTAACACATGTAACTTTAAATAACGTCACTTGTGTGAATATTAATGACAGTACAGAATAAAAGCTAATGAAACCTGAACCAACTTACTTAAGACTCTGAGAAATTATAGTAACAACAGGAAGGAAAAAAGTCACAAAATTGTTACAAATGCAAAATCAAGAAGGAGTGACAAACCAACACAATGTCATTCTCAATCACCTTTGGTAGTTTATAATACAACGTGCTACTTAAACCCTTAAGGACTGAGACACTCATTCTCCCACATTTTGAGAATGCCAATAGCTGAGTCTCTCTCTAGAAATTTTTTTTAGCTAAAGAGAGCATCTACACTCAAGTCATATCCCATCCCAAAGTAGAAATCTACCCATTGTCAACACAGAAGTGTAAAGTCATAGCTCCTTTGTCTCAAGGCAAGGCCACTCTAAAGGGCCATTCCAACTCCACTGCTTCCCATGAAACCATGTAAGTTCATCCTTGTAACTGCTTTGAAGTTCTCTTTCTCTCTTTAACCAATTCTAGTGCCTTTACTCATACAAAATGTTGATATTGAGGGTACAGACCAAAACACTTCTCACAGGCAAATCTCCATTTCAGTATGTTTTCCATACATCCTGACTTAAGACAATCAGTATCAGTAGTAGTCTAAGTAGACAGGTTTTAATGTGGGACTCTGAAGCTGAATGCTCTGCCAACAAGCGGGCAAGGAGAACTCTATAACTGGCAGTAGGTGGAGCTCTTCAATTATAGCAGAGCATTTGTTAAAACTCCCCTGTGGTGAACTGGTTTGGTATGCTGGTCCAAATGAATGCACTCACAAGGGCAGCATCTCAGGTTTTTGAGTAGCTCAGGGAAGTATTAGAAGGAAATTGCATCAGATGTCTCTTACTGAGTGACTTTGATGCATCAGAGAAGACCAATAAAAGGCTGTGGGTGATTAATCACCAATTGAAGGTGAAGTGTAAAATTCAGAGCGCCTCCTTGGCAGCTTATAAAGAGGCTCTTATCTCCTGCAGCTGGAGGCAGGGAAAAAAAAAAAAAAAACCTGAGACTTTGGCCCAGAAATTAATTATAATAGTAGCAGAGAGCTTTCTAGAGAAGGCTGAATTGTCAGTCTTTCCAACAAAGGCAGTGTCAGTGATAGATTCTTAGTTGAAGGGAGTGAGACCACGAGGCCTGAGCTGGGGACATCTGGGTTGATGAACTCATAAACCTTAACTCAAGATCCCTTGAATCCTCTGGGCTTGAAGAAAAGGCCCGTTTCTTCTGAGAAAAGACTAGCATGCCTCCATTGCTTGAAAATGATGCAATGATCACTGCTTCATAGGACATCATGAACACCCCTCAGCACCTGGATATAGCTCCCCATTTAGCCTCTAAGCTAGGAAAGTGTGAAGCATGCCAAGGAAAATAAGGGACTATACCCCCAAGGGAACTTGAGGGCACTTCCCAATAAACTTCTAGTGGGTTCTGTAGGACCTAGTCATTATACACTTGAAGGAGCTAGAAGAACATGATTGGGGCTGAATCCTGAGGGTCTTATATCAAAAAGGTAGAACATGAGTTGGATAATGATTTGTGTAATTGATAAGAAGGAACTATCCCATTATAAAGAATTTGAGACCTTGACAAAGACTTCAGAAAATAATGCTAATACACTGTCAAGATGATTCCTGGAAGTTTAGAGTAAATGACAGCCAATAATAATTAGAGTAGAAAAGCCAAAACTATCATAGCAGACAAGAAAAAGAGGAATTTAAAAATTTCACAAAAATGGCCAAGCTACTGGATATACTATATAAGGCTAGAAAACCTACCAGTTAACTGCATTCCAAGGGAAAGCCTGGAATACACCCCAACTACAAAAGCAGTAGTAATGCACTGGTAAGAGAAACAGCATCATCCTTGAGACACTGAATGGCACCTGTCTTCTGTTGGTAGGGCTCATAGTAATAAATTCTGTTACAGAACTGTGTTCTCAGAAGGTAAGGAAGATGATAGAATCTAGAAAATATAGAGGCCAAAGGCAACATCTAACCATCAGAAGCAAAGTGGGTGCAATTGCCATAATGAGAGGAAAAATTAGAGTGGCTTTTATGGGTACTCCCAGAGAGTTAGGAAAATGGTCACCTTTCAAACAATGTGAAATAATACAAATAGTACCAGGATTAATCTAAAAAACAGGCGGTAAGATCAAGATTTGGAACTGACTGACTTGCTACCCAGCAGGCAGAGAGGATGCAATCTTGAAAGGAAGGTGGGACTCCTAATAATCTCACCAGCGGTAACCTGGAATGTCCCAGTGGGTGAGAACATCTTTGCAGGTGTGATGATATACATGTTGGAGGCAGAAGGAATAAATGTGGAATTCAATGTGACTTTCTTGGACATTTCCTATTACTCCTTTCTTCTAATGTAATTTGAAGAGACACATGGAGCAACCTTGCCCGAGAAAGATAATGATTACCAAGGAGTCAGAACACTCATGAATGAAGGTTTGGGTCAAACCACTAAGTAAGCCACCAAGACCTTCAATGGTGATAGCTGAGGGCTAGAGGAGGAGACAGACAATAAATATAGGATACAGCCCTGTGACCATCTGCAGTGATGGGGGCTGTATTTGCTTAACTAACCACTGCCTTTTAAGTTTCCTCTTAGACGGAGAGACCCATGAGAATCCTAGAAGAACTGCTTCTTAAACTAGGGTAGAGAAATGAATCTGGGGCAGAGACTAGGCAGGGATGGGTAGTGGCAAGTAGCCATGAAAATGTACTGCTGACATGACCTGCTGCAGAAAGCATAAATGATAGAAAACCCCGGGTGCTACACTATGAACTTACCACCCCATTCCTGCCAAGGCCACACTTCCTATAGGCTACTTCTGACTAATGAATATTTAGGGCAGAAATACTCATGCCCTCTAATGGGCAACTTTGTTTCAAGGATTCTCCATATACTTGACCAAAACTCTCATAGAATTGTACTAAAGGCTGAGATTTCATTTCCTACACAGCCCTCCTCCCTTCCCTCTTCCTTCACAGGGGTAAGACTTGCATAAATTTGATGATTCTCCCTGCCTCCTCTGGCTGCCCCCTGGTATTCCTCATAATCCCTTCCTCCAGTATATATTTTGCATGTCTAATCCTGCCTTGGCTTCTGCTTCTTGAATGAAATGAACTAGCACATATGTGATCTCTAAGAAAAGGGAAATGCTTGAAGCAAGCCTCATGTTCACATTAATTTCTGAACATACTCCATGTTCTGGATTGAAATGCAGGAAGTTAAAAACCAAAAAGGATACAGTTTGCTGAACTGCAGAGAAGATACTTGTGTTCTAGACCCATAAATTGGCTGGAATTTTCAGATAAGTAACAAAAGAGGTAGAAATATGCAGAGCAGGAGCCCCAGAATTTCACATGGAGTTTCCCACACACTACTGCTTGAAGGCAGGGCTGCACATGTACACAGGGAGTCATTTGTTTGTTTGTTTGTTTGTTAGGGAGAGAGAGAGGGAGTGGGGAGGGGAAGAGGAAGAAGAGAGAATCTCAGGCAGGCTCCACACTCACTGACACTCCATGACCGTGAGATCATGACCTGAGCCGAAATCAAGAGTCTGACACTTAACCTACTGAGCCACCCAGGTGCCCCCACAGGAAGTCTTAATAAGACCTAATAGGGAGTAACTGCTGCAGGATGAGAGCTATAGAGACACTAGAGGTCATGTAAGGATGGAAGACTTTGGAGTTATAACATATCCAACACTTCCTATAATATGTTATCTATTCCCAATAGCCAGTCTATAATAATAAAAAAAAAAATGAGACATGCAAAACATGTGACCCACAATCAAGCAAAAAAGGGTGCACAGAAACATAACCTAATATAAGCCAGATATAGAAATTATCAAAAAGACTTTAAAACAGCTATAACAAATATGACAAAGGTGTTACAGGGAAAATTGGACATGATGGATGAGCAGATGGGGACTCTCAGAATCGAAACAAAAATCTATAAAAGTGTATCAAATGGAAACACAAAAATATAAATATCTGAAATGAAAAATTTAATGAGCAAGCTTAGTGGGAGATTAGATATAGCATAAGAAAATGTTAGTGAATTCGAACACAGTCCAATAGAAATGACCAAACCTAAAGAATAAAGAGGGAAAAAAAAAAAGTTGGAAGGAAAATAAAAAAAAAGCCTCAGTGGCCAGTGTTAAAATAGCAAGTAGTATGATACATGTCATTGTCATTGGTGTTTCATAGAAGCGGAAAGAAGAAAATGGGCCAGAAAAAGAGGTCAAGAATGATGGCCAAAACTTTCCCAAACTTTGTGAAAAACATCAACCTATGATCCAGAAAGCTTTTTAAACGACTCCTACGCACATAATAGTCAGAGTGTTGGAAATTAAAGATAAGAAGCAGAATGCTGAAGAAAGCCAGATTAAAAGGCACATACTTATGGAGGAACTAACAGAAGATTCACGGCTGTCTTCTCATAAAAAGAAGGGAGGGAGAGAGAGAGAGAGAAATAAATACAATGAAACAACATCTGCAAAATGCTGGAACAAGAACAATAAATATTATCCCATAGGTGTTCTATATCAAGCAAAAGTGTCCTTCCAAAAGTTGGGTGAAAAGAAGAACATGTTGCCAGCAGACCTGAATTACAAAGGATATTAAAGGACGGGTGTCAGGAGAAGAAAAGAGATGTCACATGGAAATTCATCTTTGCATGAAATAATAAAGAAAGAAAACCAAGAAGATGGTAAATATATGGATAAATATAAACAAATATTTTTAGTTTGTGCTATCTGAAATTTTTTAAAAGTCTATGAATTGAAGCAAAAACAATAACATTGTATTGTGCAGTTTATGATATGTGCAAAGGGAAACTATATGACAAAAGCAACAGAGGTAATAAATAGAAGTATATACTTGCAATTTTCTTACATTTTACATTAAGTGTCGTAATATTAATTATATGTTTTAAGAATGAACATTCTAACTCATAATCTCCTTCATGGAGATAAAAAGTACAGCATAGAGAATATACTCAATCATATTGTAATAATGTGCCCATGCTCAGGGGGAACACTGAGTAATGTATAGAATTGTCAAATCACTATGTCATACAACTGAAACTAGTGTAGTATTATATGCCAGTTATATTTCAAAAAAATGAACATTCTAACATACTCTATAATAATAGAAATGTGCCTAAATATGTAAATAAAATAAAATAAATTGGTAAAAAAAAATTGGAATAATCCAAAAGACAGGAAAAGAAAGAAAAGAACAAAAAAATGGATCAAGTATAAATGTAATATCAAATTAGTATATCTAAACCAAAGTGTATTAAATATTGGTTAAAATTAAAGACTTCAAAAAACACAAAATAGACTAAACACTCCAATTAAAATGAAAAAATTGTAAGACTCGATTTTAAAAAAAATCAAGGCTTAATTATATGCTGCCAATAAATTCTCCCTAAGTATAAAGGCAAAGATAAGTCGAAAGTAAAAGAAGAAAAAGGGTATATGATATGCAAATTATCAACAAACAAAACATTGAAAACTCTTAAAACCAAGTCACGAAGGAGTAGGTACTACATAAATCCATTCTTATGGAATTTAAGAACAAGATAAACTAATCTATGGTAAGATACATGATAAAGAATCACTGCATATGGTAGATGGAGTTTGGAGAGAAGTACAGACGGCATTTCTAGGCTGATGGAATGTTCTATGCTCTGACCAGAGTGCCTATTATTGCTTATGGATTTTACCAAACTCATCAAATTGTCCCCTTAAGAATACATCTCACTGACTGTAAATTATATCAATAAAATTAGAATGATTCTCGCTAAAGTCCGACAGACAATGAGAGAGAGTAACTAAACTCATTGTTATGTTTTGTGAACACCTATTCTCATAGCTAATCGTTCCTTTGTTTAGTTCTTTCTCCCCTTAACAGCTATTTTGGGTTGTTGGCTTGATATTCCAGAGTTTTGATGTCAGTCTTTCAAACGTAAAATTACTAATTTTTTCAAGTGATATAATTAAGGGAAAATTTTCTCTAAGACTCAGATTCATGTGTATGTCATGTCTGTTCTCTGGAATTACAATGAGGTACACCCTCTCAAATGTTAGAATGGATGTAGCAATGGTTGCTTCCTGAGAGTGAAATTTTAAAATTAAAAAACAGACACAATGTTATACGAAGGAGACAGAATAGCTACATAGCTGTGAATACTTAAATGTAACCTGATTTTGGATTAAGAATACTAAAGAATAAACATGCCAATCAGAAAGGGTTAAAATTAAACCAGAAATAGTACAGAAAAGAAACCTAAGATGTAAGTTTGGAAGCTCCTACCCAACCACAGTCCTATGAAAAGAGAGCTTTGGCCATCAGCCTTCAAATACATTTAGTCCACTGGCAAAACCATCCCCAGGCTGAGATGAATAAAACAAGCTATTAGCTATAAATAATGTGAGCCCGCCCTTTGACGCATGGAACAACATCATATATTTGAGTCAGTAAATTTGGTGGCTAGACACTGGATCATGAAAATTTTACCATAGAATTGTTACTTTGTGAGGGTTTTAGGAATATGGACTAGCTAACCTTTCTTTTCTAACAGCACTATGCCTATTACTTCAGCTATTTTTATTTTCTATGATTTTTACTGAAAAATTCTTGACATTTAATCTGTCTTTAAATCTCCTATCCCTTTGGACCCTGCAGACTGCCAGCATTTGGATTTCTACCCTTGGCAGACACATACCTATCTGCCCAGTGTGGATTTATCCCCTAAGGGTTAGTCTTCTAATGAGCTATGTGTCTATTATAACTTTTAATCTTGTGTAAGGTATCAGTGCTACCTTCCACTGGTAGATCTTACTTTTGTTGTTAAATTTTTGGATGTCCCAAATAAGGCCCACTTTTTGAGGCTGGAATCTGGAATGAGAAGGCCTGTGGCAGAGCCATAGAAGTTGCCTCATAGCCACTGACATCTATCATGAAAAAGAAATATATGTGTGTTACTGTAAACTGTGATTTGGGGATGGTCATTTATTATTAATAAAGCTAACTAATAAAATTCACATAGTGGATTAGGAAATAATCAAAATGAAATACTTCAACAGCAAACCTGAATTACTAATTTGAATCCATTTTAAATGTTGTCAAGTAAGAGTGAAAAATTCACTGTTTAAACAAAAATAAAAATAAGATTAAAGTTATTTGAAATTCACATTTATATAAAATAAGAAAAAAAACTTAAGTAAGAAGGCATATGCAATCCAGAACTACTAAAAAAATGATTTCTTTGCCTTTTGGTTATAACAATTTAGGACGAAGTAACTAGTTGGCCATCTCATCACCTAATGATCACTTCCGAGTTTTTGAAAAGAGATCACTCCTTCTCTAGCAAGCACTCACAAGTGAAAGCTATTTTTCTTTGACATGTCAGGTAGGTCATTGCCAGTAAAGGAAAGATGTCCCTTTTGGTTCCCCATTACATATACAAACAACCTTTCCATGTATGTCATCAGTGTTACCTTCACCTGCCTCCTCCTGTCATCTACAGAACACCTATTCACTCCCAGTAACCTAAATGCCTGTTCAACTCATGTAATCCACACTCACTCCCATCATTCTTAGTGACTTCCAATAATCATATAGACAATTCATCCAGCACCCTAGTTTTTCCCCTCTTCTTGTTTTTCTCATCTCTAGTAAAATTTGGTTTCACCTCAATTCAGTCTCCCATTAGTCTCCCATTCCCATAAAAATTTTGTATCTTGCACCACCATTAGCTTATTTTCCCCTGAAACCCAGTTTGTAAGTATCTCTCTGAGTACCATCTATCACCTGTTCAGCTTAGTTTCTCTGGTGGCCCCTTAAATCTACTTCATTGCATTGAAATTTTATCCCATTAGGTTATAGACTTCATCGTAATGCATCTCTCCCCTTATGTTTTCACTTTCCTTTCTTCCATCTTAGAGTATCATCTTAGTTCATCACTACTTTCATTAATTTTTTTTTAAGATTTTATTTATTTATTCGACAGAGATAGAGACAGCCAGCGAGAGAGGGAACACAAGCAGGGGGAGTGGGAGAGGAAGAAGCAGGCTCCCAGCGGAGGAGCCTGATGTGGGGCTCGATCCCAGAACGCCGGGATCACGCCCTGAGCCGAAGGCAGACGCTTAACCGCTGTGCCACCCAGGCGCCCCAACTTTCATTAATTTTTAAGTACTTACAACTTTTATTTTCTCTCCCTCTGCCACACTTGTCTGGCAAAACCTCAACCCTCATTGAACTCAAATATATAGGTTCTGTTGTCTAAAGCCTGGATAACTCAACTCAGATGGAAATAGTCATATAACCACACTGACATGTTTCTGTTTAAATTCATGAGCTCAAGCCTCAAAAAGACAAGTAGCACTACCTAAAAGGAATGCTACATGTCCTAAATAATTTTGCTTTTCCAGGCTTTGGTATAAATAATTCAGAAATATGCTTTCAGCAAATACCTTCTTATATAGTATCTTCTATTTTGCTTAATTTATTATGTACGATATAATGGCTTCCATTGTATTCTTTATTTTCTGACATTTCTGCCTAGCCATTCTCTACTTCTTGGCCTTTGTACCTGCTATTCTCTCAGCCTATAATGCTCTTACCAAGTTCAGAGCTCCCTCTTATTCTGCAAATCTCATTTCAAATGTCACTTCCTCAGAGAGCCCTTCTCTGACCATCTAATTCAAAGAACAGATTCTTTACTACCTCAATACATTGCCGTGTTACTCCTTCACAGCACTAATCACAATATGTAATTACCTCCATGTTTTTCCTTTTCTTTCCTTTTATCATATCTTTCTACTTACAGAAATTAAACACCTCAAGAAGACATTTGTCTGTTCTGTACTCTGCTGTATCTTCAGGGTCAAATATAATACCTGGCAAACAATATGTACTCAAGGAATGTTTTTTGACTAATGAGTAAATGAATCTGAAAGGGAGAAAATATGCCACCCCAAAATATACTACTTTAGCATATTGATTATTTTAAATTAAAGTTACCTAAGAAATAGCAGGTATAAGAAGGACACTCTAACCTCCTTTGTTCCCCAGAAAGCAAGAAGTGAATCGCCCATGTGAAAGGTACCCTGCCTGTATCAGAAGTTAGAAGGCAATCTATCATCAGAGTTAGTGATATCAAGGCCTAGCAGGCTGTATAAACAAATCTTGTTATTTCCTCACTAATTTATTATCCTAAACTCAAAATTCTTTGTCTTGTCAATTCATCACAAATTTATTTATTTATTTATTTTTTTGTGCCTAAAAAGTATAAAAGCTACCTGCTTTGGCCATTTCTTTGAGTCTCATATTTTTATGAGCTTCTGTATGTATAAATTCAATTTGTTTTTCTCCTGTTAATCTGTCTTATGTCTTTAATTATTAGAACAGGCAAAGAATCTAGAAGGGAAGAAAAGTCTTCCTCCTCTACAAATCAATACTATATGCAAATTACTTGAAAACATGCTAACTTATTTTTTTAAATCTGTAAAGTAAGAAGATTAATAGTAATACATGGTTTCCAAAGTCTCCCTCTTTAACCCCTTTGATTATAGGTTGTGAATAGGTGTACCATGATATTAAGTGGGTAGTTGAATCAACTCATTGTTTGAAGTATGTTTTTGTACTTGTTCTACCGCTTGTCAATAAAGAACCAACGATATAAGGCTAGTTTGATGCTTCCTGTGGGTAACTGCATCTTCAGAGGGACCTCGACATCCATGGATAAGAATCATCAACCGCCCAAACACCTCTGCTCACCTCAACGGACATATGACAGGTATCTAAAATACCAAGGACACACATTCAAAATCTTCATGCATTCTAGGTTAGTCTCCAAAGGAATTCTACACATCAGAAATGTTATTTAAAAAAACAAAGAAATGGTATAATAATCTATTCATCCCTGAGAGTTCCCTATAAGTTCACTTCTCTGTCAAAAAAATTATAGGTGAATAAATCCAATCTACTTTCTTCTTCATATCTTCATTTAACACATGAGGTCAAAGGTAAATAGTTATGCATTCAGGTCATAAAAAAAGGTGTAAAATTCCCAGACATTTTGGATCTTCCCAGTAGAATTTTAAAATGTATTTCTTTGTTTTTCTAATGATAGGAGCACAATCATAACCAATATAAGCTATCACAATTGCCTAAGCTATGTATTTGTGAACATGTGCTTAGCTACAATACCTATGCTATCCATAGGTATTTACATAAAGTTTTCTGGTGGAATGTTGGAAATAGGATTGTGGTAATGCAGAAGACAGATTAATTATTTATATTATGAAGTACAGGTCAGATGTGAACTAGATTCATTATTATTCCTTTATTCCCACAGGCTCCCTCCAATAAGTATCTATTGATTCATTCTCCCACAGCAACTTTCTCCTGCTGACAGAGTAGGCAGGCATTGCTAGACTCAGCAATCAAAATTTTAGTTCATAAGGGTTTTGTTTAGTTATTTGCTCAACTATTTACTTTACAAAAGCCAAGATTATCAAAATTTCAATCCGTTAAACAGGTAGATCATGATATGTATATCCTTGAATAGAATTATTTACTTGAAGTATTAAAAGCTCAAATACATGTAGAGACCAAGTAGGTAAAATAAGTTAATAAAAAATTCTGGAATAAACAAAAATTAGAGGGAGAGATGAAACAGCTCCTATTTAATCCCACCGAATTGTTACCACCAGAGTAGGTGAGTCTGGTATTTACAAGTCTTAGGATATTTTTGAAAATAAATTTAAAATACTGGCAACTCATTGTGTGTGTACGTGTTTGTGTGTATTTAATTTTAATTAATTTTGCAAGAAAACAAAAGTCTTCTATGGGCTTTACCAGTTAATAATGTTTACCAGTTTACCAGTTAATAATAACTTCAATAGCATTTTTCTTTAGAATTTTTAAAATAATAAACATTAATGAATCATTTAAAATATCACATCACAAAATTTGATTTACATAGGACTGTCCCATGTTATAATTCTGTACATTGAAACAATATTTTCCAGAGATACTCACTGTATACTATTATAACTAGAAAAACAATTACAGAGATGTGTATATATATATATATACACATATATATATACATATATGTAAAGACATATATGTATATTTATATATATATAACGACAGACATATAAAAATAATTTTTAACCTTTAACAATTCATACTACTCTTTCTCTTTTGCTTTTATTATGATGAATTGAAAATAATATAAAAGGAAGGTGGAAATTAAATTAAAGAGAAAATTAAGTGGGCGATTGCATTGGGCAATAGGAGAAAAGAAAGATAGTAAGATAGGAGGAAGAAATTGTATCTAATTCAGATACAGGGGAGACATTTAGAAAGTTCACAAAGATTAAAGAAATTACAAGCCTAAATAACAAACTCTCCAGATAGCAACATAGAAAATTATCAAGTAAGTGATCACTATTCAATAGGAAATCTGTTTGGGGTAATATTTAGCCCAGAAGTTACTCTCTTACTACCATTCAGTTCCTCCCATCACCACTGAGCATAGAAACACAGTAAAAGGAGAACACAGAAAAAATATTTCTAGATAATAATGTAGATCAACAAAGATTTCCCAAAACATGTATAGGATAGTGTATCTGTTTATTTTAACATTTCGGGGGTCTGTGCAATACGAAATAAAACAGCAACAGCTAGGATTATAGAACTAAAGGGTTAAGAGTCTATAATTTAAGAGATTATAGAACTAAAGGAGTTAAGAGTCTATAAAAAATTAAAATGTGGACTGTGAGCATATGAAGCACCCATTCCAAATTAGGGTATATTTAATTAAGAGCAGTTAAAAGATGTCTCACAGAACATTTCAAATGAATATTACAAATTAAAGAATATTTTACTAACAATACTTAAGAATGGTCTCTTCTACAGACATTTGTGTTTAAATAGAGATTAAGTACTAAATGCAAAGGATAATATAAGTACCATGGGTTAGATAAAGGGGAAAAATTGACTGGTAATGATGGGATTTATCTTGTTCCAGAAATTATACTAGATTCATGATTTTATCTTGCACTTAAAGTCAAGGTCACCCTTCTGTTGTAAGCTTATTATATTTGGTTATTAAGGATGAAAACAGAAGGACGATGAATACACATACAGAAAAACATCTGTGAAGCTTTTGTGGATATTTAAATAGGTAAAAGAAATTAATTCAGAATAATTTTTTTAAGCTAGATATTTTGTCTAGAAAAAAATAAAAGAGATTGAGCTGTCTAGTGGTGAAAAGCTGAATTTCCTTATTAATATGCTTCTTGCTTTTCTTGCTCATTGATTCATAGGTAAAAGGCTTTGCATGCATAATTCTCACTATATTTTAAGGTCATTAACAAGAACTTCAACCACCCCACCTATGATGATTTTATATACCAACTTGATTAGGTCACGGTATCCAGATATTTGGTCAAAGACCAGTCTAGATCTTGATGCTACCATGAGGTGTTTTAGTTGTCATTGTTGTTGTTGTTTTAGCAACATTTAAATCAGTATGAGTAAACCAGATTATCCTCCATAATATGGGTGGTCCCCATTCAATAAACTGAAGGCCTTAAGAAAAAACCGACTGAGTTTCCCCAAGCAGAAGGGATGTCTGCCTCCAGATGTCCTCAGACTTAAGCTGCAACATCAACTCTTCCTTCTTCTCAGGTCTCAAGCCTACCAGCTTACTTTATAGTTTTAGGAACTGTCAACCTCCACAATCACATGATCAGTTCCCTAAAATAGTATCTTTCTCTCTGTATAGACACACATGTTAGTGGTTCAATTTCTCTGGAGATTATTGACTAATGAACCAACATTCCCATTACTAAACTGTCATAGGCACTACTAGCAAGGAACACTTGAAATCTGAAATGAAAAAAAAAATTATATTAGCATTTAGAAAAACGGGGCACCTGGGTAGCGCAGTCGTTAAGCGTCTGCCTTCGGCTCAGGGCGTGATCCTGGAGTTCCAGGATCGAGTTCCACATCGGGCTCCTCCACTGGGAGCCTGCTTCTTCCTCTTCTACTCCCCCTGCTGTGTTCCCACTCTCGCTGGCTGTCTCTCTGTCACATAAATAAATACAATCTTAAAAAAAAAAAAATGAAATCAGTATAAATCTAACTAGATATGTGCAGAAATATGCCAAATTCTGAGTCAAAGAATGAGAAAAGAAATGAACCAAAGAAGAACTAAATAAATGAAGGGATAATCCATGTTCACGGATAGGAAGACTCAATACAGTTAAGATATCAATTCTTCCTAGAGGTGCCTGGGTGGCATGGCGGTTAAGCGTCTGCCTTCTGCTCAGGGCGTGATCCTGGCATTATGGGATCGAGCCCTACATCAGGCTCCTCCACTATGAGCCTGCTTCTTCCTCTCCCACTCCCCCTGCTTGTGTTCTCTCTCTCTCGCTGGCTGTCTCTATCTCTGTCAAATAAATAAATAAAATCTTTAAAAAAAAAAGATATCAATTCTTCCCAAATTGCTCTCCAGATTTAATGCAATTCCAATCAAAATCCCAGCAAGTTATTTTGAGGATATTGACAAAGTGATTCTAAAGTTTATATTGGGAAACAAAAGACTCACAATAGCCAACGCAATTGCAGGACAACAAAACAGAGGACTGACGTTATGAGACTTCAAGACTTACTATAAAGCTATAATAATCAAGAAAATGTGATATTGGTAAAAGAATAGATAAATAGATCAATGGAACAGATAAAATACTCAGAAATAGACACAAGAATATTCAACTGATCTTTGACAAAAAAGCAAAGGAAACACAATGCAGAAAAGATAGTCTTTTAGCAAATGGTGCTGTAACAACCAGACATTCACATGCAAAAAAAAAATTAGACATATACCCCACACTCTTTACAAAAATTAACTCAAAAGATAATAGACCTAAGTATAAAATGGGAAACTATTAAACTCCCAGAAGATAACACACGAAAAAAATCTAGATGACCTTAAGTTTGACGATGACTTTATAGATGCAACATTAAAAGCATGATCAGTGTAGGAAATAATTGATAAACTGGACTTAATCAAAATTTAAAATTTCTGTCCTATGAAAGACTGTCGAGAAAATGAGAAGACAAGCCATGAAGTGGAAGAAAATATTTGCAAAGAGAAATATGTGATAATGGACAGTTATCCAAAATATACAAAGAACTCTTAAATTCAACTGTAAAAACAACCCTATTTTAAAAAGGACAAAAGATCTGAACAGACATCTTGCCAAAGAAGATATACAGATGGCAAATAAGCATATGAAAAGATGTTCCACATCATACATCATCAGGAAAACACAAATTAAAACAACAAGCAGATACCACTATACACCTATTAGAATGCCCCAAATCCAAAACATTGAAAACACCAAATACTGATGAAGATGTGGAGCAACACAAATTCTCATTCATTGCTGGTGGGATGGAAAATATTACAGCCACTTGGAAGACAATTCAGCAGTAAAAACAAGTTCCTTATAGAGCTTCTTACAAAGCTAACCATAGTCTTACCATCTACCTTACCAGCAACTGTGCTCCTTGGTATTTACCCAAACTGCACATGGATGTTTATAGCAGCTTTACTCATAATTTCCCAAACTTGGAAGCAACCAAGATGTCCTTCAGCAAGTACTCAAATAAACTGTGATATATCTAGACAATGGAATTTTACTGATGTTAAAAAAAAAAAAAAAAAGAGCTTTCAAGCCATGAAAAAATATGGAGGACTCTTTAAAGCATATTGCTAAGTAAAAGAAGCCAATGGGAAAGAGCCACATTATGTATAATTCCAACTATATGACCTCTGGAAAAGGCAAAGCTACAGAGACAGTAAAGATCAGTGATTGTCTGGGGCTGGAGGGTGGGACAGTCATGAATAGCCAGGACACAGAGGATTTTTAGGGCAGGGAAACTGTACGGTACTATAATGGTGCACATAGGTCATTACACATCTGTCAATGCCCATAGAATGTACAATACCAAGAATGAACCTTAATGTAGAGTATGAACTGTGGATGACAATGATACGTCAATGTAGTTTCATTGAGGAATATTACCCAGCCATCAGAAAAAACGATTACCCAACATTTGCAGCAACATGGGCGGGACTGGAAGAGATTATGCTAAGTGAAATAAGTCAAGCAGAGAAAGACAATTATCATATGGTTTCACTCATTTATGGAACATAAGAAATATTAGGGAGATCGGTAGGAGAAGGAAGGGAAGAATGAAGGGGGGGTAAACAGAAGGGGGAATGAACCACGAAAGACTATAGACTCTGGGAAACAAACTGAGGGCTTCAGAGGGGAGGGGGGTGGGGGATTGGGATAGGCCAGTTACGGGTATTAAGGAGGCCACATATTGTATGGAGCACTGGGTGTTATACGCAAATAATGAATCATGGAACACTACATCAAAAACTAAGGATGTACTGTATGGTGACTAACATAACATAATAAAAATTATTATTAAAAAATGTAGTTTCATTGATTTTAACAAGTGTACTGCTCTAGTGTGGGATGTTGATAGTGGGGGATGCTGTGCATGTTTGGAGGAGAGGGTATAAGGGAAGTCTTTATACTTCCTGCTCAATATTGTTGTAAACCTAAACTATTCTAAAACAATAACTGATTAAAAAATGTCATGGGCCATTATGCTATGATATTGCAAGTGTCTACCCATTTCTTTCCAGCTAAAGTAGAGAGCACGGCCAGCAATTAAAGCATGATTTACATGAAGTTAAAGGATAAAGTAGCATTTTAAAACCAGCTGCCATTACTTACATTATTTATTCATCGGGTACTGTGTAATTGCAGAATTGTGCTGAATAAAGACAAATGTGTTCTCTTTATTGAAGAACTTATAGTCCAAAGATAGAATGGAAATTTAGAAACAACTTTAATTTCTTGATGATCTAGGATCATCAAAAGCGGTATACTAATGGAAGGAGTTGAGTCCAAAAGACTCTTACGTTGATAAGACTTCTTACTCAATATTTAGGTTTATGGTTCTTGTACCTAATTGCATATTGAGAAGAATCAGACTATCCTCTGTTTGGCCTAAGCGTTGGCCTATATGTTTTTTGTTTTTTGTTTTTTTTTTCTTTTTTAACCTGGCAAAGTGTTATGGATGCATATTTCATGAATCTAATCATATTAAACAAATGATACTATATTACACTCTAAACTCAAAATTGTTCAACTATGGGAAAGGGGAATCTCTTGAGTCTCACTAAACCATTTTCAGTCATTCAGAAGTGTTCACCTCAATATAGAAGGTGTTACGCTTAATGAATACGGAAATAGCAGCATTTTACAGCTGGAGAGTTTTTTTTTTCCCTCTTATCAATATTTAAATTTCTTATGTATCCCCATAACTAGTTCTTGGTGTGCTTTTGTTTTGCTGTTGGTACGTTTGTTTTGGTCTGTTTGGGCCAGATGAACAGTTTCCCCTAATTTAACTTGAAGTTTAATACATGAATTAAACCTACTTTCCTCTTGAAGATTTTTTTTGCGACTTCCCCACTAGACAAGACAGTTTGCCATTGTGAAGCTATAGAATATTATTATCACACTAAAAACTTATGTCCTACTATTATCTACTATTCCTACTATTTCCCACTTTGTGTTCTAACAATACTGAACTACTTCAAAGTTCCCCCAAAGCACCAGCATTTTATTCCTCTCTGAAGTGCACATAATCTTTCCTCTGATTACAGTGTTTTACCCTCCCTTTGCCTGGCTTGCCCCTTAGGTTTGCAAATTCCAGTTGATGTGTGTCCTCTCTCAGGAAGATCACTTTCCTTGCTCCAAACAACTTAAACATTCCATGTGCTTCTACCCTGTAATGTACCCAGATAGGAGACACATACTTAAAATGCTGGTGTTAGTTGACGGTGCCACATTGCAACTTAATTCTTTTACAATCTGTCCCCTGCCCCCCAAATCCCGTCCCACAGTGAGTAAACTTCCTCCCCAGTTAGATGCTATATTTTATTCATCTGTTCCCATGTCCTCACATATTGCCTGGACCATATTAATTGCTCAAAATATGGTGTATGAATTTAATTAAGTGATGCGTATTACTTCATCCCCATCCGCAAGGGTTTTATTTAGAATTCAAAATATTTTGTTTACTGTTTAAAAATCAAATGTTAACCTAAAGTACCTAATTAATCAACCTAAAGAATTCTAACCATGCATTGCCCACCCTCTCCCTGCCCCAATTCCCTTTTAACTTAAATAAGAAGCTGTTTCATTCTAGCAGTTTCTGCTAGTCGAGAAGTCAGTGTGATAGAGATGCTAGCGGGATTTGCCTAGACATCAATAAACTCCAAAGGCTCCCGGCGGGCCACTTGTAGTGTCAATAAAGGCTCATAATTACTTGCTCCTTTGAGCATTTTAGACCCAACCCCCTAGTTCACTCTGCTGCAAAGATGAGGCTTGAGAACTGAGAGGCTCTTCACTTCTTAAACCTTAGGCAAGGAATGGCAAACATTGGCAGGGACTTCAGGATTTTAAGCAAAGGTGCTGGTTATAACAGTTGTTATCTTAAGCCATCAGGGGACTAGTAACTCAGAATTCCCCTTTTTGCTCAGCTCTGTCCAATGATCGGTGGTGGGCCTCATCATTTCCGGGCTTGGGGAGGTATAAACCCCAGGGGCCAAGAGTGGATGGCAGCTGGAGCCTCTGCATAACCTGAAGGAACAAGTAATTCAATTGAGAGACACTGCCAGAACTATGGGAAAGGGGTGGAGACGAGAGAAAGCGAGAACTTGGAACCTTCCCTTACAGATGGGAGAAATTCCTGGCTTCCAGACAAGATCCCACACTAGGGGTGCCTCCCGACCCATTCCCACCAGCCAAACCAAGGCATGGGAACAACCGGAGCAGCAAGCTTCTCTCTTGGTGAGGGCAAGACCAAAGAACAGTGAAGGAAGTACTCAGACTGAGGGTTAACCAGGGCTTGAAAGTGCCCCTGCCACACAATACAACAGGAATAAGAAAAACAGTAGGAGGTGAGGAGAGGGTGAAACCCTGAGGTTAATCACTGAGACTTTTGAGGAAGAACTTGCCCTTCCTTCTTTCCTTTCTTCTTATCTTCCTACCTTTTTTTCTTTCTTTCTCCTGTGTCTTGTACTTGTATTTAAAAAGGATGTCCTTGGTGGCTGTTTTTTCTCAGAATTCTGTTTCTCCGCAGTGAAGTTTAAGGAGGATTGGAGTTTCCTTGACTCCTGCGTGAGGAGTTTCCAAATGGCAATGAAAAAGAGTCACATAAATATCCACAAAGCGCCTGACACCTCTGTCATCACTTGTTTCCTGCTAGATCCTAAATCGGGGTGGTCATCTACCACCCACCCTGAGTGGGCGATCGACTAATTGGTTCATGTGTGTATTTGTACTTTCCAGATTGAGCTGTGCACTGAATACAAAACGTCCTCCTCCTTCTTCCCCCTCCCTGCCCGGATTCACTCTACTTGGGAGGGCGTGTGTATGCGCGTTGGCGTGTGTATGTCCGAGTGTGTATGTTTACCAAAGGCGCTAGGAAGAAGCTACCCCTTCTGCGCCCCCGCCCCCCGCGCGCTCTATACGAAAACGAAAACGAAGCATCTCTCGAGCAAGATGCGTCTCTAATCTGTCCCCAGCTGAGGTGTCCTCTCCACGCTGATAAGGACAGACTATCTCCGCGCTCGTCCAGAGAGCCGATGCTTTGGTTTCCCAGGAGGGCGACCTGACTTCGTTCTGGCGCGCTGCGTTCTCCCCGGGGTGTGCGAGTGCTGCTGCGTGCGTGCGTGCGCGCGAGTGTGTGTGTGTGTGTGTGTGTGTGTGTGTGTGTGTGTGTGTGTACACGACTGTGAGCTTGTAAGCTTCCTCTCCCAGCACTGTGCAAGCAGCGCCGGCGACGTTACTCTCCAAGCCGCCGACAGCAACGCAAGGCAACCGCAGCCTCCGCCCCCTCAGTCTGGTGATTGGCTGGTTTTGCTCATCATTTCCCTGCTAGGAAAAGGGAAGGGCCAGTGACGCCCCCGAACCCAGCTGCAGAAGCGGCCGCCACCTCCAATGCACAAGGTGTCTCATCTGAAAAGAAACCTGAGCCCCAGGGAGGCGGCGCGGAGCGACCCGGGCAGGGCTGGCGCGAACCAGGAGGGAGAGCGCTGGGCAGCGCTCAAGGACCAGCGGGAGCTCGGCCGCAGAGGACCCTTGCGACCTGCTCCTGAGAACCCGGCTCCACGCTCTCCTCGAATTTTACAGATTTCCCCCCGCGACTGTATCTCCCCAAAACGGAGCCTTTATATCAAGAGAAGGTGAGGGAGCTGGGGCAACCAGGACTTTCCCGGGCACCCAAGATGCGCTCCATTAGGAAGAGGTGGACGATCTGCACGATAAGTCTGCTCCTGATCTTTTATAAGACAAAAGAAATAGCAAGAACTGAGGAGCACCAGGAGACGCAACTCATCGGGTAAATGCAAAGCTTCATTTAAGGATATAACCAAACCAAACCAAACCAAAAAAGTCAAGCCATAAATGAAATGGGAATATAGACGGTAGAGTGAGGGTTGGGATAGTATGTGTGTTCGGATGAGCTTTTGTGTGTTTAGTCTCATGAATTAAATAACAAAGGCTGTTGTTGAGGTGTGTGTGCTTCTCCACTGCGTGTTCCCAGTATGAGTTCAACTTGCCCTGTGTGGTGGTAGTGACAGTTGTGCTGGCGCCAGGGCTCGCACGCCCAAGGAGAAGTCACTGCAGAAGTGTCAACAAAGAACGTGTGCCCTTGTCCTTTTAAGCCCTGGGCAGAACTCAGGAGAGATGTCTTCATTCCCCATGTGGTTGTCCCTTCTTTCTCTGCCCTATCGCTCTAAGGAGATAGTAGAGAGAGCTGGCTTCCTGAAACGCTGAAGTTAAAGCCCAGAAAGCAGGAAATGTGTCTCCTCTGTTTCTTTCCTCTTCTTTGGCGTTGGGTAGATCTGTGTATCATTTGGATTAGAAACTCCAATACAACCAAGGATTCTTCCCTGTTTGCTCTTCTGTGGGTAAAACGCATGGGCGTCATGGTTACAGTTTTGGAAACTGGGTACTGTAGCTTCACACAGACTATATTTCTGCTGTCTTCAGTTTGTCTAAATGAGTTCAGAAGCTTCCCCCAGCCCAGTAAGTTCTCTAAATATCGCACTTCCTTCCTCCCTTCCCCTGGCCTCTGTTGCTTTGAAGTTTACCCAGGAGGTGGCTGCAACTTTGTGTTGCTTACATAGCTTGGAAGCGTTTTCTGAGGATGTGAACCTGGTTGTCAACTCTGTTCAAAGTCCTGTTTCGGAAATCCTCCCTTATCCGGAGGCGTCCGCTATCGGAAACCACGCTGGCAGATGCCAGCCTGGTTTTTATGTTCCCTGACATTTATTAAAACGAAGATAGAGCCCTTGCCAGTGTGTGTGTGTGTGTGTGTGTGTGTGTTCGCGCGCGCGCGTGTGTGCATGTAAGGACTGCTAAAACGTGCACGCATGCACACACACACACACAAACTTATGGCACTCCATTTAATATTTCTGCTCCTCCCTAAGTAATGAGTATTTAAGTGAGCAAGACAGAGGCTTATACTTACAGAAAGAATTTGCTGTTTTATAGAAAACTAAGATAGAAGTACAGTCGAAAGGGACTGGAAGGGAATGAAAAAGCTAATGAAGAATGAGCTGGATGGTCGTTATGGATCGACAAATCTACAAATGGTCTATTCTGGAAAAGAAAAAAAAAAAGCTGAACTATATGAGGTCGTTTACACAGGGAGTGGGTGGGTTGAAAACGCAGCCTAGCTCAATTGTCAGCAAAGCAGGACTTTGGGTGGGGGCGTGGGCATGGGCATCCACGGCAGACCTGTGCTTCCCAGGCAGACAAAGGGGTCTCCGGGAAGGTGATAAAGCGGCGCGTGGGGGAGAGGCGGAGGCTGGGCGTGGGGGTCGAGGCTCTTTGTTCCCTTCCGGGCCGGTGGGCTCCGAACACAAGCGCGAGCCCAGACAAAGCCGCCAAGCCTCGCCAGAACTCTGAGGGTTCGGGCCCTCGGCTAGCTGAGGAGCAGGAGTGGGCGGGCCAGTGAGGCGGCAGGAGGCGCCCCGGCTGTCCAGGAGCCCTCTCCCGTCCTCCCTAAACCGCCGCCAGGAAGGGGGCGCGCACCCCGTGTCCCTCTCAGGAAAATGACCGACCTGGGACGCTCCACATTTCCCGGGCAACATTCCTCCTGTGGCCCTTTCCTGGACGCCGCGGGCCGCCGGGCACCGCGCTGGGCGCTGCGCCGACGAGGAGCGGGGCAGGTACGGGCGCCGCGGCTGGGCTAGCCCGGCTGGGTTTCGCTCGCCCCCTCTTGGGGCTGAGCTGCGGTCGCTCCCCGGCTCCTCTGAGAAAGCGTGAGGCTGGCGCGTGAGTTAATGAAACAGGAAGCGAGGCACGCACGCACCGGCTATCTCCCCTCCTCCGCGAGAGCTGGCAGCGAAGGTGGAAGAATGAGGAGACAGGTTAGAGCCTTTTTTTCAGGAATCAGGTCCCCTCTTAAAAAAAAAAAAAAATCACTTCTACGGCTCAGTCGGCAACTGGGCTCCTCCTCCTTAATTAAAAGCCGCAATTACGGCGGTGCGGGGGAAAGGCTGAGAGCCGCCTGCGGGCGCCGCGCTTCTCCTCGCGCCCTGCAGCTGCCGCGCCGCGACGCCCGCGGCCGCTCTGCCCTGCCACGGGGGACTTGGCTGCCCGCACAATGCGGGCGCGGCTAGTCCCCCCCTGAGCGCTCTTTCCGTTTTCCCTCAAGATGAAACGTTCGGGGGAAAAGCTTGTGATACTAGTTCGTGATTTCGTTTCAACTTGCAAATAGTGCTTCTGGTGGAGGAGTTGACTCATCAAGCGACCTAATGATCTCTTTGACTCTGTTTCTACCCCAAGCCTTTCAGAGGGTCTAGTTTTGAGATGAGTAGAGTGGAGATTTGGCCCCAGAGCTCTGGTCTGATATTCAAAAGTGAGGTAACAGGCAATCTCTGACCTTTGGGAGGCACTGCATGACTTGAAAGTGGGCAGTACGTTCAGTTAAGGGCCTTCCACACTCCTTGGACCTTAGAACCCCCGCCCCCCAAACCCCCTCATATTTAATTTTCCTGCTACCATTTGCAATAGGCAGGCAGTTTCTTTATTCCATCTCGCCCTCTCTTAACTGGAGGTCCCGTCTGGAGTCAGTGCAGCGTTGTTCTTATATAAAATATTAAACAGTCATTCCACTCAGAAGAAAAGAGAACACCAGCACAACTTTCCTGCCCACCATCCACATTCTCGTATCTCCAGAGGAATACTAAAAAGCATGGTGTTTATAAGGGATTATTTGAGAATGGGTCAAGTAATTATTGGAAATTTAACCTTTCATGCAACCGTATTAATTGCCTGGTATGACTACTAGTTAATAAAGTTTAACTCAAAAGGCATGGGGCTATAAAGTGGTTTATTCTTGACTGATTTTTTTTTTTTTCATAATGGGAAAAATGGCACTTGCCTCACAATTGGCCCATGATTTCACCGATCCTGTGTGCTCCTTCGGTATAATTGTGTTAACTTAAGGGTCCTACAGATAAAAGTATGTGGGTGTGCTTGTTTAATAAGATAATGTATTTGAAAGTGTGGCATAAACTTCAATATCACACGAGTATTTGTTTTGATTGTGACTCCATAAAACTTGTCACATACTGTGCTCCTGGTTGACTACTAATGAGACTAACTTTCTTATCATCTAGAGATTTCCTTTTTAATTTTACTGTGTACTTTTTTCTCACTAAATAATTGTCCATATTCTGAAACTTATGATAAGATTGACAGTGGAGATAAGCATTCACAGAATATTGCCATTGTCAGCAAAGTTCGTTGCAGTTGGTGCTAGGGTAGAACACAATCTTATAAATCAGGAAACCCACGATCTGCACTATGTATGTTTCATCTGGAATTCTACTAAAAACTGTGAGCAGTAGGTTAAAGTAGGACATCTTGGTACATCTCATCTTTATTTTTAGTTGTTTGACACTAGAGAATGAAAACACAAAATTGCCTCCTGTTGGTATTCAGGCTTAGTTTGATGCAAGTTCTTTTCTTTTGAATGACTTTTATAATTTTATATTAAGGAGGAAATTTAACCTAGTCCATGGGGAACACATTCATTCCAAAGCCAAGTTATGAAGAGTTTTCAGTAGGGTTGAACACAGGACTTTTGGGACCTAATCTCAAGAAACAAAAGTAATTATATTTGTTATGTACTGAAGAATTAATAGAATAAGTTGTACTGATGCCTGGCAACTCATATTTCAAAAAGAAAAATATTTGTAAAAACTAGTAACATAACTAATGATTAGTTTCTGTCACTACTATCATTGTAAGTAGGTTTTCTTAGCTCAACATAAGCAGGAATACTTTATAAAATATATTGCTTTATGCTGCATTATTTCGCTGATGTGTTTTGTGATTTTCTCTTTAGCAGTATATGTTGGATCTTCCTGTATATAGCCCTATGCAAGAAATGTTTTCAGTGCAGCTGTTTAGTAATTGTGTTTGATCTGGAATGAAAAACTAGTAGTGGGTGGCAACATCCTTCATGCCTTGCATTGAAGGAAAAGCCTTTCTAAGACAGAATACTACCAAGGTACCAAATGGAAACATCCCTTGGGACCCATTTAACTTTATACAAAGAAATTTGCTCCAGAGACTCAGAGTGCACTAAGCCTAGCCTTCTTAGATAGGAATTCCATCTACTTCAAGAAGTGGGACTTGCTATTTTCATTCAAAGTTCTTTCCAGGAATGAAACTGAATTTTGGTTTATCATCAGTTGAATGAAAACAGTTCAAAGAGCAGAGTAATGTGGTAGTATTTCATTAATATAAAACTGATTTAAACTTTTAAAGCATTTTTTTTAAGTCTTGGAGGTTCTGAAAAGCCTCCATACAACTAAGTACATCACAGCAATATTTTGCCATGCAAAGTGTACCTTTAGCTACATGTCAGTGAAACAGTCTTCCACAGACACTTAAAAATGCCAACCCATGTATATTTTTACTTCTCCTAGGAAAGTTCATTGGTGGCAAAAATAATTGTTATAATTATGCCAATCTGTGGTTAGAAAAATATGATATTAACAATCCAATTAACAAGATGAATATAGGAAAAAAATTCCTACCCTTAGAAATGGTGAGAGTTTGTATCCCTATTCTTGAAGGCATATCTCCAAAAGTGTGAAGGTTCTTCGTATATATCCATGTTCTTATTCATATATAGTTATTATCATTAAACATGTAATATAAAAATTGACTTCGGGGCTACTGAGTAGTAAATTGCACCCTATGTATCCTAGCATCCTAAATGACCTCTGTAAAATGATTATTATTGGTCATTCATAGGCATGCAAGTGTATCATTTTCATCAGTAGGATAGTTTAAAATATTGATTTTTATAGAGTTCTAAATTTCACAGGGAGTAGCTGTATGTGATGCTTTGAGTTGCTTCAAATTGGAACTACATGTTTAAAAAAGAATGCAAACCAAAATACCAAACTATAAGGCTCTAATTACAGAATTCATCTAACAGCTGTTACACAGGCAATGTTTCCATTGATAGTAGGAGAGGATTGCCTACATAATAACCACAGTTTTAGACTTTGTGACTGAGCAAATAGTCATATTACTTTTTAACTCTATTTTTGAGATTTTAAAAAAGTAAGAGGTAACATGTGAAGAAATAAATGCAGATACTGAAAGGGCTATACTATAAACAGGTAGCATTTTGTTTCTCTTAGTCTGGGTTTATAGCTATAAGGTACTAAGAAAAGAGTCTATAGAACAATAAACTGGTTCCGCTATAACTGTCCTAATGATACAAATGCTATCATAGGTATCTCTCACTGTCATCACTATGACCAGAACCACCATGCCACCTATATACTTGCCTGACAATATTGACTGAAAGGAGTAACACAGTTGACTTTGTGTGTGTGATGCAATAGAAAATACCATTAAAATTGGCTACTGAATGAGTTCTCTTTCTCCTCATTACAGTCTCTGTCTCCCCACCACCACCATCAGGAAAGTGTCTCATTGTTGGGATGATTCTAGACTCAATGTAATTTTAGAAATTAGCACTTCAATAGTGCTTTCTAAATTACTTCACATGCAGACTCCCACTGAATTCTCACAAAGTCATTGCATGGTAGATAATGTTACTGCAATTTTCATGATAAGGCAAGGCCGCTGTAGCCTAGAAAGAGAATATTATACAAGGACATATAGGTTAGCAAGTGAAAGAATCACCAGCATGCCCAGATCACCAGATATTCCAAAGTCTTCTTACTCCAAAACAAAATCTCTTTCTGTTGTAAAAATAAAATGACAATCTTGGGAGTCACAATTATACAGATGCAGGAGAAGTGGCCAAACTTCCTGTCCCTATTGTCTAAACACAACAGGGAGGGAGGATCGAGTTTGAAGACTTTTATTTTCCTTTAAACACCACAAAGGCCTTTTCTTCATATGAAAAATGTCTTTATTTCAAAGACAATAAGTGTAACGATTATCCTGATAAAATCATATTCTCTTATTTCTTGTAATACCTTTCAGCAATCTCATACTTCTTCTATCATGAAGAATAAGTTGAATCGACAAATTGTCACCAGTAATCCAAATCAAATTATGTATTATGCTACTTAGATAAACTTCTTGCTTTCACAGAGCTGGCATTTTTTGTTTTGTTTCAGAGATGGTGAACTGTGTTTGAGTCGATCCCTTGTCAATAGTTCTGATAAAATCATTCGAAAGGCTGGCTCTTCAATCTTCCAGCACTCTGTAGAAGGTTGGAAAATCAATTCCTCTTTGGTCCTGGAAATAAGGTGAGTTTCTTTAATAAGCCATAATAAATTTCACATCATGTTCTCAAATACATTGGGCTTGGCAAACTTACATTGAATGCTTGATTTATAGTTTAAGTGTGAAGACTTTAATAAAAGAGTGAACCAGCTCTACTTAATGTTGATCAATGAAGGATAAGAAACCATAAAACAGAAATCATTATGCAGTCAGAAGTTTAAGGATGAATATGTGAGTTTTGAATATACTGTCTTTATTCTAATGGAATAAAATCTTCAACAGAATACTAACATTTAATAGACTTTTATTCTATTACTTAGGATGGACATATATTTTGAAAATTATCTTTAACTTCCTTATTAAGTCTTCATACCTATCTTGGTTCTTTTCACACTGGATGAAAATAGAGCCTATTCAACTCCTATTTTGCTATTATAAATAAATTTGATTTACCCTATAAATGGATATTTCTATGTGAGTTCCTGTAATAAAAGTCTCAATAATTATATCCTAAATTGGCAAAAGTCAGAAAATAAGTTTTCTAGAGCACTGGTTCATTCTTTGTAAGATTTTGGCATTTTTGCCTGAAACAAGCTCTTGAAATCAAACTCAATGCCTGCATATATCTATTTTATCTTATTTTGTTCTAGTATAATCTTACAACTAATAAGAAGGTTAGGGCCAGACCTTCCTGAGCATGGAGGGAGCAAATGCATCATGTTTCCCTACAACTACATTGCTATATTGGTTGGTATGTTTAAATCAGAACATTTCAGTAAATCAAACTCTTTAAAAATTTCAAGAACTATCCTTTACATAATAAAATCATTGCAATTTCATATTGTCAAAATGCTAATTATTCAATGAACGAACATTATTACACAGATTTTGTAAGTGGTTACGAGGATAAGTCATTGATCTGGTGTCTGAGTTTCTATCAACTCACTTCTTGGATCATACTGACATGTAGTGTAGCTCATGGGCAACTTGAAGGAAGAGTCGGCTAACCCTCATCTTTAGAGTATGCATAGCAAATCATAAAATGTATTGTGGCAAATATACTCACCACATGCTGAAATACACTTGGAAGATTTTCTGGAAAATTTTCAAAAAGATGGGTGCCAGGGAAATACAGGAATCGTTCGTTTTGAAGCTTTGAAAGTGACTGGAACAGGAAATAGGAATCAGACCATGGCAATATCAAATGGTATGTGCTTGGTTGCTTTTAGTTATGGGAAATTTTGTGTATTTGTAGGCAGAGTACAAGAATGAGGAAATGAGTAGGGTCTGATGACAGAGCTTATAAATTGGTGTGTTCTGGGTAGAATATGGTCAGCAAGTCAGATTTATTTCAACTGGGTAAATAAAAACCCTTAAAACCAATATTAAAATTAGGAGATTCCTTATAAAAGTACAGATTTTCATACTCTTGAGAAAATGAAAAATTTGACAACTCTGGACCTGTATGCCCCCTGAGAACTAGTTGGCGGAGGCCAGTTGTAGCCATGATCTCTTCAGCTTCACGTTTTTCCACCTGGGGTTCCCTTCTTTCTTGATACATATTATCTTCCTCACTATCTCACTTCCCTATATACACATTTGAATTTAGAAACCCTAAAAGAAATACTTATGAAGGAAAAGCTACAGAAAATGGGAGTACATGAGGTCATAAATATAGGTGTGGTTTAGTTTAGAAAGAACAAGGATTCGTATTTCTTGGAGGTAGATTGGAAAGAGAGACATATGGGTGATTTAAAAAGGAAATACTTGCTCTATAAGGATGTCTCAGAAGGAACTTTCAGACTGAAAGATTTGGCAAGAAGGGAGCCAATTAGGTAAGGCTATACAGATCAGGTAAAGGAAAGTAATGGAAGAAAGTAAAGTAAAATAAGGAATTGTAATAGTTTAATTAATATATCTAAATATTATATCAGATAAGGTAAAGTCTAATAAGTAAATTAAAAAAAGTAGTTAACAATAGTTTAATTAATATATATGGCCATGCCTTCCCAGTATCTATACAAAAATGAGGCTACAGAGGTACATTTTGCTATTTTTAAGATATTTAAGCTAAGGGTATTAAACATAAATTGAGCCAAGAAAATCATTATTGCAATTTTACAAATTAATGAAGATTGCATTCGTATCTGTGAAGGTGATCTGTTTTCAATTATAACAGCTGATAATATGTATGAAATGTTAGTACTCTTTTCGTATGATTCTCCCTAACAGATGAACAAGTAAACAATAAAACATGGAGCAAATATTGAATAATAGATACAAAGTTGTCACTTCCTTACAAGGAAATTATAATTTGTAAAACCACTATTGTACAAAATGAAAACAGTTCATAAAAATTATAATTGCCTATAGCATTAGTGACTTGTGAGTATTAATCAGCTTGACACCCGTAATAAAAAATTTAGAATATGAAAATGTCTGATTGTTAGCTTAGCTCTTGTTTTTCTTAAGTCATACTGGAAACTAACCATAAACTAATTTGGATTATTATCTTTCTTTATTTCTTCCCCACATCTATAACATTTATGAAGAACCACATTACTTGGTCTCTGTGAGTGGGTGTGGGCATATTTTTCAAGTGTTTTTAAAATTCTACTTTGAAGTTCTGATTAAGATATTACAACTAATTATTTTTGATCTTACATGATTAAACCATGCTTACAAATCTTTCTCATTTTAAAAATCTCATTAAACTTATAATGCTCTTGTGACATTCCTAATAAATTATTTATCTATTTGCATTAACATGTGAAGCAGTCACTGATGATAAGTTGTTTTTCCCTATATTTGTAGAAATGATGTTTTTCTTATTAATTTTTTCAGCCCTATATATACTCTGCTACTTTCATAAACACATCAAGAATTGATTCATATGTGTTCATCAAACAACCGTACCTCTGGGGAGTTTTTTGAGGGAGATGGTTCCACCTTCAGTGTGCTTTGAAAATTCATCAAGATTTAGAAGAGTTTATCCACTCCACAGATAACTTCACAATTAAAATAATTACCTTGGTTAAGGACTTGATTCTATTGGTAGTAGTTTGTTCTTTGTTATTGTAGACTAAGAAATTACATATTTAAGATGCATCAGATGTTTGTGAGTAAATCTATAAACATTTACCCAGAGAGTATTTGGTCATGTTCAACACTTGTGACTTGACCCTTTTTTCCCCATCGTCGGGTTGTTTCTTTTCTTTTCCCCCCTCATTCTTCATAGGTTGAATAGAAACCTAAAGAATTACAATACCAGATGTGGATGCATAGAGATGTGTGAGCTCAGCTACTCATCAAGACACATCATAACTAGACTATTTCAAGTCAGCATTATCACATGTCAAGGTTTTTAAACAGATCAAACTTGCAGGTTAACTAAACATAACTGCAAATTTATATATGCTTACCTACCAAAAAGAACTTGCTGTTGTATTCACTGATTTACTTAAGAGAAAGGTCCACATACAGTTCTTCTACTTACTTTGTTCAGTAAGTAGCCAGAGGAGCACATCTTGGGTCACACAACTGGTTAGTGGCACAGTGAAGCTTCAAAGCTAGGCCTATCTAACAAGAACCAAAGTTCTTATCATGAAACAAATTTCTTGGAGGACTCTATTTTAATACTAAAAATGCAGCCTAATGGAGTACACACAGTGGAGAGGTTTTTTGCTCCGAAATAATCAAATATAGTATTCATCCAATATTACTAAATGCTGGGTCAAATAATCAAATGGCCATCTGAGGTGTAATTTAAACTAAAAGATGCTTTTCTTCAAGCATTTTGAGACCATTTTGCCTTTTCATTTGGCTGTGTAGGATTTTTCTTTGATACTAGAATATCTCTCTATAACAGCTGGGACCCTAAGCGCAGAAGCCCTAACAAGCTACAGGTTATGTTCTTTCAGTGCTTTGAAGAATGCTGCCTTGTGAAAATAATCTTTGAGACAAAAGATTGTGTGTTCTCTCTGCTTTTTTGGAGGCATAATGAAACACTCGGCACTTCTTAAACCTTTTTAAATTTCTTTTTAGTAAACCACATTAGTAACAATTGCATTGATTCCGTGATTTTTGTCTAAAGCCCAAAGTTTGCAAAAACTGATTCCTAATATATGTATCATAACCTAATTTGCTTCTCAACTTGTGTTGCATTCCAGCTGTAAGATTTGTCTTAACAATGCTCACTGATGGAGTCAACAGTGTCATTTAGATTAAATTTTAGTTGCCACAGCACGTATGCTTGTTGTTGACAAGAAACCTACAGAGAAGAAAGAGTGGCACCTGGTGATAGGTTAGCTATATTTAACATTTCACAAGTGAAAACAATGTTTAGTAAATTAATTCTCTGGAACTCTGCAGCTGCTATTTCAAGTGATGTGTGATGTTGAAAGGGAAGTTCTAGTTGAAAATTCAGTTGAAAAGTTTCTGTATAGAATCTATTCCTGTCAGTTGAACAGTCTCAACCAGCCTTTCAGTTTAAACCAGCATTGCCTAACAAAAAATAGTCTTTATGACTAAGATTTTTAGTCTTCCTGAAAGTGAAACATATTTTCAGATTCTTTCAGTTATCTTTAACATTAAAACAGTTGCTGGATTTAGGTTTTTGCTTATTAATAGGGTTTCAAAAGTTACATGATGCCCACAAAATGACAGTTAAAGACCTATAAGGGTTCTTTTTTGTTGTTGTTGCTCTTTTCAGTCACACACGGAAAACATAACCCCTTGCTTTAAATATCTGGTAATGACTTGACCACGTATCAGGAAAGCTAGTATTGAGACAGCCTGCATATTAAGCTTTAGCTTTTGTTGATTCATGTTTCTTTGGAACCTAGAAGTTAAACTGAATTTCTGTCTCTCATTTTGAAATGATTTTGTTTAATCTGCTCTCTTCATTTATGTCAATTATCTAAGCAAAAGCATATATGTTCTTCTTGGTGATACTGAAAATATTGTTTAGTTCACTGTAAGAGATTTTCATGCTTCCAATGACATTTAGTTAATTATATTTAAGGGCTAGTTTTCTTTTTTTCATATATTTACAGTATGAATAACAACTAGACTTAGCAAATCCACAGAACTTTTTATAGTCCATTACATACTCCAAAATCTAAAAAATGCCTAGCGGTACCTGGGTGGCTCAGTTGGTTAAGTGTCTGCCTTGGGCTCAGGTCATGATCCCAGGGTCCCTAGGATCTAGCCCAAGTTGGGCTCTGTGCTCACCAAGAACTCTGCTTGTCCCTCTCCCTCTTCCCCTACCCTCCATGCTTGTGTGTATGCTTTCTCTCTCTCTCTCTCTCTCTCTCTCTCTCTCTCAAATTAGTAAATAAAAATCTGAAAACAGGGGCGCCTGGGTGGCTCAGTCATTAAGCTTCTGCCTTCGGCTCAGGGCATGATCCCAGGGTCCTGGGATCAAGCCTCGCATCAGGCTCCCAGCAGAGCTGCTTCTTCTCCCACTCCCCCTGCTTGTGTTCCCTCTCTCGCTGGCTGTCTGTCAAATAAATAAATAAAATCTTCAAAAAAAAAATAAAAATAAAAATCTTAAAAACATAAAAAATAAGATAAAAAATGCCTACAGCTTGCTAGGGAGAAAAAAAAAAAAACCCTAACCTTTCCTTATTGTTCCCCCCCCCCAAAAAAATACTAAGCATTGAAGCCACAATATTGCTCACTCATAGCAATTATTTTCAGTTTTTTTTGAATCCTACACCAGGAATCTTAGCTCAAATAACTTTCAATGCATAGCTGTAAGCCCTAAGATGGAAACTAAAAGTTTAGTTCAATATAAGAAAAAGAACATACTGGAGACATTCAAGGTTTCCTTTCACCCTTCTGTCAGTTTAAAAACGCAAATACTGCTCTAATGGAATAAACAATTGTTGAGCCTATAAAATAGTATTGGAAGAACACATAGTATTATCTGCATTTAATAATTATGTTGTTTACCTCAAGAGTTAGGCAATGTGGTATCTTTTGAAATTTCACTGAACTTTTTTTTTTTAAGATTTTATTTAGTTATTGGAGAGAGAGAGAAAGGGAGAGCATGAGCCCAGGGAGGGGCAGAGGAAGAGGGAGAAGCAGGCTCCCCACTGAGCAGGGAGCCCTACACAGGGCTCAATTCCAGGACCTGAGCCGAAGGCAGAAGATTAACCAACTGAGCTACCCAGGTGCCCTTAAAATTTCGCTGAACTCTTACTGTTCACTTTTTTTTTTACATCAATTTTCCCTAAGAGTGAACAAATTAAAGATGTTCTATTATACTCAGGAATGTAAAACACCTATGTTTAAAATACTTTGCTGCTAAATTTCTATAACACAGCAAAGGTGGTGTTATTGGAAAGTCCCTTGTACTATCAGTTGACAAGCTTATAAGTGTTAACTTGTTTCATGAATAAAGGGATTTTCCCTTTTGGTTTTCCAAGTTAAAGAGTCTTCTTTCAAATATGGATCTCTGGTCTATTCACTTCACACTTGCAAACATTTCACTGCTTATGAGTTACATCTTCAAGTATCTATAACACCACCTTTAAACTATGTTCAAAGGAAAATGACAATACCAGTTAGTTTGGCGATTTGACCACATCCGTGCAGTTTTTATTTTAGAGCCAGCCTTGTCATTTCCACAGGAAATGAGATTTTTTTTTGAAATACAGGTGTCAGGCATTACTGAATTTTTTCCCCAAACAAACAAATGGTAGTTAATAAGTATGTACAAAAGTTTCTATGGATTGCTGTTCTTGGTGCTAGTTAACTTTTGTGAAGAATTATATGTGCTTAACCTAAGGAAAGACTTCTCAGTTTTCTGCAGTTCATACACTTGAAAGTTGCTGATTTCCCTGGGAATTGTCTTCATATATAATCTGTACTTTGTTAAGATGAACTGTTATGGTGCCTGATATCATTACTATTAATTTCTAAATTTCATTTGTAGGGCATTTATACAAGTTTTCCTATATAAATTCTACTTATGAACCTCATATTCTGATTGAAGAAAAAAATTCAAAGAGTATCTTCTTTTCCAGAGAGTTAATGGACATCTATATCCCTTGTGTATCAAACTTGGCCAAAGTTTTCAGTCAACTGGTTTTCTAATAAGACTACACATTAAACTGGGACCTATTTAAAGCAAACCAAAATAAAATGAAAAGAAAGGTTTGAGTTATTTTCCATCCCTTCTTGCTAGTCATGCTTCTGGCTTGTAAGTGTGATTGGGAGAATTGCCCTTTTGGTGGAGTAATGGGAGTAGGTCATATTGTGCTGATTAATAAAATTTATGAATGTGATAGAGCTTAACCAGTAACAGCAGTAAAGGAAAACATGCCTGTCATATCTTAAATGTTATAATAATGGTGTTGTTTTTAGCACTTTGAAAATACAAGCTTACAATAAGAGCACTTCAGTAAATAATATCTAATCTTCAGGCTGGAGAGAGCTTTCTCAGATTGCTTCTAGCATAAGTTTGGTAGCTTGAGGATGAGGTGATCTCAGATTTCTGTAGGCAGGCTCATAGTTTCTTTGGCTATATAATTCCCTCAAAAACTTAGTAGGCTCCTGGGCCATTTCCTTGTACTTAATTACCGATACAAATAACTTCACCCAAAGATTTCTTCTGAACAGTTCCTCAGCCTCTGACTCACCTCCATTCTAGCCTATCCCTCCTTTCCCTCAATTTCCCTCCTAACTCATTTGAATCTATAAACTTAGGTGGGAAGACAATGACTCTTGCTCCTGGGATGGCTCTGATCTATAGTTGTATCTCTTGCTAACCGGGGTATTAGAAACATTTTGGAGGTCCCAATTACTAGACTTTCACACAGTTTATATACAGGTCACTACCAGAGATATTCCTTTTCCTTCTGAGCTTGTAACTTGGCTATTTCATGCCTAACTTTGCTTCTTTTAGTGCCTTGCCAGAAGGAGCAACTAACATAAAACAACATGCAAACATTTTTTAACCATTTCTCCAAGAGCAACGGCTTATTAGGTATAGGATTTGACTTCCAAATTAACGTAGACAATCATTTTATCAGATGTTTTGCTGTATCATGCCTAGGTTGCTAGCTTTCCAGCCAGCTATATCTTTTTTTTTCTTCATTTTCCGTCATCTAACTTAGCATTTACATATTTGTTTATACAGCATCTCACATCTGTTATCAGTTTCTTTATTATGTATGAGATAGGCTAAGCTTCCATAAAAAAAAAGTGGTGTCTTAAAATACAGTGGATCAAACAAGTTGGAAGTTTATTTCTCTCTTGTATAGCCATGCACATGATCCACTCATATCCCATGTAAGAAAACTAACTCACATGACCAAACCCAGCTGCACTTGGGCTTGTACACTTGGAAATTTGCAGCTGAGGATTCATGTGCCTGAGTAAAACTTAGAAGATTGAAGTACTAAAAGGAAGACAGGAAGAACATTAAGGAACAATTAGCCATCTCTGCTGGGCCTAGTGTGTTCTATCTAAACATTTTTTCCTCTAACATACCCATTTTTCTTCCTGGATTCTTAAGCTTCAAAGGAAACTTTCATATAGTATAGTTTTAACTCTTCTTCAAATAATTGTAATATACACATGATTTGGATTAATGTGTATGAATTTATTGCAAAGCTTAATCCTTTTAATAGAGTTAAATAAGATATAATTCCAAACCATTTTAGCTTATTTCTATTTACCTTAACTAGACAACATTAAACAAAATGGCTATAGAGAAATAATTAAAGCTAGCAGAATATCTAGTTATGCAGTCAAGTCATAGTATTTTCATTTTATTTAATAAACTAATTTTTCTTATTTTTTTTCTTCAAGTTCTTATTTAAATTCTAGTTACTTAACTTATAGTGTAATATTGGTTTCAGGAGTAGAATTTAGTGATTCATCACTTACATGTAACACCCAGTGCTCACCATACGCACCCTCCTTAATACCCATCATCCACTTAGCCCATCTCCCTGCCCACCTTCCCTCCAGCAACCCTCAGTTTGTTCTCTATAGTTAAGAATCTCTTGTGGGCTTGCCCCTCTCTCTGTTTTTTTTTTTTTCCCATCCCCTATATTCATCTGTTTTGTTTCTTAAATTCCATATATGAGTGAAATCATACAGTATTTGTCTTTCTCTGACTGATTTTGCTTAGCATAATATACTCTAATTTCATCCGCATTGTTGCAAATGGCAAGATTTCATTCTTTTTGATGGCTCAGTATCTATCTATCTATCTATCTATATCACATCTTTTTTATTCATTTTTTATCTATTCATCAGTTGATGGACATTTGGGCTCTTTCCATTATTTGCCTATTGCTGACAGTGCTGCTATAAACATTGGGGTGTATGTGCCCCTTTGAATCAGTATTTTTGTATCCTTTGGGTAAATACCTAGTAGTGCAGTTGCTGGGCTGTAGGATAGTTCTATTTTTAACTTTTTGAGGAACCTCCATACTGTTTTCCACAGTGGCTGCACCAGAATAAACTAAGTTGTCATTTTCTTTTTTCACTCTATAAATATATATGTGTGTATATATATATATATATATATATATATTATATTTATTTATCAAATCATTGAGAAACTATATGCAAATGAATTTTTAAAAACAAATTCAGTATCAATAGAATCTACTTAATTGGTTGGTTTAATTACCACCTGACAATTTAAGATTAGTAATGTACCAATTTACATTTTATCGTATGTTACTTTGTACATGATATCACCAGTTCTTGGATATGTTGTCATTAATGAAAAACTTTCTTGTATTTCAATATAGGAAGAACATTCTTCGTTTCCTAGATGCGGAAAGAGATGTCTCAGTGGTCAAGAGCAGTTTTAAGCCTGGTGATGTCATACACTATGTGCTAGACAGGCGCCGGACACTAAATATTTCTCAGGATCTTCACAGTCTCCTACCTGAAGTTTCACCAATGAAAAATCGCAGATTTAAGACCTGTGCAGTTGTTGGAAATTCTGGCATTCTGCTAGATAGCGAATGTGGAAAGGAGATTGACAATCACAATTTTGTAATAAGGTGAGCTTTCTTCTGTTCCTAAAGATTATAATTTCTTCGAAGATGTTTTACTGATGTATAGAAGGCTGACAGAAATGTGTAAGTCTAATATTACTATTAAGGATTATTGAAAGCTCAAATACGTTTTATGATGTGTTTTTCTGTGTAGTATCCAAATTTACATTTACCCCGGGATATAAAATTAAAATTACTGTATCATTTAAAGGAAAGGTGATCTTATTGTAGCAGTAAGCTTCACACCAGCTTTTTTTTTTTTTCCAAATGACAGTTCTATCAGATTTAATACACAGGAAAATGACTTTTATTAATAGTTTTTCTTTATGTCCATTAATTTAATTTTAATTAATTCGTTCACTAATATAGTTAATAGTTAATTATTAGTTAATTAGTAGTTAATTTTTACATTAGTGAATGGAGTAATTCATTTAATCCACTTGATTATATTTGTAACCCTTTTTATATACAATAAATTTTATTAATTTATTCATAGATTATGAACTTTTCTATGTAATGATGTAATAGATGTAAGTAATTTTACCCTTTTAATGACAATTATTTAGCAGATTCTAAGAATATAGCAGGTTTATAAAGCAAGTTTTTATAAAGTATATAAACAAGTTTACATTTGCTATCTTACACCAAATTGCCTGCATTATTCTTAATATGTGGTATGTGTGTATGTTAGTGTATTTTAGTTTTTGAGTTTTCTCACATAATTAAACATACCTGTTTTCCACTGATGGTCAGCAGATGTTTGATGAGTCATGTCTTTGGTTAACTTTAGATTAACTGAAAGAAACACAGCAATAGAAATGGGATTGTGATGACATCATAGATACTGGTTTTTCATTTCCAATTCATGCATCTGGACATATTTTTTGGCTTGTTTTAGTTCTTCAGGAAAATTTGCTGAATGAATGAAGTATGTATGTTGAAATATGAAATAGCTCAATGTAAAGATAGATAGGACAGTATACCGATTTGCTATGTTGATAACCTGAAGTCTTGAGGTTATGCTGGAATTCAGCCTGTAAAAGTATAGATCTTGTAAGAACTTTTTTGAAATATAGTCTTAAAAATAAATATAATTAATTATATAAGTATTAATCATAAATAGACAAAAATTTTTCATAAAACAGTAATAGCCATGAAAAATTATAATAGAACACTGTCAGCTGAATGCATTTCATAATAATGAATATAACTACAAACATTTTACTTTATTATCTTATGTTTTCTCAATTGGATCCAGTATCAGAGATTGATTGTATATCAGTTGCGCCTTTAAAACCCTGAACTCTTAAATTGATTGGACTGAGTCAGGGGGAACTCTGTCAACATGTAGATATACAAACAAAATTGTGTCCAAAGAGAAGGTAAAAATATTCAATTAGGGAATGACAATGGAAATGGAGGTAATGAGCTCCAAACATTGAAGTCTATGTGAAGTATGGTTGTGAAGAAAAACTAAGGCTTCTAGAATTTCTGAAGAGACTAAAAATCAGAGGTCAGGAAAAATGAAGAAGTAAAGATTTTACAGCAGAAGTGGAAATTGTTGCAATGTGAAGAGAATTTTCTATACAGGGTATACACGTGACTGACCTTGTTCTTACATCCCTCTAAGCTTTAACCCTGGAATCTATGTTACTTATTAGGTTCCCCCACACTTCTGATTCTGAAATTAAGACTGTAGTCTTAACACTTCTGTCAGTTCACATAATTACCACTTCTTTCTTGTAGTAAGAACGACTGAGACCTACTATTTTAGCAACGTTGAGTCTATAATACAGTATTATTAACTATAATCACTATATTGTGCATTATATCTCCAGAACTCTATTATCTGCCTGTTGTAAGTCACTTACTCGTGGTCACTTACTTGAGCATTTGCAAATGGTGAAGTGTTTTTAGGAATAGAACTTCAAGAGGTTATTTATCCTTTTCTAAACTATGATTATTTTTAAAACTTATTTAACAAGAACAAAATAATGACCAGTCCTTTAAGTTTATAACTGTATTATGGAGTTACCAAGAAGTATAAAAACTGAAGATAATCATCTTAATGAAGACATGAAAATTATCACCATAATTATTTTTGTTTTCTTTTCCTCCTATTTTTTATTAGCTTCCAAAAATTAAAGTTGGAATATTCTAGATTAAAGTATGTACTAGGGAAGTGTTTCTGTTTTAGTTTAGGATAAGGTTTCTGATTTTACAAGGAAAACTTTAGCAAGAGTCCACTTATGATTAGAAACAAATAATCTCTGCAGGAAAACCATGTCGGTTGTATAATTGCTATTTGGGGAGCTCATTCATTGGAGTCTCATGGACACAGTAGTTTTCAGTGACATATCATTATACCAAACTTCAATCCTTCCTAAAGCTCTTGTCTTTTTCATGGAGTTCTGTCTCATCATCTATGTGCTAACTACCTTTTCCTTCCTTCCCCAAGTATGTTTGGCCATTCACTATTGTGCACGTGTCTCTTTCACCCTAGAACACCATGAAGGACTTTTTCTTTAAGACTCAATCAGAGCCTCATTCCTTGCAATAGTTTCCCATCCATATCAAACACACACACACACACACACACACACACACACACACACACACACATTGTCATGCATTTCCTCTCCTAAAAGAGGTACTCCTTTAGTGGCAGTTTGTATCATCAATTAATAAATTAAATTAAATTAAATTAAATTAAATTAAATACTGGTTTCAGTGGGATATTACACAAAATAAAAGCCCTGGTCAATATGATGTTTAAAGTAACAAAAAAAAAAAAAAAAAAAAAAGAAGAAGAAGAAAGAAAGAAAAAAGAAAGAAAAAGAAAAATAAGTTAAAGCCTAGTTTTGATTCCCTAATGACTGACTAAATACTGAATTTATTTGTAAAATCTATGTGTATGTATGCATATGTGTGTGTGTATTTATATATTCTTAAATAACAGGAAAATGTACTTAAATAACAGATTCCACAAGTGATGCCATATAGTATTTGTGTTTTTCTGACTTCACTCAGCATAATACCCTCAAGCTCAATCCACGTTGTCACAAGTGGCAGGAAAGGAATATTATTTTAATATTCTTTAGACCTACTTCTCTGGATATAGGCATTTTGAATTCTCTGAATCTGCTACCTTGAAACCAGAGGAAACTATGACTTCCTTTTACGTGCCTCTGCATTCACAGAGTTGGCACAGGCCAGGATCTCTACAGAAAGAATGTTCTGTGGGATGTATAATTTTATCTCCAATATTCTCTTTTCCCGTCTGGGATAAGCTTTTCTTCTCTTCCAATAAAATCTGTATCTCTGGCATTTTTAAGAAAAGAAAAAAAAAGTACAATTTTAGGCCTAATAATAGCTTTGTTTTATTCATTGATAGAAAAACATTCCAAATATTCAGTTGGCTACTGTTACACTTCTAACATCATTTTAATGATGTATGTAGCCCAAAGAAGGAAAAATATATGTGATCTTAAAATTGTGAAACGTTCCTTTTTACCAGTATTTATAGAACCAGGAAATTTAGAGGCCTCCACAAAAGATTCTCTCAAATTCTTCTCCCATCCAAGTACCACATTAACTACAGTTCTACTCATTGAAACACATTCGTTTGGTATTATTGTTATTGTCATTTTTTTTTTAAGATTTTATTTATTTATTCGACAGAGATAGAGACAGCCAGCGAGAGAGGGAACACAAGCAGGGGGAGTGGGAGAGGAAGAAGCAGGCTCATAGCGGAGAAGCCTGATGTGGGGCTCGATCCCATAACGCTGGGATCACGCCCTAAGCCAAAGGCAGACGCTTAACCGCTGTGCCACCCAGGCGCCCCTGTTATTGTCATTTAAAATGAAAATATGTTAAAAGATAAACATTAAATCATTTTCTCAAAAGTATTAGTAACTTACTACATTAGTTTATTCATACAACGAACCTTTATGAGTGCCAACCATGGGCCAGTCATGAGTGGAGCACAATTACAGAATGATTATCTTTACATTGCTTCTTGCAGGCGGCCTGTCTGTGTGGGGTCAGGAATAATCACTGAAACGAGAAGTCTCTAAAGACACATGGTAAATGTAAAATATTTGTCTGTGGCCAGCTCTATTATTTCCAATTATGCAGAATGATATCAAATATTTGAAAGGGAATGTAAGGTATGCTCACTGTACTGAATGAGACTGTTCAAACTCAGAATTTTACATGAAGTCTTTGAAATATTCCAGAAGAACTCTAGATAGGTAACTAACCTTTAGATGTCACACACAATACATTATAAGAAGATATTATAGAGCATTCCAAGGCATTAGTATAGTGCCGTGAACTGACAGCCCGACATACACTAACCAGAACATACCAAACAGCTACATACATTATAAAATTAGCTAAGCCATCAAACTCAGTCACTTTACAAAGTGTGGAATAATATTCAAGTCACTCTAAAGAGCATGGTGACTTCTACTAGAGTTGCATTGTAGGATAGTTGGACCCACATTTAGAGTTTACATACAATCTGTGGGATGTCTGAATAGTACTTTCTCTGAGCCAAATTTAATTTCAATAGCTCTTTTTAATATCACATGAAGAGGAATAATGGTATCACTAGAATCTTCATCACTAAGTCAAAAAATGGTAAGCATTAGAGAAATTATCCTATTGATATTAATTTCTATATTTTATATTTGGGAGGCTTGACATAGGCTAAATGTTGGAGAGAGAATCAGTGCTGCACAGGAAAAGCATGGTCCAGTATAGAGTTCAAGACTCCAAGCAGTGTTCATTGTAGATGATACTCGATGAAGTTGTATGCCTTTCTGTGGTTTAGTTTTCTAATTTAGAAACTGAGATTATTGTATAAACTATATCTTTTTACCTAAACTGTTACAATTTCCCTACTCACAGGGCCCACAGAGTGATAGAATTGCTCTACAAAGTCTATGCCTGTTTATTCCACATTTACATATCTAAAAGTATGCTGTAAAATTTTAAGAATCTGGAGTTTAGAAGACAGTATATATCATTTATATATATCATAGACAAAGGAAAATAGGTTTAGAAAGCTACTTTGACACAATCTGTTTAAAGGTAGCTTTAAAAAATCTATTTTTTAACTGTGTGGTTGTAAATTTTAACAGTGTGTATCTTACATTAAGCAGTGAAAATTGTTTTGGATTTTGAAAAAAACAATATTTAAAGTGCTATTAAATTTTCCTGAAATTATTTTTCAATTTTTTCAGATAATTTACTCCCATGTGAATTTACAAAACAGTACGTTCTAATATTTGTGCTGTCTGTACTCAAGAATTTTATGAGCTTAGCAATAATGGTTTTCTAATGACAAAAAAATTCAGGTATTTCTTCATATTGATACTGACAGATGGTGGAGAACAAACCCTCATTGCATGTTCCGTAATCTTCTCACCCATCCCTACTGGTTTTTTATAGAAGAAGGACTATGTCCAGTCTGATCAAAGTAAATAGGGTCCCGCTCTGTGCTACCTTTGACATAATGTGGAAGCCTCTGCGGGCAGAGTTAATTAACAGTTGCAACCGTCGACTGTTATTTTTTGACCATCATATGCCACTCCTCACTGCGCTTAACAGAGATACTAGGAATCGCGAGTTTGACTTAAGTGATTCAGAAATGGTTAACTAAGAGCTGTAAAACACTTTTTCTGTTCAGGCTAGTTGGAATTCCGAATTTAATTTTGTTCATTTATTCCTTTCTTCGTACCTCTTTCTTCTCTGTTTTATATTGTGCCGTCTTCCCTCCAACCTAGATCACTATCTTCTATTTGCTTGGTTTCTCCTTTGTTGGTCATCATCCTTAGTTTCTGCCATGCTTAACCAACTCCTTCCTAATTTCCTCTTGGTTCATATTTTTTTTTTCTAAAAATATAAAGCTAGCAATGAGAGGTCAATTAAAATTATCTATCTACCTTTATTTGTACATATATTTATATAAGTAAATCTGGCTATTCAAATTATAGTTCTAAACTCCAATGTTGTCATCACGTGGAAGCTTGTTAGAAATACAGAATCTCAGAACTTGTACCAGACCTGCTGAATCAGAATGTGCATTAGACTATGGACTCTGAGAACCAAACTGAGGGCTTCAGAGGGGAGGGGGGTGGGGGGAATGGGATAGACTGGTGATGGGTAGTAAGGAGGGCACATATTGCATGGTGCACTGGGTGTTATATGCAACTAATGAATCATCGAACTTTACATCAGGAACCAGGGATGTACTGTATGGTGACTAACATAATAAAAAAACATTTAAAAAAAATTTAAAAATGTGCATTTGATCACAGTGCTCAGGTGATTCTTAATGTGTATTAAGGTTGGAAATGTATTGAACATCTCAGTATACATGGACACTAAGCTCTAGGCAAGCTGGAATTCCCAATATGTTTAATTTATTTAGCCTGTATCTTCAGGATCTAACGCCAAAATTGTTATGTTGAGGTATATGCTGTTTATTTACGGCATTTAAGAGTTAACATAGGACTTAAGAAAAATGTGGTTTGTGTTCATGTATTATTGTACACTCTATTTCAAAATTAATATGTAAGAGGAGTCATATATAAGTAAAGGTCATTTATCCTTACAATTAAAAAGAAAATACCGAAATCTGAAGAGTCATATAGTGAAATGCCCTAGATATTGGGGGGTCAAAAAGCTGGGTTCCTGATAATTAATAGAAGCATAATATTGGACACCTATCTAAACATCATTATGTCCACTGCCCAATGATGATAATAATATAGGCCTATTATTTCAAAATGTTAGTCTAAGTATCAGTTGGGAAATATAATAAAGAAATGCATAAACTGTAAAGCTTAGTGGTGAATGATACTAAAGCACATCTTGTCTAATTTAAATGTTGTAGTAAAAAATTAAATTTGTCACTGCATTTCCTATAGCAATGGCCATTGACTAGAAATGCAAATTCTCATTGTCTGAAATAAATAAGAAGATACACTTTCCCCAAATTTAATCAAATATGTACACAGTTAACACTGAATAACATAAAGAAAATATGGAATGCAAAGAGACAGGAACACTTCTCAGATAGGAGTGTCTGTAAAATCTGAGTGTATAATATTAGGAATAATTGTAGTGAAGATATATACTTCTTCAGGAAACTAAAGCAATAAGATAAAAATTTTTTACTTTATAATGATCTAGCTTCCTAAGAGAAGGGGTAGTACGTTTCAAAAAAGAAAAAGATGGAGGAATTGACTTCCCTTGACTGATACAATGCATTTTTATAACTCAATCAATTCTTGATTCTCCATTAGTGGGTAATTTATGGCAAACTTTAAATCATCCTCTCTACCTTCTATGAATGCTAATTCTTATAGCAAAATAGGCTCTTTTCTGGGAAAGAAAAAATATTTCTGCTTTTCTGTGTGTTCATGAAAATGGCCTTAATTCTTTCTGCTCTACGCTCGCAGAGATATGTTTGTCCTTAAGTGTGTTAACTACAAACAGTTAAGTTTCTGGTAGTGAGCCAGGTCCAAGGCATTAGAAAGATTTTTAAAAATTTGTTTTAATTAAAATAACCACTTAATATTTTAGGGATAGTTCTACTACATATGCAATATTCACTCCATTTAATTTCTACCATATTTTTACTTAATATTTTATTCATATTTTGGATTTATGAAATTTTATAGCTTATATAAAACTAATTACCTTTGTGATTTCTATTGATTTTAATCATAAAATTTATGTTCTAAGTAAAAAATCAGAATTCCCATTTTATTATAATTATTTATGATTTTTTATGATTTTTAAAATTTAACTTAAAACCAAATATGGACGTTATTATGGATTGTGATCTGAAGTGAAGCTCTAACTTTTTTCCCCCAACCATATAATTCCTTGGATAACAAGATTTTATCTAGAAGAGATAATTTTTTTACAGTGATGAACTTTTAAATTTTAAAACATTGTCTTAAAATGCTTACCCCATTCTCTAAAAACGCATTATTTTAAACAGATACAATTTCTCATCTATCAATCTAGCAAGGATTTTCAAAACTCTTAAAATTAAGTGCAAAGTTGTGTTGATATTGGCACTCCTATGAAATGCTTTCAAAAATGTAAATTGATAACAACTATTCCAAAAATCGGGTTGATAATGTCTACCAAACCTCACAAATAGTGTATTCCTTTATTCACTATTTCCAGTTCTAGGAATCTGTCCAAACACAGACAATTGCTTATGTATCAAGGCATTTTATTAAGCATGACAAAAAACCCTAAGTAAATCATCTAGATGATTTGTCATTCAACAAATGCAAAAGAGGAATTTAAGGCAAAGAGACCAGTAAGCATAAAGACAAATAATTTCCATGGTCTTGGGATAGATAGAGTTTGGGACCACTCTACTATTAGGTTCATAATAAGAAACAATGTGGAAGAGGAAATGTCAAGGTATGTTGGAATTACATGATGAAGGATCATTAAACCCTGTTAAGGATTTACATAGTATCCTATAGTCCAAGAAAGGCTCTTAGAGTTTGTTGGTTTGTTTGTTCTTGTTGGGGTTTTATTGTTATTCTAAGCAGAAGGGGAATATACTTAGAGGCATAGAAGCATAAGCACATTAACAGATAAAAGGACTATGATAAAATGAAAAAGATAAAAAAAATCAAAGATAAAAAAGAGGAAGAGCACACAATAAGGAAGATACTAGAGGTGGCAAAATGTGATGAAATCCATCAGAGCAAGATGATAAACCAAGCTTAGATGCTATGATTCATATTAATGTAAAATGTTGTGGAGATTAATTTCCTGACATCAATTGTGCATTAGAAAATGGGCAGTTAATCAGTCCTTCCACAGATTCTTTCTAAATAAGGTCTTCGGTTTTGGATTTAAAGTATTTGTTATTTTTCAACAAACTCCTCTGTAAATAGATATAGGCCCAAAATATCTATTCCAAAATTAAATAAAAACTTTTCAGTACCTATTGCTTCAAGTGATAAATAGCATAGCTTTGATCTTTCTTACAATTTATTCATTAACTCCTTTGTCCACCTACTTATCAGGAATTGGAGATACAAAAATGAAAAGCAAGTCTCTAAGTTTGAGATGATCATGGTCTAGTGAAGGAGATAAAGTAATGACTAATAATGTGCAAATTGCTTTATTAGAGTTATACAGAGAAGGAAGCACTGGTAATGAGGCAGACAGGAGACATAAGCTAGATGCTCAAGGATGATTTCCTGAGAAAAGCAGCACTTGAGTTGACTGAGAAGGTAAATATAGATAGGAGGGAAAAGAGAGCACGACCAAGTCCAAACTGGATCTGTTATGCACAAAGGGCCCTGAGCATGGAAGAAAGTGGCTTTTCCAGGCCTGCAGATGGTTTCAGCATGCTGGAAGAGAATGGTTGCATGGGTCAATAGAAGCAGATGAGGCCTGGAGAAGGGGGCTAAGAGATAGGTAACACAGGATCCATGGTACCTTGCTAATGATATTGGCTTCATTTTGCAGGTAGTTCATAAAGCCACTCAGTGGAGGAATGACATCATGAAATTTAAATTTCAGTAAGATTTCTAGGTGATCGATAAATTAGAGAGGGATAAAAATGGTACTACTGAAAGCAGTTTAAAGGTGGAGATAATGAGGGGCAAAGTAAGATAGTGACAGCAGGGATAGAGTAAAAGACAAATTAAGAAAATAAAGGAATTATATGAATTGTATAATAGATGGAAAAGGCAAATGATAATAAACACGAATGTGCTACATTTTAAAATGTGACATTTTTTGGATGACAGAAAATGAATCTTGAAGAAACCTGATTCCCACTGGTTCCTCTGAGTGAGTTAGGCTTAGGTTAACAAACTATTTTTTCATAGAACGGAGAGTTGGAGTGACTTTCCGAGTATACACAGTAAGTTAGGGAAGGAAGCAACAATAGAGCTTTTTCCTCTCCTTCTCAAAGTTTAATATTTTATTTTTAAATAAAGATCAGAAACACTTGTATTTTTCAATTAGAAATAATAGTTTGTGCTGTATTAGATCAAGAGGTTTTTAGTTGTATGTTTACTCTGAAATATGAAGACCAGTGAGAGATTGTATTTATTAGGGTACATTTCAAATTCTGATGACTTAGCATGTAAAACAGAATAGGAATACCATTATAATGTCTGATATTTCCACACGGCACCAGCCATTCTTCAAAGTAGGATAAAAAAACAACTAATAAAAACACACACACAGATAATAGTAACTATGTGAGGTGATGGATATGTTAATAATCCTTGTTAACAATCCTTGTAAAATAATATATACATATATTATGTATCTGTATATCTATATCTGTATCTATCTATATCTATATATACCAAATCATCGTGTTGTATACCTTCAACCTACACGATATTATGTGTCAACTATATCTTAATAAAATCGGAAAAAACAATTAAAAGTCAAGAAATACAAAATAAAATAAACACTGACTTTATAGTGTTGAGCAGTTTCTCCAGTTGTGATTTACAGATCATCTTGTGGGAAATTCTCTTCCTTTAACATTTACTTATTGGGGGACCCAAGTGGCTCAGTCAGTTAAGTGTCCGACTCTTGATTTTGGCTCAAGTCATGATCTTGGGGTCCTGGGATTAAGCCCTGTGCCGCTGAGGGTGGAGTCTACTTGAGATTCTCCCTCTCCTTCTGCCTCTCCTCCCACTCTCCTCCTCTCTCAAATAAATGAATAAAATCTTTAGAAAAATATCTACTTATTGTGTGCCAAAACAATGCCGAAATATTCTAAGGCCAGATAAGCGAGGGGGAGACTGAGACCCTTTCTTTCAACACCTGAAGTGAGATAAATCTTTAAATTAGGTAGCTCTGATTTCAAGTTCCAGCTTTTCCATTTAATATATATATTCAATCTTAAGTGATTTATTTACTTCTCCAAGCCATAGTTTCTTCACATTTAATATGAAGAAAATAATCCTTACCTTCTATTTTTTTGTGGGTATAGAAATAAAATGAGATGTGTTAAACTGACTAGTATAAACCCAAGTACAAATTATTTATTCAATAAGTGTAAATCCTTCTTCCTTCTGATGGCTTAGGATTAATATATTTGTAGTATATTCATGGCGTGAAAATTATATCTGTGACCTAGGTACACAGAAGATGTAAATATTTGCAGTTAAATGGTCATTGTTGCTAAGCAGTTATGTTTTCTCCCATGAAGTATAATTGAAATAATACTTATTTGAGAGTTCCGAAACCTGGATCCTCCTGCTGACATTGGCACTAAATATAGCTGTGTGACTTTGAACAAGTAATGTAAATCACTTGGGGTTTCAGGTTCCCAATATGCCAAACGAGGCAGTTGAAGTAGATGGTCTCATAAATTTCTTTCTGGCTCTGAAACTCTATGACTCTATTTTCTTATGATTCAGTAGACACCTTTGGAATAGGTCCTGTCAACTTGCACTGTCGTTTCAATTTTTTTCCTTCTGGTTGCCATGTTTTGTGAATAAATTTCCTTCTCATCAGTCAATTTGTAGAAATAACATTTTCTACTTAATATTGCATCCTTAATCTGGCTTTTGTTTCCTTTGGTCGAGGAGTGTTGCCTCTCCTCTTGATGTATGCAAGCAAATGTTAAGCCTCAAAATCAGGAGAAGAGTATCATTTCTTAGCAAAGGAAAAACAAAACTAAGTTTTAATGATTCATGTGGATTTTTGTAAATGTGATGAGGTCAGGGCCTTGGGAAGGCATGGTACATAGAGAGTAAATAAAGAAGAACCTGTAAATACAAGAATTATCAAAAGGGAGAGAAGTTGTTTTACATCAACATCATTTAGTATAGTTTTGGGGAAAGGACCCTGACATTTTTCTAAGAGATAAGACCTTCCACTTCCCATATCTACTTTACTGGCATCCACCGAAATTCTTGGAACCACAGAATACAATCTTTTCAGTATATTGACTTATGCCGTTACTGGAAATATTTTTTTAGAATATTCGCAGTCAATATGGTACCAAATGTTAACAGTGATTATCTTTTAGAGGGAGACTTAAAAGTGTTTTATGTTCGAATTACCTTAACTTCTGTTTTTGGTAATGATAGTGTGTGTGTTTGTATGTGTATGCATTTCCCCACTCAGTGAACACAAATACTGTTTTTAAATTGGGAACAAAACTGATTTTACTTTAAAAAAATAAAAGAAATATGTTAAGAATCTGGAATATAGATGGGAAAGGTGATATACTGGGAATTTGAAGAGTTGGACTCATGTTTTAGTAATACTACCTGAGTGAATTTGAGCATGAAATACATATATATGTATATGTATTTTTTAAACAATACATAAAATCTCAAGTTAATAGAGTTTTGTAGTCTGTAGATTTGAGTATTTTCTCATTAGTGACAAGCATAATGTGTGTGTGTATGTGTGTGTGTTTGAGAGAGAGAGAATATGTATTTTGGATATCAAAATCATTTGAAACTTTGGTATTGTGCAGTAAATTTTGGATTCATGTTGTTTTGTTTTATTTACTTCATTTTATATTGGACCTACCTATTATTTTATTTATTTATTTATTTGGTGTATAGTTGACACATAATGCTACATTAATTTCAGGTGTTCGACATAGTGATTCAACAAGTTTATACATTATGCTATATTCACTACAAGTGTGGCTACCGTCTGTTGAATGCAGTGTTTTAGATTCAAAGTTGGGTTTAAATCCCAACTTGAAGAGGTGTAAACTGAAGGTTTTTTCCCCCTTATTTGTAAAACATGTTTACAGATAACTCACTTATATGAATGTTCTTTAAAATTCTAATAACTTAGATATCAATGGTATGTGATGAAAAGTAGTAACTGATAGCTCTTATTATATTTAATGAATTATATGGATGATCAGACTGAACAACATGGTCTTGAGTCAAAAGCATGGTGACCTAATAAAGACTGAGAATGATTTTTTTACCATGACTCATAATGTGTTCAGGAAAGAAGTTCAAAATTAGAGTCCCATAATTATTTTTTGAGTACTAGTGTCATCTTTGGCGTAAATGTATGACTCTTAAATATGATTATTAAAAAAATAAAAGCAGTTATTTGAAGTTTAAAAGTTAAAAACAGTAGTTCCATTAATTTGTTGTCACATGATTTCAACAAGTATTGTTTTATTCAACAAATAATTACCACGCAGCCACTAGATGCCAAATCCTGAGGGACTGCAGTAGATATTAGGGAAATAAAGATACATTACATGGTCTATTCTGTTTGGAATTTGCAGTCTGATGGAGGAGATAGACCTAGAGGGGAGTAAGAAAATAGCTACAGTTGCTGTAATCATAGCGCTAAGAACAAAGCATTGCAGCCAGTGAGACAGAGGGAATTAATTATAAAAATGAATGAAACTAAGTTTTAAGACAGTTCTGTTTGGAACAGGAACAATAATTCCCTTTATGGGTATCCTTGTCCTTATTCTTTGTGCATATCTTCTTATCAAAGTATTGTGTGGATGTGCTTTTTGTGCTTTTTAGTTTCAATGATCAAGATCATTAATAATAATCTTTAGTTTTTTTAGCATGTATATAAGTATGCTTTGCCTTTCACTTCAATTTTTCAAATTCCCAGGAATGACCTTCTATATGTAACTTAAGAAAACTATTAATAATTGGAATGCTTAATTTGGTAACTTTTATATTTACGGTATTTCTGATCTATTCTTTAGTTACCTGATGAAGCTATTTCTAAGTCTTCGGCAATTTTAATGCATAATAGACTTTTAAGCTTGTCTCAGTATTTTACATAGTGTTCGTTAAAAAGCAGAACACTATTTGGTTAAGGGAGAACTGGGAGTTTCATTTTTACAAACCACAAACTGAAACTTGTTATACTTTAATAAAATAAAGGGGGAGGAATCCTAACAATTGGAAGAATGCTAAATACTGTAGTTTCTTGTTTCCACTTATCCCTATGTACTAACTCTGGAGTAAATTCTGACTTAGAGTTATTTTAAAAAATCAGAATGAAAAAAATATTATGCCTTTAGAACTTCTCCAGTCTTCCTAACTTGTTTTGAATGACAATGGCTGTGCTTACAGGAAACACCAGTCACCTAAAATAGGTACGTCAGTGGAACAGATCACATTTCTTGTTTTAGGTTAAATAATTCCAACTTAAAATGATCTTTTTTCAATATTCGTCTCTTTTAATTAGCACAGCTTCTGACAGTGAAACCTTTTGAGTTAAAACCCAGTTTTCAGCTTAACACATATTTATTAGTACGGCACCTTTTGTTTTCCTTAGCTCAACTTTCAAAACACACACTATATCATATTTCTACCGAGACAACTTTAACATGTTTAACACAACTAACACGTTAAAAATGAAAATTGAGGTATTTGTACAGGTATCAGAAGATTTGGCACAGAGCTCACAAACTGACACCCTGAGAGCCCAGTCTAGATTCTTTGGTATGTATCATCACAAGCCCAGAAGAGCCTGTCCCCATTAAAGGGGGAAATGTCCAAGCAAAATTGTCCATTTTCCAGAGTCGCGTTAACCTCTGACTCTGCACTGTGTGTGTTCAGGACCTGGTTTAGAGCATAAGCAGTGTTCTTAGAAGACTGAGAGATCAAATACCTGTACACACGTTCTCAGTTCACATACATGAAATAAACAGAGTAACTCTCATTATTATTATGGTGGCTCTCCTAATTTCAGTAAAGATATCAACCCTATACAAGCAAGTAAATATGATAGCTTTTATATGTGGTAGAATAAAGATACTAGTAAATATTTTAGAACAGTGCAGTGGAAGCGATTAGTTCTGCCAAAGAAATCATGTAAAACATTGCAATAGATATGAACCTTTGAGTTTTAAGAACAAATAGGACTTTTGGATTAGAGGCTAGAGTGTCTTGGAGAGGGAGGTTATTTCAGGCAGAGACCCCATCATAAATAAAGGGACATAGACAGAGAAGACATAGACTACATGGAGTTGACTGAAGCCACTCAGATCTAAGATAGACAGTGGGCTTGTAGAAAGAAAATTCTGAAAATAAGGATAGGGACAAGTTATGAAAACTCTGGACTGATACCAGTAAAGACTTTTTGATTGGGATAGCAATGTGATCCAATGTGCAATTTAACAAAGTGATAACATCCTTGAAGCAGAATAATAAATTTGAAGTCTTTGTGTTAAAGAACTGGTTAGAGCAATGTTTTCCAATTCTGTTTATAATAAAGATGCATAGTAAGAAGTACAACTTAATGTCACATATACTCTTACTGCTTCCATTGCTATTACTATGTACACCACACACACACACACACACACACACAACTTCAACAAACTTTCATAAAATTATGTGCCAGAAACACTGTTGTTTTCGATTATAATCCATTTTGTTCTTTCACATTCTTTAAAAATTGCTGATCCATGACCCCAAATATGATTCATGATCCACCAGTGGGTCTAGCTAATAGTTTGAAAAATAATTAATTAATAAGTTGTTGCAACAGTAGTTCAGAGAAACATGGTGATACCTAAGCTAAGTTGAGACAATATCAGTTAGGAATAGAAAAGAGAGAAAATATTCAGGAGAGATTTTCTGAGAGGAACTTTCTGAAGCAGATACAGAGAATAAAAGAATTATGGAGATCAAGGCCTTTCAGCCAAGTCAAAAATGTGACTTTCTACTAAAATAGAGTATGAGAAAATTCCACTTAGAATAAATATGACTTAGTGAACATGAAGTTGCCTTGGCCTACTGTTATATCAGAAAATAAAACATCATTTTTATTCACTAATAATTTGACAACATTTCTGAATACAGTTGGTACCAGAATGCCTAAATACTCTGAGCATTATACCCATTGTCTTTCCAGGACCAAGTGTTGAAAAAATCATATATGCTAAGTTAGAAATCATTTTTTAACCTTTGGTCATACTTTCAAAAAAATGAAAAGAAAAAATATATTCATAATTTATAATGATAAATCAAAATATTTTTATTTTTTATTTTCTTAAATGAGAAAATTAAATGTCAAAGCTATGGTGCTGTGACATGTTTGATAGTGTAATCACTAAAAGTTCAAAAACTCAGATGTGTTTCCCAAGCCACTGTAATGACCAGAATATATATTGTTTATTAATACTATGAATGGCAAAGAGAAAAAGTTAATGGTTTTTCTGCCTTGGTTTTCTGGCATCAGAGATTAAAATATCAGCCATAATATTTCATGAATCCTGTTTCCCTCTTTTTAATGCACAACATAATTTTTAAGGACATAAATTTCATGCTGAATCAGTTCTTTCCTCAAAACAGTAGTGACTGCTCAGCAAACACTGATCAGTGGAGTGGTCCAGTTCCCTTGATTATGACAAGAGTATCTGAGAATATACTCTAAGAATTCTTGCTTGGTTTCCCACCCCCTTGTCTTAAATATCCCAGTCATGATTTTTTTTTTCTTACCCAAGACAATGAACAGGAAATTTCTCAACAACTGCCATCATTTTCTCCTTATACCCTCTTCAGAGAAATAAAAATGATTATTTTTTTTTAATTACAAAGGAAACATTTAGACAGGATGCTTAGTATATTCATTCTGTATGCAATTTCAAGAAACAACATTTACAATAATTCAAGTAACTATTAGTCTTGCTACCCTATATATAGTCCATATTTACTTTTGTGAAAAAGAGAACAATAAAATAAAAATAAGTATCTGTCAAGCCTGAGATAGAGAACAGCTATCAAAACCCTCTCCTTCTGTATTGTGTAGTGCACACAAACCATGCATTGACAACCAGAGGCTGTGAGAGTTTATTCTTAATTGAGAAAAATGTTTTTTAGTCATTGCCCTTCCAATGTCTTACTTTTCCCTTTTACTTCTCCTATTGTTTATCCTTCCTTCTATTTTTTATCCTTTCTTGAAAAATAGGTGATGACTTACTTGTAAGTATTCATACTACTCAAAATTAAGAAGGCTCCAAGAAGAAGAATGATAAATGTCAAGTTTGAGATTGATTAAAAATGTCAGAGGGAAAAGCTCTGACTCTCACCACCCTTCCTGGTTTCCCAGACTCTTGTCTATTCATATGCTAGAGTTAACTGTGGCAGTCTAGGTTGAGGCCTAGCAAGTCAAAATATTGTCCAGAGCTGAAGTCTTGGAATAAGCCTGCATTTTTAGGCCTTATTTTTAAACCAGTGCTTAATATAAGAGGAGATATTTGTTTGTTTGTTTTTAAGATTTTATTTGTTTATTTGAGGCAGAGAGAGCATGAGCAGGGTGGGGGAAGAAGGGGCAGGGAAAGAGGGAGAAGCAGACTCCCTGCTAAGCAGGGAATACCAAGGAGGGGCTCATCCCAGGACACTGAGATCATGACCTGAACTGAAGGCAAATGCTTACCCCACTGAGTCACCCAGGTGCCCTGAGATATTTGTATTTTATATTACATTTAAATTTGTTAAAGTTACTAATCGCCTCCAGTACTCTCTATATTACTTTGAGATCATAACAGTATCCTCTCATTATTTTAAGAAGGATTGAGGAGATTTGTCCTTTCAGCAATACCACTTGTTCATATGTAGTTTTTCATAATGAGAACACTTTTTTATGAGAAATAAGGCTTCAGTGGAGAAAGAAAAGGAACACCTCAACAGTTCAGTGTATTTATTTCAAAATTAAACTCAATCTGTAGACTTTACTTCTCATTCTCACCTAGGACAATTTCCTTATTTTAGAGAAAAGATGTAGTCCGCGAATTTTACTATAGGGTCTCATTTTGAATTTTAGTCTTGTGCTTTTAAATGGTACCATCTGTCTGCTGCCTTCTTTTCTTCCTTCCTTTTTTCTTTCTTCCTTCATTTCTTCCTCCCTCCCTCCCTCCCTCCCTTTCTTTCTTTAGTCTATGTTCATCTACTTTGAATTACCTCACATTTCTTCCATACTCTGCTGGTAGGAAATCTCAGAATTAACCTTTTTCTTTCTTTTTTTTTTTTTTTTTACCCCCTTCAAATTCCTTTTCATGTTTACTTGCTTTGGAGGTTTTTCAGAGCAGCACAGCTCCTTGTATATCCTCGCTGCCAAGGAGTAACCTCCACATGCTGGGACTATTGTCTTCTCCCATCCAACCCCCACCTTTGGGGAAGAGTGTCTACAGGAGAGTGAGGAAGGAGGTAACCTCCTCACTTCTTTAGCCAACCAGACCTTCAGAACAGACATAGGAATCAATGAAGTCACTGAGATGATAGACACAAGTGTATCACATTTAAATGCAACTGAACTTGTGACCAAGATATCTAACTAAATTTGTCTGTCTAGTTCTTCCTTTTCATTCACAGGAATTAATTGATGCACAATATCAAGAGCTTAAAACCTGCCTTTACTCCTTACAAGCTTTGTAAATGTATATAGCTTACCCCAACTCAGTTTCTTCATCAATGGAGAAACATAGTGATAGTGCCTGTTTCATGGGATTACCTTGAGAATTGCATATGATATGCAAAGCAAATATAACAATTTCTGGCACATGAGGAGTACTCAATAAAACTTAGCTAATATTCTTACTGTCATAATAAAAGAACTTTATTACCTTATATAAGAATTGTGTCAAAGTCCTAATTGTAGGACTTGGCCTACACTTGGCCATGTCTATGAGCTTCTATATTTTTCATATTGCCTATGAAATTAGACTTGTTTTGTCTAATATTCAAGATGTTCTTAATCAATCATTGAATCAACCATTCAAATCCCAGTTAGTTTTTTTTGAGGGGGGGTGGCAATGGCTAAATTCCTGACAAAATGATTTGTTAGGTGTGCTATAAGTAAATTTTCCCCCTCCCCCACACTGTTGCTCAATAAGTTTTTTCTGACATGCTCTTTAATTTGTCTGCATGCTTTCCTTTTGTCTCTCACAACAGGTTGCAAAAGGAAAGGGTGTATACAAAATGATTACCTTTAGCTAGTATTTATTACCAACTCTAAGCAAGCAATTCTGAGAGGAAATTCGAATACTGTGTTTCATTTAATTTCCTCAATAGCATTTCAGGCAGTGTTAATAGCCTCATTTATAGAAAAGTTGAATCTCAGAGAGTTTCAGTCACTTGCCTTAGGTCACACAGATTGGGATGTGAGCACCAATTTCCACATAGCTACGATACCACATATAAACAATGGCCGAGGGCAGAAACTAAGCTGAATACCTTTTATTCTTAAATTTTAAACTAAAATTGGATACATATTAGATGCGTATGTATTTTATTTGATGTAAGCACAGCATATCCATTCATTAGCATATCTTCCCCACCCCTCACCCCAAAAAACTAACTTATTAGATAATATCTGTGTAGTTGTAGCCACTTTGTCCAATGACTCCATTTCGGTTTTGGCAGAAGTGTGGGAATGACATAGCCTAACATAATTCTCAGTATTCATCTTTGTCTTTTAGAATGAGTTTGAAATTTTTTTTTTTATTCTGTGATTTCCCTAGAAACAATATGGCACTGTTCTTCCCACCTTTGCCAGTAATGTAAATAAATCTGGGTTTGTGAAAAAATTTCCTCTTCTGTTTTGTCACTTAGTTATTTTCATGACATAAGTGTCATTTGTTTTTATTTCTGCCAAGTTGAGGATTTCATTAATTGTTACCTGATCAGCAAACATAAACTGTGATATGTGTACGTGCGTTTGTGTATTTCTGCGGTCATCCACCACACTGCAATGCAGACCTTCAACATGATACTTCATCTCTATTTCTTACACTTTGTTTACTGCATAATGGTATGCCACATACAAATTAACTGTTAATCCTATGCTAGGTATTTCAAAAAGTCACATCAATTCTGTATTTAATCCTTTTACTGGCATTTTGAAATCCTCTCCTTCAAGAGATCTGATGTAAAAGTATTATTTTTGTGGTTTAGATACTTAAAACCCTTTATTTCATAACTGCTCAGGATTTGGGGAACATCATGGCGGAGTGGACTTGTATAATATGCTTAAGTCCTGGTAAACTGCACTCTTTCTCCTACAGGAATGTTGGGGTGAAGGATGAGCCTATTGATATTTCTTCTGGTTCTGAAAGAAATCACATGTATAAATAGTGTCGATTAAAACCCCTGTCCTACAGTCATTCTAAAACAGCTGTGCTTTTCTTTAATATGCATTATGTCCTTGGACATGTTTCTTAACCACTTTGACCTTGGTTTCTTATCTCCGAAGTGGAGATAATATGACTCCTTACCTCCAAGTATTGCAAAAAGTATTGGTTTCAGGTCTATTTAGGGCCTACTACCCTCACTCGAGAAAGTCAGAAAGACTAATAGGGTGCATGTTTTAGCTTCCCCTAGCCATTTGGAGAGGTTAACCACAAAACCTGAATAAAAAAAAAAAAAAAGCAGGTATCAGAGATTCTTTGTTCTCTTGGCTCTTCAAGCTCAAAAGCAGGAAGGGAGCAGATAGGAACCACTTCCCCCGTGGCGGGGAAAAGAGGCTATCTCCCATTTCATGGTCTGTTGATGTATGTGGTTCTCTTGGTAATGATGGCTTGCATTGAGAGATTTCAGTGTTAGTACAGAGAAATACACGTACAATGGGATTGGCCAAAAGAGAAAAAGGTGTTAATCAGGTGTTTGGAACTTGTTTAAACATTAAATGGTGAAAAAGAATAGAGTTTGGTCTGTAATCCACTCATTATTGTTTTCTTTTCATTTAATCTATGTTATATGTGTAAAGAAGTAATTAACAACCTCCTATGTCACAGTGCACACTGTCTTACCTTAGTATCTCAGCTGACTAGTTCTATAGCTAGCATAAGTGTATAACACACATCATGGGATGAATAAATGAATGGCTAAATGAATGAGCATTATCTTATTGATATTACAGACAAATAATGGTCAAGATTATTTTTTGGCCAGATTATATCATTGTAAAATAGCACAAATAGTAAATGGTTGGAAAAAGAGTTCGGAGCGTAGTATATAGTATATAGTATTTGCACAATGAACTCTCAAGACATATCTGCTGAGTTGTTGAAAGGGGGACCTCCTAGTTGCTTTAGACTATTGAGCTAATCCTTAAGGGAAAGGCAGAGTATATTGACACACCTAAGAGAGACATCTTCCTAGGGAATTCTGTGATCCTCAGGTGTTATACATGAAGTAAGTGTTATACATGAAATTTTCCTTAAAAAATTAAATGAATTATAATTAATTTAAAACATTTTATATAGCCTTGAAAGAAATGAAAGTACCTTCAGTTCTGCGTAAAAGGAATGTTGAGAGGCGATCCCATCTGGTGTGCAATCACAGAAGAAATTTCAGAGGTTTGGAGTACATTCCTGCAGGGTTTTAATGATGGAAAATAAACACAAATAAATTTAAAATTGGACAGCTTAGAGTAAACAGGGGTTTGGCCTACATACCTAATTCTGAATATATGTTTTCATGTTTTTGATAAGTCAGAAATAGTTGGACTGTACAAAAATTTAATTTGGCTAAAGAAATAGAGGTTGAGTATATTAAATATTCTTATGTACTCTGTAGTTTTCACTCACAGAAATCCATCATTTAAAAATTGGCCACTCATCAATTTTATAGGATTAAGAATAACACGTGAAATAATATGTTAATTCATAAATGCTTGCTACACATTCGGGGTACTTTCGAGTATTATAATCCCTAAGAAGATTTTTAGAGAGAAAGATGAAGAATGTTTGATTGCAAATCTATTCATAATCTTGCTCAATCAGCAGTATTGCTACTAGAAACGCTACGAAGATCACAAAAAGTCTACTGAATTGCTGGAGTGTGACACAGCTGGTTGGTTATTTTGGGTTTCTTAATGCTTGCCCTGATTATGTGGCATTCAGCTAATTATATGACAAATATCTGACTCAACTACAGAGTAGTTAATTCACTGACCACATGTGGACACAATGTTAATCTTTCCTTCCAGTGAAAAATTAGACATAATTATGCCAAGGAAAATGAATATACTAGACTCCTACAGCTAGCACACATTATATTTTATGATGTGTCCCTCTGTCATGCTATTTTCAGTACCTCTATTTCCAACCCTCACAAAGCTTGTTTGGGCTATGCTTAGGTCATAAAAACTCTACAGTAAAGCTCATGTGAGTCAATTACTCTTTGATCTCGTGGTGTTCTTTTAGATAGCACTACAATCATTTACGATTCTTTGCATCATATACGTTGGTTTGTCTCTTAGATCAATACTGTTCTCCAGAAATATTCTTATGCTCTTAGTTTACTTTTGCTTCCTAGTGGAAAGTACCTGTCTTTCAACACCCAATTCCACTGATGAATCTCTTGTTAGTTCTTAAAAGACACGTGGCCAGACAGTTATGCTAAAGGAGCATGCTGAGTCAATCCTAAAAGTCAATCCTAAAATCCTAAAAAGTGTTAGCCAACATGGGGTAGAGGCGTTTTTAAATAAGTAATAAGAAAAAGTAATGAAAAGCGTAATGTAAGTGATTTTTTTTTCCTCCTGAAAAGATAATGTAGTAGAATGTTATTTTTGTTGGTTTAACTAGGTTGGCTGTGATTATTTTTACAGTTACAGAGAAAATGAAGTATAGATGTTATTTTTCTATTGTAGAAATTCTCTGAAAAGAATTGCTGAGAAATTGTTTTAGTGGAAAGATATATCATGTTAACTGTAACATTAACAAGTGTTGCTATTTTTACCTGAGGAAGGAGAAGTGTCTGTAATAGTGATGTTCAGAATTCGTTTTCCCCACAGTATCCAAATTCATCTTATAATTAACTTGGTTAGAATTTTAGATTATTTTTAAAGTTGGCATGGAGCACAGTTTTGGACTTGAAAAATTATCATGTCCTCAATCTTCCATGAATTCCCCAGTAAGATGTTCATTTTGGCTTCTGTTCACATGTAGCTATTTTCCAAAGCAGTCCCATTCATAGTACTCTTACTGTGATGGGAATGAATAATATCTAATCTCATATAGTACACAGATCATGTGTAGAGACAAATACTATATCATATGACATAGTGGGTATAATTAAATATATATAACTTGAAAAAATTGTTTCTAAATAATATGATGTGTTACTTGTTTTGTTTTGTTTTCTCTGAGGAGCTCGTCCTAAATAACATAGACTTTGCTTAATTGTATGAGATGTTTGTTGTGGTGGCTAAGTGTTGTCAGAGATCTACAAAGTAATAAGATCTATTAATTAAGAGAGATAAGGAAAGATATACAAGCCAGTATTTTTAACAGCAGAGCACACATTTCACTTTCTAATTAAATCTAACTTGTTCGAGAATTTAATTAAAGTGGCAAAGAACACAAGGAAGAATATTGCGAGAAACTTTCGTAACGCAGTCAAACCTGCAAAAATACAAAAAGAAGAAATCAGTTTATTTCCCCTTTTCTTTAGAGGCTGATATAAGGAAAGAAAAATAAATCGTGTGTGTGTATATATGTGTGTTTTCATTAAGGGGTAGATTCAATAGATTTAAATGATTTTTTCTAAAGTAGCAAACTCGTTTGTTACAAATCAGAATTTTCACTTATTAACTAATTAAAACTTGCCTTTTCTTTAAGGAAATTAAAATATTTTTAAGCTATCTTTTAAATTGAGTATCCAAAGGTCTGTGTGATAGAATCAAAGAAGCATCACAAATTTGTTGAAGAAAAAATGCAAGGTGCTTTTCAAAGCTCCCTTTCAGTATAAGAATGAAATCAGGTGCAAGCACTTGAGGCCCTGGAGCTTCAGTGGAAAGAACAGGACATCAGATTCTGTCCCTCCTCCACAAAGCACAAAGCATATGTGGCGTGTTATCAGGGAAAATAGGCATTTTGAAGATGTGCTCAAAAAGAACAGAAAGAGATTTGGTAGTAAGGGCTTTTCTGAATTATTTAATATCTCAAAAAGACATATTAAATGTGACAATTCCACTTTTCTAACTTTTCGTTCCTGTTTAGGGTGGTAGAGGGCAATTGCAAATATGTTTGTGGAAAATACTATAAGGAATTATACTTTCACTTGACCTCTGGATACAGAAAAGCCACCTTCACTTGGTTATGTTTATAAAATTGTTAAAATGACTTAAGCTTGACAAGTAATGCAGATTGGAACATCAAGTCTAATATGTTTTACTTACGTATAGAAGAGTATGTGGTTTCGATTGCCTACTGCATGGCAACTGAGCTTTTGTGAATTTACCATCATATATTCGCCTATTAGGAATTCATATCATGTGGTTTTATGAAGATAACAAACAGCAAAGAGTATTCTTAGACAACAGATTGAATTAATGTAAATGACAGTTTGAGCCCTATACCAGGAGAGCACATCATTATTGAAGACAATATTCCTGAGTATGTCGTAACTTACTGAAATATAATTTTACCAGGCAGATTATTTTTTTTCCCCCAACCTGGTGAGAAGAAAATGCTTGTTCCCCATTCTCTTTTTTATGCACCCCATTTTAGGAGTGAATGTTTCATATTTATTTTTCATTTGTCCATTAATTTTTTTCCTCTTCAGGTGTAATCTAGCCCCTGTGGTGGAGTTTGCTGCAGATGTGGGAACTAAATCAGATTTTATTACCATGAATCCATCAGTTGTACAAAGAGCATTTGGAGGCTTTCGGAATGAGAGTGACAGAGAAAAATTTGTGCATAGACTTTCCATGCTGAATGACAGTGTCCTTTGGATCCCTGCTTTCATGGTCAAAGGAGGAGAGAAGCACGTGGAGTGGGTTAATGCATTAATCCTTAAGAATAGACTGAAAGTGCGAACTGCCTATCCATCATTGAGACTTATTCATGCTGTCAGAGGGTAAGTGTCTGCAAAGGACCAGTCTGTCCTTGGCACAATGGAACATATAACTACACATTTTCCCTAGACAGGAGGGGGAGCCTCAGTAAAATCTCCCAATGGATATATGTTTCCACTTTCTCTATAATAGCTACTCTGTTCACCAACTTGAATTTTGTTTATGTACCATATTATTTTAGCTCACTCTCTTTCTTGAAAAAGCAAATATTTAAACTTGGTACTTATTTATGTCTGCTCATGAACAAACTACTGGTTTTTATGTTTTCCTGTGTTAAAGAGTAGTAAGGATTCATAGTAAAGTTGATGAATTTGGGATAAGAAAACTACCAGCAGAAGTGCTAAATGACTATTGGGTAATATTGTGTAAGCATAAATGTTAGATGTATTTAAGGAGCAATTAGGTCCCATCTGTAGTTAAGAGGCCTACCAGAGATAGAGAAGGCTGACCGAGATGATATGCCTTCATGCTCCCCCCACAAGTTCACAGATGCCATTTTTATGAATTAAGTCAACAATTACCTTTTATTAATACGAGCTTAGCTGTAAAACCTAAGAGATAGACTTTTATTTAAAAGTGGCAAGTGACCAAAAGGCCAAATTCAGTCATGCATATGTATAAATGTGTGAAATATGTAATACCAAGATAAGCAATAATGTATTTTATTGAATATCTACTGTCAGATATTGGACAGAAAAATGAAGAAGGCTGATCACTACTTTAAAGGAATACATAGGTTTTACAGTGGAAACAGATCCATACACAACTACCTAGGACATAAATGCCTGGTAAAGGGGTATATTTTCAGGAGTGTAGAATTTGTTCCTCGGGTTAGCAAAGAAGACTTAAAAATCTAACATTTAAACTAGACTTGAAGTAGTGATGGCGACAGAAAAAACCAAACAGAAGGGAATATTATTGCATTATTAGATTGAACTGAGACAAGGAAATAATTAAGCACATGATAAACTTATGAAATGAGGGAGTCCCTTGTGGAGCATTGGAATACGAAGTTGGAAAAATAACTTGTGATGTGGTTAGGAAAAGTATCAATTTTAGTTTGCATAAAGCACAGTTGTATGTGTGAATTTAGGAAAGTAAATCTTATAACAGCTGACTCTGCATGGCAAGAAGAGGTGCTAGAGGTGTGAAGACCAATTAGACTTTTTGATTCATTGCTCATAAGATGATAAAAATGTAGGGCAGAATCAGTGGCCATGGGAAGGAAGGGCAAGTTCAAGGGACCAATAAAGTAGAATGACTGGAAGTTCTAAAAGAAAAAAGGGTTTCCACACTCAGAGTTAAAAATAGTTTGCTTCATATACTGTAATTAGGACTGGCCTAAGGTGTTTTCGTTTTGTTTTGTTTTGTTATCATGATACTTTCCTTCTGGGATTTACCATTTCCTTGGTTAAGACTCAGGACAGTGTCTTGGATTGTGTTATTCTGCACACAATTAAATTGCATTCTTATAATTAGATCATGGTTATTCAACAGTCATTCTTTTGATGTTTGACATGAAGCTTCAACAAAGTAAGATAAAATACATTCATTTGGAGGATAAGTAATTTTTTTTTAATTGCAAAGATTCCTGGTAATTACAATCTGACTCCAAAGGGAAAAAAATGTGTTTTTAACAGGATAACTTTATAAAGCATTGTGCTAAGAACACATCTTATTATTGACTCCACATGTTAATGTTGAGTATCGTTTGAGTGTGAGAAAATTTTAAAGATAACGCTCTGTCTTGTTGTCTTACCTTACACACAGACACACTCTGAACATATACCTACACACGTCAGTGATAGCTTGTTAAGATTCAAAAACGAGTATTTTATAGTAAGTGCTCATCGATTATAGGAAACTACTAAAATTTAAGATTACTCTGATTTAGTACTATTTTTAATAAACTATTTTTAGAGCAGTTTTAGGTTCACAGCAAAATTGAGAGTGAGGGACAGAGACTTGCCATATACTCCCTGCCCCTCCACACATGCAGAGCCCCGTTATCAACATCTTGCACCACAGCTATACCTTGGTTACAACTGATGGACCTGCATTGACACATTATCACCCAAAGTCCGTAGTTTACAGCTCACTCTTAGTTTGTACATTCTGTGGGCTTTGACAGATGTATAACAACATGTATGCACCACGAGAGTATGGTACAGAGTAGTTTCGCGTTCCTAAAAGTCCTCTGTGTTCAGCCTATTCATCCGTACCTCCCCACTAACTCATGGCAAGAACTGTTTGTTTTTTTACTGTCTCTATTGTTTTGCCTTTTCTCGAATGTCATGTAGGAGGAAGCATACGGCATGTGGCCTTTTCAGATTGGCTTCTTGCACTTAGCAATAAGCACTTAAATTCCTCCATGTCTTTTCATGGCTTGATACTCATTCTCTTTAGTACTGAATACTATCCCATTGTCTGGATGTACCAGTTTATTTATTCAGTCACTCGTTGCCTCCAAATTTTGGCAATTATGAATACAGCTGTTATACACATCTGTGTGTGGATTTTGGGGTAGACATAGTTTTCAGCTCATCTGGGTTAGTACTATGGAGTATGATTGCTGGATTTATGATAGGAGTATGTTTAGTTTTGTAAGAAATTGCCAAACTGCTTCCCAAGGTGGTTGTACCATTTTATAGCGGGACAAGAGTTCCTGTTGCTCCACATCCTCAGCAGCTGGTGCTGTCAGTGTTCTGGATTGGGGCCATTCTAATAGTTATGTAGTGATATTTCATTGCTGTTTTAGTTTGCCCTTCTCTGATGACATAGGATGTAGGGCATCTTGTAGTTTGCATATTCGCCATCTTCATCTCTTCTTCAGTGAGATGTGTGTTGAGGTGTTCGGCGCATTTTTTAGTCAGGTTGTAGGTTTTCTTGATGCTGAGCTTTAAGAGGTTTTTGTATATCTTGGATAACACTCCTTTGTCATATATGTCTTTTGCAAATATTTTCTCCCCGTCTGTGGCTTGCGTTCTCATTCTCTTGAAAGTGTCTTTTTTCCAGAGCATAACTTTTTATTTTTAATGAAGTCCAGCTTATCTATTATTTCTTTCATGGGTCATGCCTTTGGTGATATATCTAAAAAGTCAATGCCAAACCCAAAGTTATCTAGATGTTCTTCTATGTTATTTTTTTTTTTTTTAGGATTTTATTTATTTATTCGAGAGAGACAGAGATAGTGACAGAGTGCACAAGCAGGGAGGAGAGGAAGAAGCAGGCTCCCCACTGAGCAAGGAACCCAATGCAGGACTCAATCCCAGGACCCGAGCCAAAGGAAGACACCTAACTCACTGAGCCACCCAGGCGCCCTATCTTCTAAGAGTTGTATAGATTTGCATTTCACATTTCGATCTATCATCTATTTTGAGTTAATTTCTGTGACAGATACAAGATCTCTGTCTAGTTTCTTTTCTTTATATGATTGTCTAGTTGTTCTGGCACCATCTGTTGAAAAGAATGTCTCTGGGGCACCTGTGAGGGACCACATCAGAGAACAGAAGCAAGGTTTCGGCACATGCATAGTCGGGTTCTCCTAGCAACCTCTGGCATAAGATGGCACTGGGAGACTCTTAAAAAAGAGAGAGAGAGAGAGAGACTATCTTTGCTCCATTATATTACATTTGCTTCTTTCTCAAACATCAGTTGACTATATTTATGTGTATCTATTTCTGGGCTCTTTACCTGTTCTGTTGATCTATTTGTCTATTCTTCACCAACATCATGTTGTCTTGCTAATGCTAGCTTTATAGCAAGTCTTGAAGTCAGGTGGTATCAGTCCTCTGACTTTCTTCTTCTCCATCAATATTGTGTTGACTTTCTGGTCTTTTGCCTCTTCATATAAGCGTTGGAATTGGTACTTTTGTTCCCTAAGTTGTATTTTATGTTTCTTCATTCACTATCAATACCAAAACACAAAATAAACGGTATGGTTCAAATGGAGCCCAATAAATTAGAATCCAGATAGAGTTGTACATGATTAACAACTGTGAATTCATACACGCTTTTTATAGACTTTCCTAAATAGAGAAAGTGCAGAGCCTTTTAATAACTAGTTCATCAATACTCTCCTTTTATGTTTCGCCTTATCCACTTTCCTTCCATAATCATTATAAACTGCTTCACAAATTCTTAAGCATTTTATTCCAAAGAGTAACAAGGTGAAACAAACTTCTGACCACTGATAAAGTTAATGGTATACTTTCTTTCGATTACTGTGCTTTAGCTATTTTTAACAAGACTTATTTTGAATTCTCCAGGAGGAATTTACCTTGCTACTTTACTGCTTACATATCTACACTCTCCCCCTCAAGTGACAAGTGATTGAATTCTAAAAACCGTGACCTAGGATATAAAAAGTAGCTCTAGAGTTAGTTGCCTTTCACTTCCAAATACATTGGAAATTTGTACATGTGGTATATGTGAAAAGTAATTTCGTTTATGGAATTAATGAAACGAACACATTAATGCATGTAATGTAGCATTTCCACGTAATGTTTGCACTCTGCAAAGCTACTGAAACTCTGAAAGAAAATAAGGAAGTATGAATGCTGATGAGACAGAGATTCACATGATATGAAAACAAGAGCAAACTCCCCAAAGATCTGTTCTTTAAGTATCTGTTTTACATCTCTCTGAAACACTGTGGTTAATAAAATTCAGGAAAATAGTTTAGAGATTTTCATAGCCTCTGTTGATTATTGGAGGTTGTTGTCTCTAATAAAAGGTTTGAGCACCTAGTACACATAGTTTAGTGTGCATATAATCACTGTGTTAAAATGTGAAGGGCCTTCCAAGTACTGCAATTACAGGTAGAAAGTTTAAGTGATTTGCAAAGCAAAAGGTTCTTGAACACAGTGAGAATCATTTAGATAGTTTTCATATTGCCAAGCTTCATGATTTAAACTTTTTTCCTTTCTGAAAATTGTGATGGCTTACTAACTTTAAACATCTATTTAAGTGTAGGATTTTTTTTAAAGCTCTAAAAATATAGCCATCAGTAGCAAAATTAAAAAGTCTTAGATTATGTTTTAATGAATGGTCATTCTTCCCAAGCCATATTAAATAAAATAGGAGGAAAAAATATAGGTAGATTCTAATTTTAAAACAGTATTACAAAATAGTGAAAGGGTAACCTAATGGGGACAAATAAAAGATATATTTACAAACTTAAGAGACTACGTGAATGTATTAATGTGGTTTGGGGTTGCAAACTTTTCATTGGTATTTCTTCAGAAGCTACACATGATTACATATTTTAATTATTTTGTAATTTTCATAAGACTTTAAGAATGAAGAGGGGAGTTTGAAACTTTACACTGACTGTTTAAACTTTAAAACTGACTACAAGATATAAAAAAAATCAAAGTTCTTTTTACACTTATAATAAAATTATCAACGGACAACCTACAATATCCTGAAGCAAACATCTAACCCAATGGCATAGTTTAAGATACAATTTTAAATTATAAGACATATCAAAATATTTTTTTAGAATTTTATTTATTTATTATTTTAGAGAGAGAGAGAAGGTGAATGCACGTGGGGGGGGTGAACAGAGGCAGAAGGAGAGAGAGAATCTCAAGTGGATTCTGCGCTGAGCATTGAGCCCGATATGGTGCCCAATCTCACAACCCTGAGATCATGACCTGAGCCGAAACCAAGAGTTGGATGCTTAACCAACTGAGCCACCCAGGCGCCCCTCAAAATATAGTTTTATAAAATCTTTAGTCTTAGCTGAAAAAACCCCATTTTTATAATTACTATGATTTGATTCATAATAGCCAAGTGTTGTTTTATTGACTGGAATGGTTATACTTGATTTTCTTATTTTTTAACATGGTGAGAAAAAAATCAACATGCAAAAAGTAGATCCTCAGTTCCACTACTAAGTGATAGATAATTTCTTAAGAATTCTTCAAGGGAAGTGATTAGATAGATAAATAAATGTATTTTAAAATGACGTTTTATATGCATAAACATGTTATACATAAATTGCTGTTTCTTCATTAGAATCATATGTAGTCTTCTGCCTCTTGGTGGTTTTTTTTTTTTATGTTGGTACTTTAGGAAGTTTGCTCTTTTAGTTCTCATCTCTATTATATCTTAATTCTTTTACCTGTATTCAGATGTTTATATTTAAGAGCATAATTGATTTAAACTTTAGATTTGCTTGCAATTATTCTAGAAAATACATTCAAACACTTGACATTTGAATCCTTTGCCCCCTGATGATTATTATGAAGCATTAAAATATTTAAGCCAAAAATTAAATATTCAAGTCTTAATTATTTTATAAATTTATATGATCCATTAGTTTTATTATTTTAATTCTACTATAATTAAAGTAATGTATCTGTCCTATTTTGTCATTGCACCCTAATTGTTTTAATATCAATATTCATACAATAGGAACTATACTCTCGTTAAATTGATAAACACTTTGTATTAATCAAGATTAACACTTAGATTAAGGATTCGCTGGTCATTATTGAGATTAATAAAAGTACGTAATGCTCTATGTGTTAGCAATTCTAAAGTTATCCAACAATTCTGTAAAACAACATCTTCACCAAAATGATTTTTAAGAGAAAGATACATTCAGTTCATGTAGATTTTTTAAATTTTTTTATGAGTTCTACTTATGACTTTTGTTCTTTATCTTTTAGTGGGGAATACATATGCTATCCTTATATTTGACAAATCTTCCGAATGTTTCTTACTTAAAGGATAATTTAACAACTACAAAAGAAATGTACAAGTGTGAGGTAAAATGACTACATGACTGCTTTAAATTTGCTTGGAATTAAGAATTTTCATTGGAAATGGTCTATAACAGTGTTTCTCAAATTGGAGTTCACAGATCTATTTTGCAGGTTCTGAGAAAATGTTCTTAATCTCTTTAAAACTTGTCTCTACATTGATCCAAACTGAGAACACTGGCTTAGAGAATTTTTAAGAATTTTTTAGGAATTTGATATACAAGGTAGGTCAAAATAAAATTTCAGTTCTGTCTATGGATAGACTATTTACATCCTTCAGGCTCAAATTTGTATCCTTTAAAAAGTGGGTATTAACATAAATAATCATTTAGACTCTTTTTGGTGCTGGAGGTTCATTGGTTTTTGTACTTTAATTGTTCTTACTCAAGTGAATATTCAAAGCACCATGATACAGATTTGTACTTAATTTTTACAAACATCCTCAGGATGTCTTAACTTAAACAAAAAGCTTCATTTAAACTTTGATCATCGTGATCATTGAGGTAGCTTACTAAAGTACTCCTGCTTCAAAGTCACTTCTTTTGGAATTTAAATATTCTTTATATTTTTCAAGACCATAATTAAGCTAACACACCCTCATCTGAAAGTTTCCTTTTGCTGGTAAAAGATACACACACATGCACACACACACAAACACGTATACACACATATACACATAGGTAGGTAGGTAGGTAGGTAGGTAGGTAGGTAGGTAGATGATAGGGAAGGTAAAGGTATATATGTTTGTTAGGGAGCCATTTAGCCTATTGAGTTTATTCTTTCTTTAAATTTCTAAAATTACTAAACTTTTAAGAAAGCATAGCTCTTTCTATAAATGCAAATAATGTACAATTATTTCTGGAGTGGTGTTTGTATGTTGTATACAGGAAAAATTAAAGTAATACACAAATGCTGTACATACACACAACATATAACAACATTAAATATAGTATTAATATTTTATATACACTTACAAAGTATGTAATATACAATATAATACACTATTATAAGTAAGCATATAACATATGATACACTAATAGTATACCATGCAAATTGCTTTGCTAGACGTTTTGCCTGTCAAACACAGTACCGATAATACACTGGCTTTGCTTATGATGATGATTCGTGTTGATTCATGTTCAACTTGTCATCACTTAGATTTTCGAAAATTCATTTGGTTTTGCCATTGTTTAATATATAGCAGGAGTTTCCCACTTTCTATTTATTTTGTTGGTATTTATTGTGTTATCTTCAATTTATTCTTAGTAATTTCATCTTGTGTTGGGAGGATAAGTATTCTTTTCCATTGTTACTGTAAGTGACTAAAAAACTTTTGAATTATTTCCTCTTACTCAGAATATAAGATGATATTCTAATTAATTTGCATATTTCATGAACAATATACTTATTTCTTCATTTTTGTCATTAAATAAAATTATGTTTAACAATGGAATATCACTTAATATACCCTCTTAAGTTTCGCAGGCTTTTGCTGGATCAGTGAGGCTTTTCTTTTGGGATAGGCTTTTCTTTTGGCACGCAACCCCTTAAACTAGCAGGTTGTGAGTACTTCATTCACAATTTAATAATCAAGGCTATAATTTCTAGCTTGTAGATTTAAATGTAGGAAGGAATAACAAGCCTTGCAGAAATCAAATCAAGTGACATCTCTAGTTCACCTCTTATCTGTGTGGTTGTCATTCTGTTCTAAATATTTCATTAGTCGAGTATATCTATCTTTTTATTTACTTATTTTTATTTATTTTAGAGAGAGAAAGAGTGCTAATGCAGGGAGGGCTAGATGGGGAGGGGCAGAGGGGGACAGAGAGAGACAGGCAGGCTCTGTGCTCACAGTGTGTGGATCCCAACCTGGGGGCTGGATCCCAGGACCCTGAAATCTTGATGTGAGCTGAAATCAAGAGTCAGATGCTAACCAACTGAGCAGGCCAGGCATCTCAAAGTATATCTTTCTATTAAAACAAAAGCACACATTAGTTGCTTTGTTAAATGTATGATTTTTTTGCCTTGATTTTTTTTATTTGAATATAGTTGATACACAGTTACATTAGTTTCCATGTACAACATAGCAATTCTACTTCTCTGTAGTTATGCAATGCTCACCAGAAATGTAGCTCCCACCTGTCACCACACAACACTATTACAGTATCATTCACTATGCTGTGCCATTTGTTCCTGTGGCTTATTCATTCCATAATGGGATGCCTGTATTTGCCACTCCCCTTCACCCATTCTGTCCATCCACCCACTCCCTTCCTCTCTGGCAGCCATGAGTTTGTTCTTTCTGTTTATAGGTCTGATTCTACTTTTTGTTTGTTCATTCATTGTTTTTCTTAGATGTTTTTCTTAGATGTTGCATATAAGTGAAATCATATGATGTTTATCTTTGCTAGTCTGGCTTATTTCATTTAGCATAATACTCTCCAGGTCCATCCATGTTGTTGCAAACGGCACAATCTCATCCTTTTCATGTCTGCGTAGTATTCCATTGTATATATAACAATGTATGATTTTTAATATGGTTCTTAACAAATAAACAGATTGTGTCTTCACACATCTTTGAGCATCAACTTTTTTTTTCCAGTTTTAAGACTAACACAAAATTACCATTTCTTGGATGTTAGTTACTGCACTCATCTTTCAGATATGAAAATCTTTCAATTTTAAATGAGTGTGAGGATAAAAGGCTATATAAAATTAAGGTAACCCTCTGCAGGTTAAATTCTTGTGAATTGCATGAGCTTGCAGAATTTGAATTAGACCAGGCTCCCAATAGAGCCTTCAATAAAAGTAGAGACTAAAATAGACCTTTGGTTCATCATTGTTATTCAAATGGATTGTTTTGGAATATTGGACCAAGTCAAAGTCACACAAGGAAAAGTAATTAAAAAATACAACTTTGAAGATCATGACATTCACTCCAAATTCTTTCTACAAACGGCTTACTTGTTTTAAATTTAGTCTTATGCCAAAAACATTTCCAAATTGTTTCTGTTTTGACCAATGAGCAACACAGCTGTAATATTTCTTTAAAAAAACACGCATCTTTCTTTAATGTTTTTGGGTAGCTAGACTACTGCATTTAGGTATTTTAAACTTCATGATATTTCCATGATGGAGTATTTCTTCCCTTGCTGGGGATGCTGATATTTACCTTCTGGTGCTGCAGTGTTTCCTGAAATCATAATCCAGTTACCCTTGTGTCACAGTATTATTTCCTAGCAGCTCCTGTCATTTATATTTCATTGTGGAATGTGAACATATAAAGGGCAAATATCTGAGAAATCATTCACAGGTGTATGGCTCAAAAAAGAAGCTATTGGAAGCACAGCTGATAGGCGGCTGCCCTTGGTCAACCTACTTCCCAATTCTTGGTTCTTTCTCACTGAGACTAATAAGTTCTGCAAAGTATCTAGAATGGCTTTTGACCAGTGGGGAAGCCTTCATGGCAATCAGTGACAGTGACATATCCTAATTTTTTTTTCTGTTGGTATGCATTTTGTTCTTTTCTCCTTCTGAATCAATTTTATTCGTTTTTCAAGTCTCAGTTTAAAGGTAAGTTCCAGTTGGACACAATTCCTCACTCCTGTCCCTTTCTCAGAGATTGACATGGGTATCTTTTCTCTATTCTCTTTATAAAGGATTTAGGTCTCTAATAGAACAGTAATCAGAAAGTATTATTACTGTTCATTTGGTTCTCTATGTTGTCAATCTCATAAGTGCAAAGACTGATTTATCTATCTCTTTGTAAAACTAAGGAAAAGGATGAAAGGCCTGTATTCATTATGGTGGAGGCTGGGGCACAGGTGCAAAGATATAGAGAATGGAGTCATGAAAAAGGGCAAAGTTGTATTGAAGAAAGACTTCGAAGTCTGATTCAGGGTTAGTTCTTTAGAGCAATCAAAGAAGCAGGGCAGCAAGCTGGACAGAGGAAACAATTTTTTTTATCAGTCTGGGTACCACTGGAAATCCTTTTTACCATTTAGCTTATGTGGAAACAGAGGATAACCATGCCAATAAGGAAGGCTTGAATCTCAATAGAGATATCTTACCTTCCCAGCAACTTAATTAATCAGCTGGTATAGATCAAGAACCAACTTGCACCCAGTACCCACAGAATTGTAAATCAATGCTTACTAGATTGTACCTGCCTAAGGTATTGTTAGAATGAAAATGTAAGACTAAGTTCTGATTTAAAAATAAATGAACCATAATAATGAAGTGAGACACTTGGGAACATCCAGAATGAACATCTATAAATTCATCCTGGCCACCTGAGAAAGTTGCCTTAGTTCCATAATTTGGTAACTTAGTAACTTACAGTTATTTCCTATCTTGAGCATTATCTTTCAAAATCTGTATAAATACATGTATATGATTTTTTAAAATGTTAATTTATTATAGTGTTTCCTAGAGGAAAAATGGCTATTTTAAATGCTTTAGCCAAGGAAATAAATTGATTTTCATCATTTTTTTGATTCCAAGACTGAAATTTAGTATTCAGAACAAATGTTTATACTGCTATATTTAAGAGCTACGGGAAAAATTCATAAATTTCACAAGTTATATTCATTACATGCTTTTGGCTGTTTATTGCCTTTCTACTTTCAAGACCCAATCCTGTAACAAGTGGTAGAAAGTATATAAATAACCTTAGAAATTCCCTTGTTTCTCTGACCTCTCAGGAAAAAAAAAAAAAAAAAAGAGGAACACTGATCAATATGCAAACTATGTATTGAATTAATCTGCATAAAGCTATTCTAATATAAGTTCAGGTGACTGGGAATTTATTACATTTGGAGATTTTTTATATACACTAAAATAATTCTGAATTTAAAATAAAAAGCAAATATATAATAATGAAATTTTAAGCAGTAAGCATGACTAGATACTGAGTTTGCCAAGAAAGGTTATTGAATCAACTACTCCATAAAGCTTTAAAAAAATTTTGTCGTTTCTTACTTCCATAGAATAACTTAGATGTGGTTTAGCTTGAAGAGAATACTTTCGATTGGGTGTTTCCATAGGATTGATCATAGTCAATCAACTAACTCTGTCTCCTAATATGGTTGCTTAGATGATCGCAGTCTCAGGCTACAATTTCCAAATTATGGCTTAGATATCTGAAATGCCAGCTGGTACCAAGATACCAGTAATATATGAGAAGAGCATAAGGCAAAAGACTTGGGACTTGGATACTAGAATTTTCATGTAGGAAATAAGTTATTGACAGAGTCTGTCACATATTTCAAAGGCCCATGTGACAGCATACCGTGATCCCTTCTGGCAAGAGATCAAGGAGAAGGTCATCTCTCCTTTTTCTCTCTTCTCAACAGCCTTACCCCAAATCATTTAAAAATCTGGGGAGTGAGTAAGCATACTGTACCAGAATAAGGGCTTTGACTATATAAAATATTTTAAAAGTCCTTTTAACAATTCCTTTTAGTTATGGGTTATATAAAAACCAAAAGTTGGAAAGCATGTTGGAGCAGGCTAGAAATTCTATTTTCTACAGGTTCACAGTTGGAGCCATATACCTGGGATTGACTTCTCGTAAATAAGACATTTACATTTTCACAATCCATAGATGAAATAAGCCAAGGAAAACATTCAGAGAGACAAGAGAAAGAGCAAAATTATAGACCCCTAGTAAAAACCAGTATTCAGTGGTAGGAAGGGAAACCACACTGCAGCTGTCAGTCTGATAATTCTACCAGCTTGCCCTCACCAACGCACATCCCAAACAGCCAAGGGCTATTCTCTGTCCCCCACTAATATGCTGAATGATGTTCCTTTTATGCATTAATAAATGAATGTGCTCTACCTTCAAGATAGGGCTTGTGGTTCAATATGATTTTCTGAAGACTATATTTCAACACAATATATTTGTTGACATATGTGGGAAATAGTGTTCAATAGTTTGAGAACCAATCAAATCACATTATATAAGTTGTAAATTCTTACGCTTCTTTTCAGTGTTCATTGTCACACTTATTTCCTCCAATTGGGGGAGACTGGTGCTGTCACTTCAGGGGTCTAAATGAAAGTAAAATCCTGAAGTATTTTCTCAGTTCTTGAGAGAAGATCATTTCTACCATATCTTAAGAACTTCAGCCTTCTGTATGTTGTACACCTAAAACAAATATAGTATTGTATATTAACTATACTGAAATTAAAATTAAAAACTTACTAAAAAAAAAAAAGAAGTCAAACAACAACAACAATAAGAAAACTTTAGTGTTCTAATGCACCATTGTTACTCCTTGTCAGTACCTTAGAGTCCCGCCTAGATAGTAGAATTTTTAAATGTGCCATGAAGGCTTTCTCATTCCTTAAAAGACCTTACTTCTATATAGTTTGAACAATTTTAGTTTTGATAAGACATAACCACCTAAATTTCAGGAGAGAGGATAAAGTAACTGAAACAGTAAGGTATATAAAACTGAGAGCTAATTCTTACCGAATGGCAAATAATTTGTTGGGAATAAAGGAAGTAATTAATCATAAAGGCCCAATGAATAGACTTGGGAAATTGGGGGAATAAGAAGTGGAAAAGATGTGGGTGCAGCAGTCCTGGTGATTTCTGTCCTCCTGTTGCTCCTTACTCTGCATCTTTATCCAGCTGGATCATGAAGTTGGGCATTGCAATTAAGGTCAGCACCAAAAACTTGCCAGTGACAAGTCACTGCTCTGTTAGTGGGTAAATGCCTGCTGCTTTCTTGTTTTCACGTGAGTTTGTACCAGACCTCATTACCTCAGCAATGGGATTACTTAGCTCTATTTACTGATTAAGTTTTTCTGGACAGAATATCAGTCAAATGCTTTTTATGAAGAACTCATTTACAGTCACTTGATTCTATCCTGCCTCCTCTTTTGTCCCCCAAACCGTCATCCAATGACCATGTTGGTTGTCAAACAGAATGCGTTACAGAGAGAGAATGGGCTGGCGGTTGCTACCTCATCATTAATTTCTTTCCAAGAATAAATTGGTTTTCTTTCAGGCAGTATACATTTTCATTGTCAACACCAAATTGTTGTCATAATAAAAGTATGGTTCATGTTGCTTGTCCCATTCTCTCATCCCTCATTTGAAACACACTCATGAAGGAAATATTGCCCTTTGATGTCACTCTAGGGATAGTAAAAGCAGTAGAAGCATCCAATTGTCCTTCTGTATAAAATAACATCATAAAGTGATAGTATAATAAAGGAATTAGGAATTCTTGGGTGCTTGGATGATATAGATTCTGTTGAATGAATTACATAGATTGAGTTTCCTTGGCCTTTGTAACATTTCAGAGAAATTTGCCAAAATTAATTAAGCTGCAGTACCAAATAACTGAGTTCAGATTTAGAACTTCCTTGTTTCAGATATCCAATGATATTTGTGCCAGTTAAAAACTTGGACAAAATTAAATAGCTAAAACAATCATGTGATATCCAGATATTCTTTCCATAATCTAAAATACAAGGGATTCTATATTACACTGTTTTTGATAACTCGGTTTAATAGCAACTCCTTTTTTTCTTTTCCTTTCGCCCAGTGGCTCTTACTTAAAGTAAAATTATTACCTGCAGCTAAAGTTATGACTTTACGTTTTATCCCATTTATCTTATTCTTCTCAATAGAACTCTGTAAACTTCCTGCAGAAATTATTTTATAGCCATGTATAAATTTTTACAATGTGACAAGCTGATCTTACATTAAAATATATTTTTTTCAGTAGTGCTTGAGAAAATTGTACAGTCTTCTAAATGTTAGTATCATTTTAAAACAATAAAAATTAAAGAAACAATGTTGGGGTAGGTTGTAGGCATCTTCCTAAAACTCTTTGTTTTTGCTTAATAGTCATCATTAAAAAAAAAAATAAAAGAACTTGATACTTTGTAGAATCCGTATGTGTTGTAATCAATCCATCAGCAGATTCCCATTAATAAAAGTCACTACTAGAAAGAATCAGTGCTGCTAAACACATTTTGTAGTTTCTTCAGCTGGCAAAATTTTCTCTGTTTCTTTTTTCTCTAGACCAGATGCCTACAACAAAATTGCTGTCAGTTTCAAAATTAGTAAGCTGATTATTTTACAGAAAATAATTAACACAGAATATGTTTCATACAAATATTGTAGTAATACACATGGCACTCCTATTAGACAGAATAAAAACCAAATACAGAATTTTTCATTAAAAAAGTTTTTATTGAAGCAGCAAAGTACTTTAAATCACATAATTCCACATTTGGCAAAAATGAATAAGTGTGTTTCTGCACATTCACTTCTCTGGCAACATTTATAGAGTTCATCCTGTGCCAGGGGCTGGGCTAGGTCTGGGGCTGTGAAGAAGACAACAAAGCAGGGGCTTCCTTAAGGGGTGGAAATGCCACCTCTGTAGTCCAGAGGTCCACCTTTATGTAAGGAAGGGCAAGGTAATTGGGGATGTTAGCCCAGGGAATTTGGCAAATGCTTGGAATACCTGCAATGGGATATGTGAGTGAGGTCAGTGAGTAGAGATACACAAAAGAGTTTCCAAGCAGGATTAAAGGTCGACTGAGAGTATAAATCAAGAATTCACAGTACTGCCTATTTTTAAGGTGTATCAGCATTATCTACCAAAAAACAGTCCTTTTTTGAAAGACCTAAATATAATGACTCCAATACCTATGACTTGATTAAGAAAAAAAAATGTTAATCAGAGTCTGGTTTACAAAAAGCTTCAGGATCAGAACAATGCTTCTACATGCCAAAATTTATTCTAGAAAAGGATGGAAGTTGATAAAAGGAAACAGTTATACAGCTACTGAAATGAGTAACCTGTTTAGAAATAATTCAGAGTGACAGAACAAAATTATGTTCAAATAGATTTATGAATCTCTCTTCTTTCTCCACCATGTATATGGTGGATTTGACGTTTCCCTTAATCCATTTTTCTCATTTAACTTGGTGTGCACAGGAAGTAGGTCCTTGGATTTCTCACAGTGTGTGAGACACTGAATATGACAATGAAGAGGCATATTGTGATGGCAAATAGATTATGTGGAGGGCAGGGATTTACTGGAGAATAGAACAAGAAGCAGCAATTGTGAAAGAAAAAGGTGACGCACTGGAGAATCGATCTTCATTTTGTTTTATTTTTTGGATCTATGTAATAGGAAAACTTTGGAGATTGGTTTTCTTATATCCTTAAGTAACCCAGCAGAAGAATGTTACAAGAGCAAATGAGGCTGATCCACCGCAAAGAGACCCAAAGACAGATAAACTATTCAATAGGATAGTGCCCTGACTGGTCAGGAGCTGATGGAAGCATGACGTTTCCTCTGTGGTAGTTACAGTGTTATGAAATAACTTTGCATTGCCCAAGCATTGTGACTCATGATGAAATGAACTGCTTGGGGAATTTGACATCCCTCCTCAATGTTCTGGACCTTTTAACACTTAGGTTTGATTGGGGACTTTCTAACCAAACTGATTTGATGATGATGTTACGAAACATCTCCATAACGTGTGCTTTATTCCATTACAGTAACACACTGAAACATGTTTTGTAGTTTCTTTGAAAATCCCCTGTCTTTTACCCTAAAGGAAACTCTGTATTTGCCATATATTTATATATTTTCACCAAACAGTTGTACCTTCTGCTTTGGATTTCTTTAGAAATAACACTATGATCCTCCCTAAAATAAGTAGAAAATATTTGAAAATGTTGGGAAAAAGTATGAGGAAATTCATAACTGCTTAGAAAAACCTAAAGCCATTTGAAAATCATTGAAAATTCTTATTTCATGCATCAGACAATTTTTCTGTGTGTCACTAATAAAACCATAATAACATAAAAGTAAAGGACTAGGAATATTTAAAAACAAATTTTAGGTGTAGTGAAAATATTTAAATGGTATGATTATCATAAAAAATATATAAATATATTCCATTGTGTATATATAGATATATACCACATCTTCTTTATCCATTCATTAGTTCATGGACAGGGAGGTGAGTGGGGGAGGGGCAAATAGGTAATGGGGATTAAGAGAGGGTGCTTGCGATGAGCACCAGGTGTTGCATGGAAGTGTTGAATCACTAAGTTGTACACCTGAAACTAATATTACACTATATGTTAACTAGCTGGAATTTAAATAAAAGCTTGGAGAAAAAAAAGTATGTAAATATATTATCCATAGCTAATTAATATGTATTGATTTAGTGATCCTTTGATATAAACTAGTTAAACCTTTCCTTTTACAGAGCAGGTATTAACACCCAGAGTCCCATCTAATGAGATACTCAGTGGCAGAGACGGAATCACTGATTCTAGGAGCAGCTCACTTTCCACCAATATCTCCATAAAAGAGTGTAGCTTTATATGATTATGACCGTTTTTGTGCCATTTTGTAATTCCTTTTTGATGTATTATTTCCAATATAATAATACCTATTAATTTATATAGCCTTGTACTCTTTGCCAAAGTTATATTCAGAAAGTGAATGCATTCCTATTTATATAACTTATCACAGATCTTGAGCTGTTTCTGGCTTGTGTTTCCTGGCCAGAGATAAAAAGATTATTTTTCATAAACAAGAAGAGGAAACACCTAAATAAACTGTCTATCTAGCTAAGGATTTATATTGCAACTTCAAACACAAGTTTTAAGTAATTCTAAAATAGAATCCCATTTTTTTTTTTCAACTCAAAAAGAGATAACATGAATCCTATAGCTGAGCTCTGAGCATTTCATTATATTTAAGTTCATTTATCTGCTTAGGCTTTCAGCTGACATCTGCAGAGCAAAATCAAATCTCTTCTAGAAAATTGATTGATCGTGTGCCATATTATTTGTGAAGCTCATGCCATCTAAATTTGAATTATCTTATTTTAAATAAAATTTGAAACACATTAAAGAACTTTAAAATATGTATTTGGCTAGAGAACAAGTGAAATCTGTATCAAAACTAAGTATCAATTCTTGCAAATTTTAAGTTGGTGAAAGTTTAGAGGACTATATAATATGTTTTTAGAGAAAGCTTTGTCAAGATGGTTTAAATAATTTTTCTGGGAAGTTCAGTGTGGACAACACCGTGTTAGGATCAGAGCGTTGCTGTTTCACGATTTGCTGAAATTACCTAGTGATAATCTTTTCTATTGTGCATATTTATTATCCTATACAAAGTAAATATGCATAAAGATATACCTGAGAAAAGTGCCAGAGAATATATTCTAAGTAACTACAATGTTGACGATTTATACTTGAGTCTCTGGACTCAAATTTTTCATATTAAGCCTTTATTTTAAGTTTACATTAAACAAATTGCCTTCTAGATACATAACCAGTGACTTGTAGTACTTTGACTTTAATTCAATGTTTAATTTAATGGATTCTTTTTCTCTGGTGCTCCCTGTTACTAACTCCCTCAGTCACTAATGTTTGGACTGGAGTGAGAAAAGTCTAACTTAGATATCACTTCAGGACAACACAGATTTTTAAAATAATGTTTTGTAGTGTTCATTTGGCACTTATTTGTTAGCAGCAGTATCTGTAATATAACCTTGGTCTTTATTAAAATCCCTAATTTCTTTCACTTCTCTTGTAGAAACACCCTATTGTTATTTCTGTTCCTCTTCCTGATTATAGAATGCGGGTAGCAAACTGATGACTAACAATTTGATGACTAACAAAATAAATTTTGATTTCCAGTCTACTGACCTGTGTGTAACAACACAGACACTTAAAAATGAAATTTGTTGCCAACATTTAATAACCATTAGCTTTCACACAAAAATTTCATTTTTTTTTTTTTTGGTTCTTTAAAAAATAAGAAGATCTGACAGCCTTTATTCATGCTAGCTATGAGCCACAGCTCAGTTGTTCTGTGTGCAATAGTCTGGGCATTGTTAGCCAGTTCTTCAGAAGCTACATAACCCTTGGTCTTGTCTGTTCTGACAGTCAGCCTGATTCACTCATCCTGGTTCTGCTTTTTCCAGCTCTTGACCATTAGTTTCATTATTCTACATTTTGGGAGGAGAATGAGGTATAAACATGGATGGTAATTGATTCAGACAGTCTTAGAACTGGAGAAGACTTTGCATGTCTTTGAATAAAAAAATCTCATTAAACATAATGACACTAAAGCATATTTGGGCAGGTTTAAGTGATGTCCGCAGACTCTAAGCAACTTGGCCTCAACCATACATCGTTTGACACCAAATGTCCTGCTCTTTTCAGTAGTTTAAGAAATTGATTGTGAAATAGTTGTAGAAAATTACACAGTATTTCACCGACAGATTCATTTCAAGCAGTGTGGCTAATAACTGTTTAAGAATCGGCTCTCAGGGAAAACAAACAAACCTCGATTATAGCAGTTGCTGATTTCCATAATGTAAATACTGACACCATGTCCAATTTCAAGCTACTGAGGAGATGTCAACCACCTTATAAAATTCAAGAAGATTTAACATAATCTTTGTGAATCAATGGCCTTTGTGAATCAATAAGAGCCAGTTCCAGCCCACCAGACTAAATGTGTGATTCAAGGAGATTCTTAGGTATCTTACAGAGAAATGCAAGCCATTAACATAGAGGATTATTAAATAAGATCTTTTCTATTACACTGGTAACTCTATCAGAAATGTCTATCTCATTTATTAGAATATTTTCTTTTTATTACATCTTTTCACAGTTTGGATTGGCTAATGAAAATGCACTGACATCAGTGACATATATAAAAGCAAAATCAATAACTTTTATATAATTCATATTTTTCATTTACTGTACTAATCAAAATAAGCATACACTATGGATATTTTATATAATAATCCCTAAAGTGGAGTCTCTGAATGTTACTGACTACAGAAAAATCACTCAAATTCTTTGCCCTGCTATTGAGTTTGGCCTGGCTAAACGCTTTTGAATAGCTTTTGGATTTTATGACGTCTGTCAGAAATAAATATTTACTTTAAATATATTATTATTGACCTATACATTCATCATTTTTCCAAAATATAAGAACTCCTTATCTTATTAAGAATACTTATGGCAAATGTCTTATATTCTGATTTCTCTATTATAAATGCCTAAAACCTTTTTTTCAGGAAAAATGTTTCCATGTTATTCTAGAAACTTGGTAGTTTGCTATTGATTCTTGTAGGTAAGAAACATTATGGAAAATTTTGATCTCCCAACTATTTAACCAAAAAACCAAATGTTGTTAGGAAAAGTGATAGTAACTTACTTATCTGAGAAAGTAAAATATATTAAGTTGTTTCCTATAGTAATAACTAAATATATAGGAAGAAAAAATAATTTTTGGTAAAAGTTTTATACAGAAAACAAGTTTCAATACTTGATAATACATGATTAAAACATTATAATAAATATATATGTATGTATACAAAATATTATAACAAATATATATATATTTGTATATGTGCATGTGTGTCCCAGTTAACGTGCATCCAATTCTACATCTAATTCCAGTACCCTAGTGCAGTATTTTGTTGAAGTAATTATCAATACAGAGTAAGATTCATTTCTAAATAGAAAAAAAAATATGTGTGCAAAGTAGCAGTTCAGGTTTTTAGAAAAAATATTCATTTCACTTGTGATATGTTATTATAACTCTCAGGGATCAATTTCAGACATGTTTTAAGTTAAAAAAACTGAAATACTGTTTTGGCTTCATTCCATAAAAAATAAGTTTCTCAGCAGCAAGAGAATCAGAACCTTTTACAATACTTGAGATCGTACATTGTTCACATTACTCTATTTTCTAGCAGTTTTAATCTTATAATTGAAGACAATGATTTTGTCAAAAAAACTGATTTTATAGAGCTGTTTTGGCAAAATAAAATAGTGGATGTTTCATCTTAAATCTCTTAAACTCCTTCCCATAGTTGAACATGGTTCTACTGCAACCATCACATCTGAAATATTTTACCCGTCTTGCAAGAAGATGGCTTGCCCAGAGCCACAGAATTATTAACTGTTACAGATGGTGAATCTGTGCCATTTGTGTCCATTAATTTTCTTCTCCGGTTGAAAGAAGGAATAAGGAAACAGGCGAATGTAACATTTAATTTAGGGAAAGTGAGGAAAGATAAGATTTGGGTATAAACATTCAAATACTAGTGAAAGGTTGCTGCTACTCACAGGACCTGGGACCCTTACTTACTTTATTTATTGACTGAGAAAAGACTGGCAAAATGGAAGAACGTGTGTGTGTGTGTGTGTGTGTGTGCGCGCGTTGCACTGGGAAAATCACTTGGAACAGTTGTTGAATTCTGTCCTCTATTATTATTTACAGTTTTTCACCCATAATATATAATAAATTATCTCTTTTACTCAATTGTCTGGAGAAGGTTAGGACTTTGAGTTTGGGGTGAGTGTACGAAAAATACAGTAAGAGAAAGTAAAATAGTCTGTGTTTTAGGACTCTAAAACTGTCCTCAAGAATGTAAGAGAGGAAATGGATGCATAAGACTAAGATATTTATTGGCTAATTATTTAATGTGTTTTCACAAAATTTAAAGAGAAAAAGGGTGGTAGGGAAAATAAAGCTGCAGGAATCTAGCTAGCCAGCTTGCTAGCGACCTATTGACCGAGCTATCTATCCATCATCTGTCATTTGTCTTTTTTTCTTTCTTTGTAAGCCGATTCAACGCTGACTCTCCAAGGCACCTCTGATGTTTATGATGACTCAGATTTTACAAGTGGAAAGTAGAGCTAATAATCAGAATAGTTTCATATTTCCCTCAGCTTTATGGTTTGTGTGTGTGTGTGTGTGTCTGTGTGTGTGTGTCTGTGTGTGTTTCGGCACTAACGAGAAAATTCCCTAGACTTCTTTAGAGCGTCTATGAGTAAAGTCAATAGTGATAATAACTGGCATGGGAGTATTTTTACCTGGAATTGGAAAGAAAGTCTCCAAAGTATTTCATTTAAATGTTAGCACAGAGCAGTTTTCTCTGATGGATTTTATTATTTTCTAAGCATCAGCATTATTTCTGCCAAATCTAGGTAAAAATAGAATCTGGAGATGATAAATTACTTTTCTAGGGTGTTTTCTTCTAATTATGAGTAGTTCAAGTTGATTGGCTAAATTAGTTTTTATTTCTAAAAATTATTTGACCCCCTCAAATATATGGAACGATCACTTTGGTTTGACAAGTGAAAGTCAACATGGGGTTTCACACTTGCCATAGAAAACTAGAAGTTGTTTAATCCCAGGTGACATTCAGTAAGATGTACTATATATTTAACTGAGAAAAGCATGTTAACCTTCTTTATTACATTTTAGAATATTTCTACTTCTCTGGGTTTTTTAAAATTAGTTAATGTAACACAGCTAATCTCAGAAAAATACTCTAGAAAATTATAAAATGGAGTAGTGGATCTTCAGTCATATTTTACTTTTTAGTAATTTAATTTTAAGATTTGAAATTAATGTAATGCCAGCTAAAAAGGGCATAACCAAATTAATAGTATTAAATACCTACATTCCACTGATGTTTATCTTTCCATTCTGGTGAATAGTAATAATGGATGAATATGTCTAATGAATCCCCAAAAGGAGAAATACCTCCATTCCAAACCTGAAGATTTATCAGCTCTGTATCAGTTGTTGGTAAATTTCTATTGTCTTTTACTATTTCTTAAATACTAATTGGCGGATATAGTATCCAACACAACTTTTTCCATGTTAAACTTCATTTTAAACTTTTCACAAGTGACAAGTATAATTGTGATGACAAATTTGGTATGAATGAATATGAAACTTATTTCAACTACCAGTAATACCAATACTACAGAAAGCAAATCAGCCAGTGTTTACTTTCTATAACTCTGTACGTGTTCCAATTTCAGGTGGCTACATTTGTTGGGATGGGGAAAAAAGGGATTTAAGAAAATTAAAGCTTTTCCCCATGTATTTTCCTATGCATTTTCCCACATAATTTAGTTATGTTTGAAAAACAAATATCGATTCTCTTTCAGAATAGCACACCGTGCTTGGCTGTCAGGATATCCAACATTTCCAGGAATAACTAACTCCCCACATGGTAATCTCTGGAGTGTTTTCTGATACCAACAACCAATTCTCCAATTCTGTGAACATCAACTGGTTGTTCAACGGTTCAATTCTATTTTGACACAATCTACCTGGAGTTAGCATTAGATCCCACAAGTTAAAGGTCTAGTCCCATATGCCTACCTCCACTTCAGACACAATCCCAGGTTCCCAGCCACCTGCATTTCTGACAAACTGGCTATCAATCGAGGGTTCCCACAACCTCTTCCTCAGCTTTGATAATTTACTAGAACTCACACAACTTAGGAAAGTACTTTGCTTACTATTACCAGCTTATCATAAGGGATACAACTCAGGAAATGCCAAATGGAAGAGATACATATGGCAAGGTATGATTGAGGTGGGAGAGTGAGAAAAAGGGCATGGCTAGGTGCTTCCAGCATCATGGTGTGTACACCAACCAGAAAGCTCTCTGACTTTCCTTGTTCAAGAGTTTCTATAATTAATCTTCAGTCCTAACCACCTTTCTGGAGGCCAGAGGTGGGGCTGAAAGTTTCCATCCTCTAATTATTGGCCTTTTTACCCGCCAGCCTCAGTGGCCCCACATAAAGTTACCATATTAGTATGAACTCAGGTGTAAGTGAAAGGAACTCTTTGAAAGGGACTCTTTATGAATAACAAAAGACACTCCTATCACTCAGGAGACTCCAGGGTTTTAGGAGTTCTGTGCCAGGAACTGGAGACAAAGACTAAATATATTTCTTATTATACCACATAACTAAGAGAGAAAGGTCACTTTGTTGAGTTAATGAAATGACCGGTTGCAAAAAAAGCTGAACCTACGGTTCTCTTTAGAATTTGGATTGAGAACTTCGTGTACGAATTGAAAAGACCAAATTAGTGTCATGTCTGGGATGTAAAAGCGCTACAGCTATAAATGCAAGAATATAAATTGGAAGACTTCTTCCCATTTCTCTCTTGTTTTATGGCTTTGAAAAAAAAATTGATGTAAGGAGGATGAGTCAATTTCATTAAGAGTGACAACTTGAGATGAGAACAAAATAAAAAAGGCAGAAAAAAATATTTTTAAGCATTCAGAAATTCAAAACCGTCAAATTAAAATAAGTAACACAATATTTTTTTCCAGTGACTATGTCCCCATTAGATACCATTACAAGATTGTCACAAATAAGGACCTTTTTTTTTTAAATGTGAGATAGATAACCATGAAGTTACTGTATTTAATATCCAAGTAAAGTTTTAATAAGTGCTAAGTCCTAAGCTGTTCTACTCTTTCCATGCCCCACAAACTAACAATTGCTCCTTTTGTCACGATAGGATTTCATGTTTTATTTCCTTTTATTCTTCTTTCATTTTTATTTTTCTAATTCTATTAAAAATAGACCTCAATAGTATATACTCAGATACATTATGTATGTATATTTAGATTGTTTCATAGTCATCTCCTTTATTATATTGTGTTCACATCATTAATATGATTTCCTAAACTTCAGTTTTCTATAATTCTTTCATTTACTCATTCAGTTTGTATTGAACATATGCTAGGTGCCAGGTACTTTGCTAGGTCCAGGGTGCAAACCTGGATTAAATAGACACAATTCCTCACCTTTACTTGGATGTTTACATCCGTACCAGAAATTGCAGTATGATAAAACAAGTGCGCGGATGGGGGGAAAGCAACACTGTGTGTGTGGGGCGGGGGGTAACTTCCAGAAGTGACAATGGGAAGTTGATTAAAAGAAAAAGACCTACTGGAGAAACTGATGTTTTAGTTCATGCCGGGAATAGGGAGAGAGTGTCTCAGGTAGAGAAAATGGCGTATATAAAGACAGATGCCTTTTTGCAGTCTTTTCACTATATAATATTAGCTGACACTCATGTAACACTCACTATGTGCCAATCATTGTTACAAGTGATTTTCTCTAGGTAAACAGCACTGTGGCTTAGTTCCATTATTACTTCCATTTTCCATGTGAAGAAACCGAGGAAGTAACTAGTTAAGTAACATGCTCAAGTCTACACAAGTAGTAAAAAGGGAAGCCAGAATCAAAGCCAAGGAACTTGATTCCATAATCTGTACTCTTCCTCTCAATTCCATACTGCATTTGACAATGGACATATATTAAAGTAAAATTTTAATTTATTATACTAGGCATTCCTTTTGGAGCCCAGGAAAACCAGACTTAAAATAGTCAAAAAAATATAAATCAGCCTGTGTCATTTATCATGAATCAGAATTCCATGACAGACTAGGAATTCACTTCACTTTGACAAAGATTCGTTGTCTTTCTCTACATGCAAAGTTCTCTGCTAGGACCCAGGGACATAAAGATCAATTAATTTAATCTCTCCCTCCATGGGTTCTCACTTTTGCCTACAAGATGATATGTTAACCAGTAAGTGTACATAAAACCTAAGACAAATACAACTGAGCAGACATCTGAATGATATGAGAGCAAAGAATTTACCTTGTAACCTTTAGATTCACGGCATGGTAGCAACACCTAACTAAATACAGGGTGAATGAATACAACAATGTGCTATAAAGGGAAAATTATTTTCATCAGGGTAAATCATGAGATATTTCATTAAAAGGAGACATTTGGGGTCCTGAATAGTGGATTAGATTTCCCTAATGGAAGGTGGTAGAGTAGCAGGGTAAATGAAACTTGTTTGACCCAAGGAGGAGAGAATAAACAAAATCATTAGAGTAGAAAATAGAGAACTGAGTAAATACAGTGAGAGGATTATCTAAAGAGTTGACTGTATAAGATTCTAGAAAGTCTTCAATGACGTAGGAAGGAGCTTTATTCTTTTGAAAGTGGACAATCAGAAGCTTGTAAGCAAGAAATGACAAGATCGGAGCTGTACTTAAAATTAGTGTCATATTGGGTAACTGGAAACTTTAAGAATATTTTAGATGCTAATTCGTTCAACTGTGTGCAAATTAATGATGATGTAAAGCAGGCTGATGAAAGCAAGAAGAGAAGGAAACAGAAAGATGTGGGAGTTAGCCAAAAGTATATGTAATTTTCAGGATGCTGCAATGCATGTTAGTGCACTAACCTATATTAACTGAGAGTCACAGTTCGAAAATAAGAGCACTTTCTTTCACTTCATTGATGAGAATAGCAGATCTTTCGTCTTATTATTACAGTTGCTGTGGTCCAAAGCATGTTTGAAAATGAAACATCTGTGATACTGAAATATCTTCAATAAGGAAACATCTGTGATACTGAAATATCCTCAATATTTTTTAAGAATTGGGAAGGCTTCCCTCAGGCATATGTCCCAGATACGCAGTACCACATTTTAGGTGTAATTGCAAAACCTGTGGTCCCCGACAGAGCCCCGAAAGTAAAAACTAGCTGCCATAGAGTTAAGAAAAAAAAGGGGGGGGAGAAAAAAAAGATAAAACCTGAAGCATGGACTGATTCATATCAGAGCTCTTCCTTTAAGTATAAATGAACACAGCACATTTAATTTATCCAAATATGAAGTCTTTGTCATTGATACTCAGTATCTACTTAGACAAAAATAGTGTTTAAATGAAAACAGATTCTGTTTAGAATTCATAGATAAATTCTAAGTCTTTGCCAGAATCAGTATTTTAAACAAAGTTATGGTTCCAGATTCTGAGAGACTCGAATATTTTTCACTTGCATATATAGATTCCTGTCATGTCTCAATTTCTAGGTCACTCATGCATCCGCCACTCTAAGAGGAAAAAAAAAATTGTAGGAAGGTTAAATCAAGAGTCAGATGAGAAGAATTTCAAAAAATAAAATGATTTGTTTTGCCCCCTCCCCCCCGAGATGACCAGAACTCACTCATCTCAGAGCACTTGCTCTAGCTAAGAACTGGATTCCCACTCCAGTGGAAGCTTAAGTGATAGAGCAGAAATAATGGAGAACGAGGAAGAGTCAACGTGATGCAGCAGGATGGAGATGAGCAGATACGCTGGAGATCTGTGTGTCTCTGAGTGGGGAAAATGAAATGACAATACCGATAGCTCCATTGATTGAACATTTATCTTCTCATTTAATCGTCATAAAAAGTCAATAGATCTCCTTAAAGATTAAAACAGTTGAGGCTCAGAAAGTAAGAACTAGTTAAAAAATCCAGGTAGGAAGTTGTAGAATTGGGAAGTACTTTATGTCATAAGATAGAACCCATGTATTGTTATGGCCACATTTTGGAACTTTTCCTAATCTGGCACCGCCAGGACATAGTACACATCCCCTTACTTGGCTTATAAACAGTTCACTGGGTGTTCAGTTATAAGGTGGAGATTTCACCTTCTCCGGGATGGTAAACTGTGTCCGTCCTGTTCTGTACTTGTTTCTCAGCAATGTACTTGGTGAATAGTAAACCCTCAAAACCCAGTGGTTGCTGGAGGACTGGAGCATTAAATGAACAAGAGAGAGAAGTCTTTTCAAAGTTAATTTATATAGACGAATATAACTGTATACTGTAAATAGCGATCCGCTGGTAAAACCCAGCAACTGCAGTTTCAACTCATATTATGGTCCATGGAAACTTAAAGCAAGTCCTATACGTATTCACAGTAGGATTTATTTTGAGAAACTATGGATCTAAATTTTAAGAACTAATGTGTTGGTCTTACTGTATATTAGCAATTTGTTATTAAAACACTGTACTTAGGGGCGCCTGGGTGGCTCAGTCGGTTAGCGTCTGCCTTCTGCTCAGGTCGAGATCCCAGGGTCCTGGGATCAAGCCCAGCATCCCATTGGGCTCCCTACTCAGCGGGGAGCCTGCTTCTCCCTCTCCCTCTGACCTGCCCCACTTGTGCACTCTCCCTGCCCCACTTGTGTACTCTCTCTCTCTCACTCTATCTCAAATAAATAAAATCTTTAAAAAAAAAAACATTGTACTTAGAGTTAACCTAAGTAATATAATAAAGTAACAACTTAAGTAAACATAACAAAATATTTATATTAGAAGTCATATGCAAGTATGGCTATATAAATAGATATGACCACTTAATCATCTGTAGGAATCATTGGTCTGAAAACAAAAGAAATCATTTGTCTACTTTTTTGAAATTAATATTGGTTGCATTTGCACACACTTTTTGCATGTCTGTACAAACACACGCACACACACGGACAAATGTAATGCAAACATTCAAAAGGATATCTTTGTTTAAATAACACAACAATGATTTGCCATGTTATTCTGGACAAAGTGTCCTCAACTGCTTGCCTAAACTCACAAGCATTATTACAATATATTATCATCCAGAGATAGTACAAGACATAAAATAGGTCTACTGAGTTTGAAAGGATATCCTGAATTCAGAAAAATAAAATCTTTGTTTTATATAGATACTTGCTGCATATGCATAGTTTTCAACTTAGAAATGGATCGAGCTATAAAAAATTTAGTTTCTTATTGGCTGTTGTATTTGTAGATTTTATTAACTGGGGACTTTTGTAATAAATATATGTTGATCAATTTCTATGTGTCAGACCTAGTGTTAGTTGGTAGGGATAGGTTGGTAAATACCACCTTGACTGACACAGAGTTTGCACTGTAGCAGGGGAAACACTGAATAATTAGACAAATTATTTGTATTAGAATTGGCTAAGTAGTACAAAGGAAAAATGGGTGAAGAATAGGGAAGACCTCCCTGAGCAAATGATAATAAGCTAATACTTTTATTGACTTTTTATTCAATAATAAATAGTGTAGTGATAGGTGCCAGGTGTTATTTGCATCGCTCTACAAATGTTAATTTATGTAATCTCCATAACAATCCTGTAAGGTAAATATTATCCCCATTTAACTGATGATGAAGTGAGACACAACCAGGTTCAACATCTTGTACAGCTCACCCAGTAAGTGATAGCCCTGGGCCTCGAACCACACCTGGCTCCAGTGTGCCCATAACTACTGCATAGTAGTGGGATGCATCCCAGTGATGCATCTTGTTAAACTCTGTTGTCTTTCACTTGTTTGTCCCTTGGAAATGTTATACAACATTTTAATAATTTTTATAAAGGGCTAAACTCTTGACTAGGCTGCACAAGATAAGGGGCTTTATCTTCATTGTTCCACATTCATGGTCAATAAGATTACAAAAGTGTCACCATCGCACTCTTAATAGTACAGCATACATAATAGACAACTTTATATCTCTTTATTTTGTTCCATTGTACTTTAGAAAAATCGGAGGACTACATGTTGCTAGGTAGAAATATTGTGGTAACTCTGAAGGATATGTTCAAGCATCTTAAAGGTTAAGGATGCAAGTAATTTATTATGTCCACTTTCTGTTTTACTTATGACTTTCCTTTCCCTGTTATAGATCTATCACTGTCAATATCCTTTGTTTTCCAACCTTTCCTTTATTACTCTAAAATAGAATTAAGGCAAAGAAAAAACTGTCAAGTAAATGAAAAGATTAACTAAAGCATTTGGGCAATCGTTGGAAGGAGTCGGGGAAAATGGATATAAGAGATATACGTGTGCTCATGTTTGAAAAAGGATTAAGGTTGAATTTTTAATCCGTGAGAGGAAAAAAGACAAAGGAGAAGGCATCAGGCCTAAAGATAATTGCTTTGAAGAGAGAAAGACAGTGCTGGGAAAGAGTCCTTGGTCGCAAAGCTCTCAGGGGCTCACCTGGTTCTTTTGCTCACTGGGATCCTTTTGGTAATTATCCCACGAAGATGGAGCATGGCAGGGCTGTGGCGAGCGTCCACTGGTATTTCTATGTATAGGAGTCAGTCACATTTCATGGAGAAAGTACTGTGACATGGGAATAGTCCTGTACCTACAAATCCCTATTCCCACATCGTCCATTGGAGGATCACTGCCTTGTGTTTGGGCTCAAATATTGTCTGTGTCAGGATTCGTCGGCATTTCATAGTAGGCCACTTGACAGGGCTTTGTCCTTTTCCTGAATGTAGTAAATTAAGCAAATGAAAATTCTCAGTCTCAGACTTTCTAAGACATTTCCCAGGAATCTGGGTCTTTGAAAAAGCTGAACTCCTTTGTTTGATTAGGGAGGATTATTAACTGAAGGCCTTCCCTTTTTTGACTTGAATCAACATCTATGGACTAAGGATCTCCCACACCCCATGCAAACTGCTGATCCTCCTGTATTAGAATTCTAGAGCTTTCTATCTCGATTTTTGACAGGCAAACTGCAGATTTAATCCTGAAACATGGCCTTAGATGTCTCCAGAGTCTTGCAAGTGAGAAAATGTACAAGCATGGTCTAGGCTTTTGGCTTGAGAGACATCTTTTTGCAAAGATGTGCTTAGAAATCTTAAGCTCGACCTATATTCCCATCTAACACATTTTTTTAAAATTCTATTATAAGCCGCTTTCAGAGAGGTTTTCAAAGAAGTCCTACTTTTTGAGATCTCAGGGAGTGAAAAGTGGAGCTTCAAGCTTACAGAAGGAGTAGCAGAGGATTGCTTTCTCGGGTGCTCTGGGTGAATGCCCTGAAATCTGCTTGCCTTGCACAAACAAGAGACTCTGAAAAACTGAGGGAAATACTCCTCACGTCAGGACTTATTAATCTATCACCGATCAGCTCATTAGGGTTGCACAGTGGCTGGTTTATGCAGGCCCCAGTGGGTAATGAACTCACCAAGTGTAAACTCACCTGGGGAAGGAAATGAAGGGCTTACGCAGGACAGGCAATTCACTTTCCGGTGAATGGGAGTGGACGGACTCATGTCTTGTTGTTACGATCACAGCTTTGCTCTGAATGGTGAGATGTCCCACAACTGTAAGTTAAGGTGTTTGATTTTTACATCAGTTTATAGATCTGTATATACATAGATAAATGGACGTAGATAGAGATTCAGTTTGAGATTTGAACCATTTACCCGGTGTTTATAACGGTGTGCATGGCACTGATGCCGCCCATGGCATCAGGGAAAGTGCTACAACGGGACACAGGACATCTGGGATCTTAAAAGGCACTTCACACTGTTTCCTAGAGTCACAGAGATCGCCCCCACGAATGTCACTGCTATTTAGGGAGCAACCAGAGCCACAAAGGTACATCCCGGACATGTTAGAGTGGCTTGTAACCACACGTGCAGCTTGTCTCCGAAGCCAGGGAGGGCCTGATTAAATACAGGGCCCACCCACTGTGAGAAACTCTCTGGCATCCCAGCTGCCATTCAGAATGTGAAATCCAGGATATGACCTGTCAAGATGAGCTACTTCGGCATATTGTGGCAATGCAGCTGTCACTGAAATGCGTAAGTCTCCAGAGAAAAACATTCAAACTGTTTCCAAGGTGGAATGAATACAAATGGAAAGCTCCACTCACACTGAATGTGACTTTTTCAACGGGATCATCCACACTTAATAAGCAGAGGAGTGGAAATGACCCCCGTACCTCTTCTCCTCTTTGATTGCTAAGCATTTTCTGGGGGCAAACTGTTTCAGTATTTCTATTGGTCTGTATTTGAGAGAGGCAGGGAATATTTGCGAATTATACACATTTAAATTATGCATTGTTGTCCTTCTCTTTCATCAATAAGGATAAAAATTGCTATAGATCCCCCAAGATATTTCAATGAAATGTTTGCAAAAGAGACAGTTCTGTAACCCAGATTTTAAAGAATTATTTCGTATTTATTCCTTGAACTTACCGTTTTCAACATTTTTATAAATTTATAGCATTAACACCAAAATTTATAATAAAATTTAAAAACTTCAAATTTGTTCCATTAATGTCGAGAGAAGCGCAGTGAGTAAGATTAGTGATTATATAAGTGTTTTCCTAATAAGGAATTAATGTACATGGTCCCCCAGGTGTGCCCAAATAGGTGGGAGTAAATCAATTCTAGATCGAATTTCTTTTCTTGTAATTTCCTATTAAAAGTTTCTGAAAAGTAGGAAACAGGGTCAAGTAACAAATTCATGATTGATTGAATTTGGTATATCTTGATAAAACTGGCTGAAATAAGTCTCATTACAAAATTGCCTCATCTTAGGCCGAGTTTTATTAGGGATCACACAGATCTTCATTGTCAGCCAACAGACTTCTAAAAGCGAAAGGAAATGTGAGAAATATTTGATTCAACTAACACTACAGTCATAAAAGTCTTGCTATCTCAAACTATTTTTATTTTAAGGCAATACTGTCAACTATGTATTCTGACATTTAGGTAATTGTAACATACCTATGGGATGTTTACGTGTATATACATTTGCATAGCAAACTAGAGATATATGTACGTATGTATTGTATAAGATTATTTACATGTGTATTTCTACATATTAGTGTATCATATATAATTATACATGTAAATATATGTAACATATAACTATAATGTATGATACGGCCATATTTAGTATATAATATATAGAGAATCACTTTTTAAAAATGTATTTAAGTAATCTCTACACCCAGTGTGGGGCTCAAACTCATGATCCTGAGATCGAGTCACATGCTTTTCCAACTGAGCCAGCCAGGTAGCCCAAGATTCACTTTTGTAATTGGAATGAAATATCCTATTTCCTAATCATAACCTGTAATAATTTGTTTCACATGTTTATCCCAGAAACTCTTGATTCCAATAACTCATCCATTTATTTAACAAGTATGTTCATGCTTACTGGGTAAAATTGTTGAGTAGATTAATGTTTCTAGTTTGTATGTATAGAAATTCAGAACTTGTCTATTGCAGAGTACCTGAAAGTCATCACTGAACCATGAGGTAACCTTGAGACTCTCCCACATGTCATTTCTCCATTGCACTGTGACAGATATGTTTTTCCCCAAACACCTATCATATTCCCCAGATGGCTCAGCCATCATCCCTGGCAGATTATGAATAATGTTTTAGGTTGAACAGATGTAAGCAATTTGTAATTTTTCCCCTTTCTGAACCAGCTTTGTTTTGATGAATCAACTGGAAATTGAAACTTATGTGGAACTTCTCTTTGAAAAGGAGCAATGTTTTCCCACAGCGGACTATGCAGTCAGCTCTTAAGTATGGACAAGAGACAGGGAACAGGGAAACTGGCCAAAATGTGTGACGATAAAAACTGGAAGATCATCACGTAGCACTGCTGTGCACTTCCCATTTCTTTCCTCTAGAGCACCACATATAAAAAATAGTTTAGGTCATTCCAAACCAACCCAATTTCCATCAACTTGTGAAAAGATGGCAGAAATATCAGGTTGCCTGTGTTTATCTACGGTCAAAAACTCTTCCGAAAACTAGTTTGAGAAATGTAGAAGTGCTGATTAAATGTTGAGAGAAGAAAATAAACTACTCTCTGGCAAGGATTTGTTTACTCTGCCAAATTATATTTTACATAAATTATACAGATTACAATTATATCTTTGACCTTCATATAGTCAACATAAAATGAACCTTACTGGCAATTCAGTTTTAAGGAAAACACTCTACAAGATATAAATTAAATAACCCCTTTTGTTTAAAAAAAAAAAGATGATAAAATATCTACCTAAGACAGGTCCATCTTTATACCCATATGATGCACCTTTATTTATATAGGGATATTCTACTTGTAAACAATATGAATTATTTTCCTTACCCTAACCAGTTGCCAGACCTGAAAGACCACTCAATGTCTAGAGTTCAATCACTGTCCTGCACATTCAGAGCCTGTCTCTGACCTGATAATTCTTGCCGTGGGAAAAACTGTCATAGTATTTTTGGCTTTCTTAAATTAAAGTCTGTGAGACCAAAGTAACTGGCAATTGGTCTGGATTAGCTAACTCTGAATTCTTAAACACTTAAGAATTTGGAAACTCAAATAAAAGAAAAAAAGATAAAAAAGATTTTGGAAACTCCATATGCTACAGACAGAATATGATAACCAAAATGTGAATTGTTAAAGACAGCCATCAATGTACTTTTTATTTCTGTGCTTATTACTACATTTCAACATTATTGACTTGTAAAGTTTAATGTTAATATTATAAAATATTTTTAGGTAGAATTCATAGACCATTCTCAAAGCTTTTTCAAACCTTGCCCCCTTTTGAAAACCAGAAATCTTATGCCTTTCTTTATATTTGGAATTTCAAAATAAATAGTATGAGTTAAACCCAATCAAAACAGTTATAATATTTATTATGCTTCTTTTACTTCCACACCACTCCAGAAATCCACCTGTTCCTCCTTCTTCAGTGAATAATCTCTGGTTTTAATAAGCTAGTTAAGGATCTTATCTGGTCTCTAATGTAGACAGCCATTTCAAGGAACTCATTAGGTATATTTTCTTACTTAATTAAGGAACTCTACAGGATGGACTTTGTTGGCTCCTTTTTTTTTTCTCTTAGATTCTATAACTTAATGTTCTTAGGATTTATAGCTTAGTCCTTAAGTTCCTGAGTTTGCTTTTATACACAATGATAAGCCAAAGACGAAAAGGCTTATTTTCACGCCAGTACAAAATGAAGCACCCTCTAGACAGCTCTTACAGAGTGCACGAATTTTAATGATTTACAGCTTTTTGGTGTTGCATTTCATTTATCCCCTTTATTTGAAAGTATGAATATTAAGATAGCAACTGAGACGCAAGAGCATTAGAGATTCGGTGTGAACTTTTTAATATTTTAAACTTAATCACTTTTATTCCAAAATTTAAATGTAATTTACTCTCCAACTATGGACTCTGGGAAACAAACTGAGGGCTTCAGAGGGGAGGGGGGAGGGGGATTGGGATAGGCCGGTGATGGGTATTAAGGAGGGCACATATTGCATGGAGCACTGGGTGTTTTACGCAAATACTGAATCATGGAACACTACATCAAAAACTAAGGATGTACGGTATGGCGACTAACATAACATAATAAGAAATTATTATTTAAAAAATGTAATTCACTTTCCAGTGGTGTATACTCCTTTTCTGAACCTGTATATTCCCCAGATTTCATCCCTTGCTTTCTGTATTCTATCATGTTTTGTGCATCAAGGAAGTTTATAAATGAAATTTGAGTCAGCATTCAAAACAATATTACATGAATGTACTAACACAAAGAGAAACAGATGGTCAAGAATACTGTACACACGCTTTGTGCACAACTCCCACAGGCTGCCTGTCTTCAATTTTTTTTTTCCTCAAGTAGAATCAATCATCAGATAAGTGATTTGGGATTCTTTATTATGGAAATATTCCTCTTGAACAACAACAAAAACAAAGAGCCATTTCGATTACATTTCCATTTTAAAGAAAGTTATGTTTCACCCTCTTGATAAGTTTATTGTTATGAAGTCTGAACTAACTATCTCTATCAACTTATATTCTCATTCAGAGAGTCAGGAAAAAAGTTTTGTGACTCTCATTCCTGAATTTCTATTATATCAGTATAACTAAAAGAAAACAAATCATATAAAATAAATGGTTGTCTTAGGCAGTACCTCTAAACTTATGTGAATTGCATAGTTCACATTCTGGATGAAACCTTATGATCATTTCTCCTTGCTTTTTAAAATTTATCAAGTTTAAAAGAAGGAACTGTTGGGTTTTTTGTTTGTTTGCTTTGTTTTGTTTTGCTAGATGATTTGGCCCTAGTTGTATAATGTAGGCAATATAATCCATTGAGTTCTTCAAACAAAAACAAGAACTAAACTAAACTCATATTCACTAGTTGAGTGAATGTTCTATAGGCATGTGCATAGGTAATGTGACTGACCTTCCTAATATGATTCCAGCAGCATGGTGTATTAAATTGAACTTGTATATAAAATTCATAATTTACAGTGAACTGTTATCTGTATCAGATCATTCAATTCCTCCAATATTCCAGAAGGTAAGATGTTTTGCCTCAAATGTACAGATCAGGAAACTGAAACACAGATAAACAGATATGAGGAAACTGAGATACAGTTAGATACCAAGGGTGGAGGAATTCTCACTAAAACTTAAACTAGGCAGGATTCTTGCTAAAAACTAGACTCAACGAGGATGGACACAGAAGGCCAAAGTAGATGCCTAGTTGAGATGAGAGCTCAGAGGAGCCTAACTAAATTTGGTTGAGGAGAGAATCTTCTACCTAGGAGTGTGATTGCTACAAATATAGTAACTTCATGTTTTACCTTTTGAGGAACTTGGCAGACTGTTTTCCAACGGGTGTGTAGCACTTTACTCTCATGCATAGGTACCAGCAATAATATATGAATGTCCAATTCCATAATAGCCTCAACAACACTTATTATTTGTCTTTTTTATTATAACCATTCTAGTTGGTGTGAAAAAGTGTCTCATTGTGGTTTTGACTCACATTTCCCTGATAGCCAATTATGTTGACCATCTTTTCATGTGCATATTGGTAATTTGTATATCCACTTTGGAAAAATGCCTATGCCTTTGCTCATTTTTAAAATTGGGTTTTTAAAAATATTTTTATTATTGAGTTGTAGGAGTTTTTTAATGTATTTTGATGCGGGTCCCTTATCAGATATGCGGTTCGCAGATATTCTCTTCCTTTCTGTGAGTTTATTCACTTTTAATGGCATCTTTTGGAACACAAAAATTTTTAATTTTGATTATGGCCAATTAAATTTTTCTTTTGTTGCTGTCTAGTAAAAACTTTGCCTAAGGTGAGGGTACTTTACTCCTGTATTTCCTTCTGAGAGATTTCGAGTTTTAACTCTTAGGTTGAGGTCTGTGATCCATTTTGAGCTCTTTTTTTTTTTTCTTTTTTATATGGTATGACGAAGGGGTCAACTCATTCTTTCAACATTGCATTTTAACTGAATATTATGACAAACATCATAATAGGGGCACATCTCAATCAAGGTGCAGTTTGTTACATGATAGCCTGATTTTATAGTACAGTTTTCACTTTTATTCTTTTCTATTGCAAAGAATAGCATATTACCTAATGTAGCTGTCTTTATAGCTGTATTTCATTGCTTCATTTCTTCAGAAGAATAATGGGCTTCCGTTTAGCAACTATTTTATAAATGTGATTTATAAATTAAATGATTCTACCTAAAAATACATTGAAGGGACTGGCATTAAGTGAGGCTGAAGGAGAGGAAAAGGAGGAAAATTACCATTGATTGCATTAGATTGGAGTTTCATCAAATAGAGACTGACATCTGGAGGGAAAAATACCCCAGTATTTATTAATATTTGACTTAATGAAAATATTATGTAACACATAGTCCTTCAAAGTTTCAGGGATAAAAATATAAAATTTCCCCTAATTAATCTTGGGGGCAGAATTATAGCAGTAGTGTTTCTAATGACAAGTAGCTTTGGAGTATAATTTAAATCCCAAAGCCTGCATCAGTGGCATTGTCCTGGCAATATTTCTTCATGGGGGCTTTTCCCTCGGCTGGAAGCCCCTTTATCAACGTATACACTCAAAGAAAGCCGTTTATTGAGTGATAAGTTTATGCCAAGGACAAGGCAATTGTCTAAATGGGCAGTCCCTTCAGTATTGCACACTTTATGACAGGAATAAATATAGAAAATAATGATCTAAGTTTGACTAACCTCCCCAAATGCTATTATTTTGATACTTGCTGGGAAGGCTACAAAGAACTACTTTGAACTTGCTTTTAGCTATCTTGATTCTGTTCCTTCCTGGGCTTTGAGAAGAAGTCTGATCTTTGGCTTATGTTTAGTTTGTATACTTTGCTAGCAAGCATTTTACATTATTGAATGGATTATAGATCACATTTGTTGGTCTTTACTCCTCTTGAAATAGATTTTAGCACAATTCCTATTTGGAAGGTTAATGTAACCTGACTTATTGATGGAAACTGGGCATACCCATTTGTAAATTGTCCACATCAAGCTAAAATAAGGTCATCAGACCATTAGAAGAGTTGTTTAAGATTTTATCATAGTAAAAGGGACTTTTATTGGGAAGCTGTCTTTATGTTGTCTGGGAATGTGGAAATAGAATCTCTAAGTGCCTTCTTGGAATAATGTTTATGAATGAAAAAATTTGCATGGATAAAATACTGCTCTCATTTTCATCTTTCAGTATCTAACCCATTTTTGCTAAGCTTTAGGATTACCTACCCCCACTTGCTTTTAATTACTTCTTTTCTTGTAGGACTCCACATCTTCTGATAAATGGTTTAATTGTTTTCTTTTAATCTTAATAGGAAAAATGCAAGGTTTCCATAATTTTTGACCTTTTGAAAGCAATCTGATCTCATCAGGGGGATCAGACACAAGGCACGTTAGCATTAACCTTATTTAATTCCATCATCATGTTTCAAAAGACCATCTCCCTTTTGTTTCCAGTATTTCACCTTTTGGACGTCACCACTTCCTCATTCTGGCAGTTCAGGTTGTAAATTTCAGTTGTCTTTCAGAGTTCAATTGGGTGAAAAAAAAAAGGCCATTAAAACCTGTGGCTTTACATCTACTTTTTTTTTTTTTTTTGCCCTAGCCCCCATGCATCCGTTCAAGTTTTTAAGTATAATCTTTGAGAAGTCCCCAAAGATATTATATTTAATATCTTTTTTTTAAGATTTTATTTTTAAGTAATCTTTACACCCAATGTGGGGCTCAAACTCAAAACCCTGAAATCAAGAGTTGCACGCTCCTCCAACTGAGCTAGTTAGGCACCCCCATCTTTAACAGATACAATATAGAATTCATCTATAATTATTTTTTTAATTCTCTTTCACCAAAATCTAACCAACATGTAATATACTTTTGGAGTGATCCATTTAAATTCCATTCATGGTAAGTAAAGTCTAAAGGATCCCCTCTGTTTTTAATTTTTCTCACATCTCAGCAAGATTCCATTTTCTTTGACTTTATTTCCTTCCATTAGTTTTATCTTTGAAATTATGATGGATAATTTTATAATTTTTAAATAATCAAAAATCATTTTATATTATGAATTTGTAAGTAGAGAAAATTTTCTGACTTCTAGATACAAGTATTATAGGAAACTGGACATGATGTTAAATTTATTAGCAGGGATGATTTTATCCAACAGCTCTATAACATTATTGAAGGGATATGCTGCTTGTGATGTCAGATCACACATTATAAAAGTAGGAGTAGTTAATTACCACAGCAAAACATAAGACTCCAGCTGCAAATGGAGGAACTCTCATGCTCCTCAATCTTAATTCAGATTACTTGCGACCTTTTAAAAATGAGAGTTTTAGATGTAGTAGGAACCATATTCAAAATCTCATTTTATTGTTGAGTAAACTAAAGCTGAATAAGTTTAAGTGGTTTGCCCAAGATCATATATTTAGCTTAAGGTAAAGCAGAGTCAAAACTCCAGCTTTTCCAGTGCTTGTCCTATTAAATACTGTCACTCAGAGAATGCCAAACCATGAGTATGTTCCATTTTATTAACACTAAAAATCTCTAAAACTCCAGCAAGAATAAATAAAATACGCACTCATTAAGTATCTGCTGTGTATCCAACACTGTGCTTAAATATCTTATTTGAGAGATAAAAATAGAAGACTCATTCATCTCTTTCTGTTTTCATTGTATAATAATGTTAACCTTCTCTGTTATATTGTAAGAAGCAAATTATACCCCCATCTTCTTTGTTTACAAATGAGGTGTATATAAACAATTACCTGGAAATTTTTCTAAGGCAAGTTTCTTTAATGTTGAATTTCCTCGTGCAAACATTACAGGGCTACAGGTCAGGAAGAATATTTTCGGTGTGTTCTACAGCTTGTGGAGTACGGGAGCGAGCTGGTGCTGGCAGCCAAGAGTGGACTGTACCATCTCTTCCCTATTCACTGTTCACTGATGTCAGGTCCGTAGCTTGAACTCAGCCCTGATGGGAGTATTTACATCACAGAAATTGGCAAAGGCTACAGATCAGCAATCCCTTCTCCTCTAGTTAGTGTCTGCTATTAAACAGTTACCAGCACACCAGTGTGCAGCACAGTGGCTGAGCAAACTCAGACACATCATTTACTTCTTGAACTTTCCACTGGATTTACTGTGAAGTAGAAATGATAATACATCCTACAGCATCATCTATAACAGGATTTTATGAGGAGCATGTGAAAATACTTTGTAAATATGAAATAGAATTACTAACACAACAATAACAAGAGTTATATGTTCACTAATAAAATACAAGACACTTGGCAAAACCAACATGGTATAGATAGATCTTGAGTTTGGTAATACTATCTGTGCTCAACCAGGCTATGCATGCAGCGAGATAAAGAGAAGGCTGAAATTCAGAGTTAAGGTCAGAGCCTGGTTCCTGTCATAGACATAACACAAATAGAATATAGAGATTTTGGGACCTAACTTAGTATTCCTACTCTCGTCTCCATTCCATAAGAACTCTATGCCTCTGATGAATCAGACTTTTGAAGGTCAATATAATCATATAGAGCTCTGCATGCAAAGGACACCTAGAAAAAATATTGACAAATTGACCCCTTGAGGTTACAAACTCCTGCTTTCATTTTAATAACACTTCCAAGTACTTTAAGAAACTTATTCATATCTGCATGGAAATCCCTACCCTTTGATACAATCTCACTGCCTTTGACATTTGCAATGTGGTTAAGTAAGTTATATATTGAAACTACAAAATCATCTGACTTGGAATACTTTTGAGAGTATTAATGGGAAAAGTGGGTCAGCTCTTATTTACCTTTGAAAGAAACAAAAAAGCCAAAAAAGATCCATGTCTAAAACACATCACCATTGACACCAGATTGTTAATTGCCAAAAAACTGTACAGAACTATGTTTTTTCCCATATGAACCCTATGTTGAAAATGTACCCAGGAAATTACTATTCTAGGCTGTATTCTCTTGAGAAGCTAAACAATCCCGTTCCTTTTCAGTTGAAATTGAAATCACCATAGCCAGCTAGGTGTGGGCTTAAAACCTGGTCCTGTCACCTACAGTCTTCCATGACCTTAAACTGGTTATTTAACCTGCCCAAGCCTCAATGTCCCCCTCCCTGAACTAGCATCCATTCACAGGGGTGTGATGAGGATTAAACGAGAAAAACAACATAGGTAGAGCTTTTAACATGGTCTCTGGTCCTTTATAAACACTCAAATTAGTATTATCATTGCCACCTTGTATGACATTGCTTATGTTTTTACTCCTGGGTTTACTCCTAGCTTGCCAAAGAACATGAAATATGCCTCTCTACCCTTTTGTTTCAATACATGAGAGGGAGATCTAAGATCCATCGCTTTTTGCTTTAATGGGACACTATAAGGATTAATTCATGGTGGACTGAATTATTCTCTGTGAGTACAGTGCTGGAAGTTCTTTTTTTTTTTTTTTTAAAGAAATTATCACCAACCCTACTGTTATAGAAAGATAAGCTATTTCATAATCTTAATTAGAAGTGTTATGAACTTTACCAAAACAGTTTTATTTATTTTTCATTTTTTTTCCATTTGGCCACATTTTATTGTTTTCTTTCTATATTTTCATTCATTTTTATTTTTTTAATTTAAATTCAACATTTAGCCAACATATAGTACATCATTAGTTACCAAAACAGTTTTAAAACAAAATTAAGTTTTCTGCACTTTAAAAAGTAAATTCATGTGATGGAGCATACTGCAGAATACAGTGGAAGGATTGTGTGAACAGTTGAAAACAAAACAGCAGAGATATTCCATTTCAATACGCAATGGGATGACTGTTTAAGTTTTATATTATACAGCCTGTGCCACATGTCCTTTTTCTAAGAATGAACCAACATGTTAACAAATATGAAGGACAGAATATCCGAAAGCTTGTGTATAATACTCAGGTATCATAAAAAATTAATTTTGCAGCATGGAGTATAGAACTGGGGAGATGAACCCATCTTCTGCAAAGATGAATTATGGAAAGCTAATTCTTTTATAATATCTCAAACTTCTGTAGACATTTCAGACCCAGAAGCCATATTATTTATCCTTATGAGAATCTTCCTGCAGGACAAGCACAACTCAGTTGTGGGAAGATAAATAGGAGACGAGAAGTAGTATGCACAAGCACCGTAGGCTATGTACTCCACATCCCATTCCAGATAAAAGAATCGCTGGGTTCGTAAGTGGAAACTTTGCATGTAATATAATATTAAAACTGGCACAATGGGATTCCATATTCTAGAATATTTTATATTTTATATTATTCTAGAAATTTTCATGTTCGATTTTTAGAAGAATAGTATCTTGAGGAGAAAAAAATACTACTTCTAAATTTGTAGACTTCTTTGCTTAAATATAAATGCAAATTAATGTTCCTTGCTTGCCAAAATGTTGGGTGTGAACTGTCGTAAGTATATCAAATGCCGAATGCTGTTGAAGATAAGTTTTTTTCTTGTATTTTGAAAATGTTGGTTGCTTGAAATAATATATTTTGGCTTATCAGGTGATTATTACCTAATTTTATTATGAGATAAAATCTACCTACTGCGGGCTTTAATATCAAAACTACGATATTAAGTACTTTCTTTGCCTTTTAGTATATTAAAACCTGAAAAAAGTTGACGAGAACAGAATGAGGAAGGGGTAGCGGAGAAGAACCAAGAGTGTTTCATGCAGTTTCAAGCAGTGTGTAGTTCCATGGAGAGAGATGATTTGAAACAGCCACAGAATCTTATAGATAGAGGAAACCCCCCAAAGCCATACAATCAGATGTTTTGTTTCTCAAGAAACATGCCCATTGAGGTTAAATGGCATGACCACAGTTCTCTGGGCAATATGTAGTTATACAAGGCACCAGGAGAGAAGTGGGATGTGTGAGTGGGACTGAGGAACGGGTTGTTGTGGGATATGTTAAAATTCGATTAATATTACTTACCGGGTGTCAAGCTCGTGCAATGACCTTCACACTTACTGTCTCTTTTGCATTATCATAACAACCTTATGTGTTAAATAATACTAACCAAGGTCCAAGGAAGTGAAGCAGCGTTTCCAAGGACTCGAGCATCGTATCACAGATTCACACTCCTATCTTGCAACACTGATTTGGTGGGTAAACACTGCAAATGTTGAGTAGGTTTGAAATAAGAAATGGGACAGATACGTTGGAGGAAGGGGAGGTAAGATGACTTGCTTGGCAAGAACAGAGCTTCCCTGCTGGGAAGTAGACCTATGGAGGCTACTGCATCTATAAAAAGTTAGAAATGTTCAGTTTACACATAAAACTCGGGGTGAGTTTGTTTCACACAATAAGACAGAGTATTACAACACTGAAGCAGAGAGAAAGGGAGGGAGGAAATTAATAATATTTGAAATAAAACTTAGACTAGCTGGTGAAAAACATTCTATGTATGAATGATTATAATGTATACTGAGATCCAAAACAGCCAGGGAAACAAGAGGATGTAGCCCATTGTAACAGTAATTAGCTCTATGTGGTTGGATTATAAGTAATATTTTTCTTCCTCATTCATTTCTTTTTTCTTCAAATTTTCTACAGGGAGCCCACATTGATTTTATGATTTAAAAAATCAATTTCTATAAAAAGAAATACATATATGGAAACTAGATTATTTGCTGAATTGAAAACTGCCAATTTTAAACTACAACAGAAACGATTTTGAGATGAAAATTAGAACAGCTTATACTTAATGAGAATATAAATAGTTCATTATTTTATATATGTATTATTTTCAATTCTCTTTTTTCCTAATTAGGATTAAAAACTTAAGTTAACATTCTGTTTTGATTAACTCTACATAAGAAATTTGTGGTTTTTAAATGTCAGCTTGTACATAAGTAGGTATTTCCAGATATGGATTTTAAAATTGTTCTCTGGGTTTTGGCTTGTAAAGTTGGCAGATACTATCTGACTGTGCTAATAGAATTTAAAAGGAATATCCATTTTTGTCCTTTTCACACATGAAACATGTTCCTGGGCAAATACTGAGTATCGGTAATTTATGTTGGCCTATACAATTTCAAGCCCAACATTAGATTTATAATAAGCACATAGGAAATTCTTACTGACTATATTCGGATCAGTTCCTGTGTCTTTTTAATTTTACGGAATGTTATTAGCTGTGGCCTTAGTTCTCAACCTGCTTTAAGGTTTTGTTTCAATTTATCTGTTACGTGTTGATACCATTTATTAAGATCTGTTTGATAGGGGCGCCTGGGTGGCACAGTGGTTAAGCGTCTGCCTTCGGCTCAGGGCGTGATCCCGGCGTTATGGGATCGAGCCCCATATCAGGCTCTTCTGCTATGAGCCTGCTTCTTCCTCTCCCACTCCCCCTGCTTGTGTTCCCTCTCTCACTGGCTGTCTCTATCTCTATCCAATAAATAAATAAATAAAAAATCTTAAAAAAAAAAAAAGATCTGTTTGATAAACGGCATTTATTTTGTGCTTTTTCTCCAAAAATGTCCTGAAAATGGGTAGTTCATTTTTTCTTTGAAATTATTCAAATTGTTAACAAGCCAAACATCAGAAAGCTTTAGGATTTCTAAAGCAACATTTATTAGCACCAGTGTTTGAACTGCATAGATTAAAATAACAAGTTTCTAAAGCCTCTCTACCCATTATTTTCAAATAGGAGGCTTCACGATCTGAGTTTAGTTTTCAAAACACAATTTTTATTAATATCAATTAATATCCTAGGTATATCTTTCCTATTCCAAAAGTCACCAATTTATTTCCTCTGAAAAATCCTCACTGAAGTCACATCACATGCTTGAGAATTGTCCCAAGAATTACCTTTTTCTCTTGTTTTCTTCCGGATGTGCTGATGTCTCCATTATGCTCATTTGCCTGCTCTGCTTTCAGATGTCAGGTACTTGAGGGTGAGAAGACGCCGTCACTGATTTTCTGCTTATGGTATCGCATATGGTGCCCTGGATCAAAAAATATTGAGTGAATGTATATCTCTGACACTATTTTAAAATATTTAGGCCAATAATTTTGCCTTTGGCATTTTTTTTCTAATATTATAACTGCTTATTTGTATGACTTACAAAAGTTGCTTTGGTATTTTGTCTATGATTGATCATAGTTGAGTGGCTATCCAGGAAATCCCTCCGGAAAATGGAAACAGTTTATTTATAATGTGTTCTTGAAGTTACATATGACATTGGAGTCCCCTACAAATAATATAGCATTATATTATTTCCTGACAGTTTTTTTTCTCACTTTAGAAATAAGGTAATTGAGCACGACCTTCGTATTGCCAGACTATTCCCAATCATTGACATTTCCCGATAGAAACAATCATTTGTTGAGTCTGAATTAGCCTCAGCCGCTTTAAAAATTTATAGATACGTGTATTTTTTAAAACCAACTTCATCAACTGTCATTTGTAATCACATACAGATCACATTCACAAAATTTTCCAATAATAATCATTTTGTGTTAGAACATCTGCTTCCTCAAAGCTGAGAGAGCTTTCGGCTGTATCACAGTTTCTTCAAAATCTTCAGACTGTAGTGTAAGCTCCTTGCACAGAACAAATATCTATGGTTTCTTCATGATGCGAACAATGCATGCGCTCTGGTTTTTGTTCATTAACTACCTTTGTGTTGTGAAAAAATTCTTAAATAATAATCTCTGAAAATTCCTTATGAATCTTCTTTACTGAAAATAGGCTTCCTTTAAACACTTTTGATAACAAAAGATCTACAGGGCATTTCATATTGTTCAAAACATTCACCACAAGGCCTTCACCCAACTAGAAAATTTAAAAATGTGAAAGGTCAATCCCAGTTCAAAGGAGGGAGAAAAAATGATGCAGGAGAAAAAGAGGAATGATCGTGGATAAGTGTATTTTCCCTATTTGGATGTAGGAATGTTTCAAAGTCCAGTATTTCTTGGTCAACATTCAATAGTCTAGGTGCATTTGGTGTCCCCTGGAAAGCTTCATAAATTACCAAAAAAAAAAAAAAAAAAAAAAAGACAAAGAAGAGAATGTTGTATAAAATCTAAGGCAAATATATAAATACAGCAATGACCAGAATCTAATAGAATATGCCACCTTACATCTGAGTGGCAGACATGGTATATATTTCCCCAAATAAGAGACAAGAGTAAAAACAAAAGTTTTTTTTTTAAATATTAACTTTATTCTATTTGTAATTGGACAACTTTGAAAGTTAAAGAAAATCTACACCCTTCCTCTTTTAGCTGTTTCCACATAAGATAATGAGTATGCCATGAAGTCTTGGAAACCCCCTTCCTCGCCAGGGGTGATGATTGACTTGTGAGTTTGCATGCTTTTCAGGTGAACAAAATTTGGCAACAATGATGGATCTGAACATTTTGGAATATTTTATTGGCTTTGAAAATGAAGAGTATAAAATACTTATCACCATTAAATTTATTTTACCTGTTCGACAAAATGAATAAGTGGTGAATTGTTTATGTTTTTATGTTATTTCTTTTATGCTGCTTTTCTGTGGGTTGAGGCAATATTTTTAATTAGCTTTTGTAAAATGGGTTTTGGACAATTGAAATTAAATAAGTCAGTTAGTATAAGGCAAGCAAAATATTTGTTTAGATTTTTAATTGAAATATCAGAGATTTTGAAAAACCTATGGGCAAAGTTTTAAATTCTCTTTTTCAAGGAGAATTAGCTAATCTCTGCCCAATTACTGTGTCCTTTACAGTCATATTTAACACTTTCTGATAAGATTCTATTCTGTATATTATTATAAATGTTTGCTGCTAATTCATTTTGAATATGATAGTCCACACTAATATTTACACTTTCTAGGTCCCCTGGCTATTTATATGACCTCAGAAATAAGCAAGGAAATAAAGGATAAGGGAAAATAAAATATATTAAATTTCCTAAGTGCTTGAGAAAGAAGTTATTTCTTCAGCAATCTTTCGAATGTTATTCATAAAGATACTTTTCAATTTTAATTTACTTTGATTCCACATAGTATATACTTTGCTGTAGGGTATGTTGTATGTTTTTCTAAATTCTTCTCTTCTGTGTCTTTTTCTTTTCCAGTTACTGGCTGACAAACAAAGTTCCCATCAAAAGACCCAGCACGGGTCTCCTCATGTATACACTTGCCACAAGATTCTGTGATGAAATTCACCTGTATGGATTCTGGCCATTCCCTAAGGATTTGAATGGAAAAGCCGTCAAATATCATTACTATGATGACTTAAAATATAGGTACTTTTCCAATGCCAGTCCTCACAGAATGCCATTAGAATTCAAAACATTGAATGTGCTACATAATAGAGGAGCTCTGAAACTAACAACAGGAAAGTGTGTAAAGCAATAAAGCACATTTGAAAACATACCAACAAACTGAATACGCACTTCTTTTCTGAAGATGCTTCCTAAGATTGAACATGGGATCCAAAACAAGACTGAGTTTCAGCATCCACCAAGTATCTGCAAGGTGATAAAGGACAATTATGAGAAATCCGCTACCAGCTGATGAAATACCTGCAAAGTGCTCTAAAAAAACACATATTTTGACTTCAAGGGTCCTAGTAAGTGCCACTTCCACTAAGAACACAGTTTGAATGTATAATCAGTAGTGTTTACAAGATCCAACAATGCACTTGTCATTAGTTAATGAGGCAAATATGTTCATCACTGTTGGGCTGCCACGGCAATGCCAAGCACATTAAAAGAGTCACCCAGGAACACAACTCAGCCCTGGGGATTAAACCATCCTTGTCAGCAGAAATCGAGATGGAAATAGTTTGAGCAGTGAAATCCATAAGATGAAACAACTCAAGTAAATGCCTTCAGTCAGGACTCTGAGTCTGATCATGAACATTATGTTTTTGTTTTTGTCTTCTGGAATCTCTTTTGGTTTGGGTATTGGGTGCTTAGAAATCCTTTCTGAGATAAATATGAATGAGATAAATAGCCTTCAAGGAATCATTTTTAAAGTTCTTATATTTTTAAAGAGCAATCACATGATGACTTTGTAAAAGAGTTTTATTTTGCACAACTCTTAACCTCCAGATTTTTTTCCAGTGGTGTAGAAGGTACCAGCTAAACTGTACCACTCAGTGATCTTGAGCCATTCTAAAGGAAAGATGTTCTATGTCATCTGAGATGGTAAAATTAGCAGAAAAGCAAGTACTTTGGTACCAAAGATTGTGCTGATGTTTCTACACAACAAACCATTCTCCTTTCATGAAAATAATATATTAATATATTATTATGCTACTAATATGAAAGTCATCTTTAGAGATATTAAAGTTTTCAAACTCAAACTTTATTTTTATTTGAAGGAAGACTTCCATAGCTTTTACATTTCACAATAATTTCCTGGAAGCATTTTGCCCGTTAGAAAAATGTTAGACTAATAGGGCTGAAATAAGACTTCCAGTTCTTTGATATTCCCCTTATTCTTCAAATGGAAAGATTGGCATTCTCTTTATGTCACTGTTAAATTTTCTTAGTGCAGAAATAACATGATTAATAGAATGTTGTCTCCATAACAGATGATTAATTTTAAGAGGTTTAATAATGAAACTGTGTGTCAGTATTTTGCACTTCAAGTGAATTAAATTGACCAATATTTTTTCTGTGGTTAAATTTATTCACATTATCACATTAATGTGTTTTCAAAGAAGCACATGAAATTATTAAGAAAATGATTCAAAAAGTTTTAACATGTGATAGAATTGGCCAATAGGCCAGTTTTCTGTTAATTTATACTACACTGGTAGGTAATCCTAATGCTAAATTGTTTAGAAAGCAGAAGTACTATGTTCCCACTTCTACTCTTGGCCTGAAACACTTAGATGACTTCTTGTTTCTTAGGGAAGAGAGTTTGAGGAAAGAAGAAATAGCGTGGGGAATATGTATGTTTTGTTTCTTAGGGAAGACAGTCTGAAAAAAAAAAAAGAAACAGCATGGAGATTATATATATATACATATATATGTATATATATATAATTTATGTATATATCTATATATCTATACACACACACATATATATACATACATATATATGTTATCAAAGGATGTTCACAGGAGGACAGTTCTTATTATATTAATAATATGTGGTATTATTTTTAAAAATATAAGAGAACCTTGGGTTTCAGAATATTAATTTTTAGAATTCATGTGTCTCTAAGAAAACAAAATAGAATGCATAAAGGAGATGCAGAGCTAAAAATGGACAGAACATGATGCACTTTTATTATTAACCTCTTATCGGAAATCTTAAAAGAATTAGTCACATATTTTGAATGTAAAGTTGAAAAGTCTGATTTGTGTAACAAATCCAAAGTAGGTGATTCATAGAACCTTAATTTTTACCATTTGTGGGTAAGTTGTTTGACTAGCCTTTAATTTTAATTCAATAGACAATTCGAAGTTGCAAGTAATCCTGATAGGTAAAATCCATCTCAGAACTCATTCAAAGTATGTCTTAAAAAGCAGCAGCAAGGAACCTTGCCATTTTTACTGCATTATCAACAAATGTGTTTAAACAATGTTAAGGCCACAGCAAAAGCATCGCAGCCACTCACTGTTTCGCGCATTAATGTTTATCTCCTAGATGCATTGAGTAGTGCCTTTTAGCTTCACATTGCTTAGTTACCCTACACTTTTGTGTTCTCTAAATAAATTGCCCAGTTCTGAAAATGTTCAGCATATAAAAAGGGCTTCAGTATCGACTGAGACTACTTTTGTTCATCTCAGGGAACTTTCAATACTCAAGAATGAATTCAATTAAAGGCATTTAGTGTTCAAAGAAAACAAACTGTACAAGACCATTTCACTCCCTATTGTATACCTTTCCATCCACCCTACCACCTTCACAAGCTACTGTGGCCTTCTTACAGGGGTGAGGCAAGGAGATCACTGAAGGCTAATAGCAAGAATAATAAGAATTCCGTTTAACCAATAAGGGGCCAAAAGGGATCATGATCAAATCAAATTATGACTGCATACTTGAAACATCTGCATTTTTTTCTTTTGAGACTATCATATGTTCGCAGCTTTAATTTTTTGTTTCTGTTTCACGATTTACCCCTGGACCTGGCAATGCTCAGGCAGCTGATTGTGAAATATTCTTGTCCTTTAGAGAATGTGGTTGTTACTGTGCTGTTGACATGAATAGGCCATGGAAACATTTTCATCATTATTACCCAGCCTGTTCTATATTTAATACTAAGTTGCTGGAATAAAAAAAAAAAAAAAAGAATCAGTAACAGATTTTCTGGGCAAATCTAGTGATTCAGCCCCCAGGACTGATGAAATTACTGTGGAAGTTTTTCTGTCTGAAAGAAGGTGCTGGGCATTCAAATGTCTTTATGTATTGTATATCATATAAAATGTATATCAATTGCTAATGGGAATTTCTACATTTATGCTTACATAAGCAATTTATTTAAGTAATGCTATGGGTAGTGTACATACCAACTAGTTATTAAGCTTCTGCACAGGAAAAGGGTGAACAAAGTAATTTATTTCTAATTGAGCCAGTTAGTCATAATGCACACAACGTGATATTTGGTTCATAAGAGTTGTTTTCATGTGCTTATTGTTGGGAGTATCTATAATTGTGGAAGAGGTATAGGAAGAGTTATGTATAGTTAGTTGTTACCTCTACAAGTTTGAAAGTTTCCCCATTAGACCTTATCAATATACCAATGTTTTAAAAATTGAGTGAAAGAGGGTTATTGTTCATATTTGATGAAAGAAAATCCAAATAAAGCCCACCTAGAAATAGATATTTTATTATATATGTGCTATAGATATCTCTATATAGTACAAATAGACATGTGTGATGCATATATACAATGTTATATATGTGTGTCTGTGTTTCCCACACAGAGTCTGTAATATACACACACTAGATTTGTGTCATGCTAACATCTTCAGAGGCTGTACTGTTAAGCACTCTGGAGATAAGAACACTTTAGAATAAAGAAGTTCTTTTGAGACTTCAGTTACTAACCTGCTTTAAGAGGGATCTACTTTATAACTGAATTCTATTGTTCATACTTAGAGTTTCAATAACGGTCTAGTATGGCCAACTCTTAAAAAAAAAAAAGTAAAAAAAAAAAAGAAAAAAGAGAGAAAAAATAAAAATTAAAAAAAGTTTTCAAGCTGGCAATGTATTTGAATTATGGTTTTCAGTGGCTCCCAGGCCCTGTGTCTCTCATTTAAGTAGCACCTTTTAATAAATACTGTTTCTTTGTGTAGGCAAAAGCACAAGTGTTTCAAATAAATGTATATAGCAGGAAAAAGAAAAAAGAGTTTACAGAGCTAGCACTGCTGCACAGGATAATTGCTACTGAGTATTTCTTATATTATTTGTGGAGCTGAAAGATGGGACTTATTGTGTCAAGTTCATTCTGTTCAACACTGTTTCCTATTGTTTATGTATAGCAATTGGGTGTTATTGTTTTATCATTTGTAAAATTGTAAAATAAATTAAATCTCCCCTTTTTTTTCAAGTTTTCTCTTACCTCTTACATCCAAGCCCTCACTTTCACTTCGTATGTAAGAGGACGGTTTTAAAGAAGCTTTAGCTAGTGCTTTTGTCTTCCCTGTCCCTCAGCCCAGACAATGGCAATTTGGCAAATCGTTCATTTTTACAGCATATGCACAGAAACATGAACAATATCCAAAGCCCCACGAACCTCAGGAAATCTTTAACAATTTTCGGTGTGGTACATTCTGTTTGTGGTTGAGGGAATGGAGTGTTACACCAGTTACATTTGTATCCAATTTATATTCCCACTGACTGCTGCCGGCGGGTCGATCCAGTTTCCTGGTTGGAGAGGTCGATGGCTCCTTACACACTGCGCATTCTTGTGGCTGCCCTTGACTTGTGATTTCAGCTGCTGTTATGTTTACTTACTACTGTTTGCAGTTCACATTCCAGGAGATGATTCTGAAAACCTGCATATTTACATCTTCTTCCATGGCTTTCTCTAACTGCCACATCTATATTTTCAGACTCTCCACTATTTTCTCCGGAAACTAATATGTCTGTTTTCATGAGGTCACTTAGCATTCTGCAATTTTAAACTATTTGCTAGAGACCAAGAGTGAACCATTAACAATGTCTAATGAATGTAGGTCCTATTTGTATTTACATAATTCCCTTTTCTTTTCAAGGATCCGTATACAATGGGCAATCCCTGTTGATTCTTGGGATAAAATCAGACCTCAAAATGAGCCTGTGAAATGAATATGGCAACATCTCAGTTTTACAGATGAGACTGAAAGGTTAGGTGACTTGCTAAGGGTGACGTAGCTCAGAAGTGAAAGAACCAGGATTTGAAACCAACTAGGACGACTTCAGTGTCTACCTTCCCAACTGTCACACTCTGATGCTGCCTCTTTTTAACTGACAGGAGGTTCCCGGTGAAACTAAATTTGCAAATAAATTATTATTTAATGAGCACAACCCTAAGTGAGACAAGTCAGAGAAAGACAAATACCATATGATTTCACTCATATGTGGAATTTAAGAAACAAAACATGAACATATGGGAAGGGGGAAAAAGGAGAGAGAGAAACAAACCTTAAGAAATTGAACGATAGAGAACGAACTGAGGGTTACTGGAGGGGAGTCTGGGTGGGGGATGGGCTAGATGGGTGGTGGGTATTAAGGAGGGCACTTCTGTTGAGCACTGGGTGTTATACTTCAGTGATGAATCACTGAATTCTAGTCCTAAAACCAGTATTACCCTATACGTTAACTAGCTAGAATTTAAATAAAAACTTGAAACAAAAAAAAATTATTTAATGAGTACAGATCATAAGTATATGTCAGTATATAGGAGGGGTAGATAACTTAGACTTTGGGACCATCCCTGTCTCCAAACAGAGCAATCATCTCTAATGACAAGATCTGTGCCTTCCAGGTCAGCAGCTCTCTCCTAGCTGTGCTGCACATGTTTACCATTTCTTGCTCAAACTCTTCCTACATTTTTTTTCATGAAAGTTTCAATTACACTCTTGTTAGAATCCGACTTTATGTATCACAAAATCTCTTACATTCCGGTTATTTAAAACTCTTAATTATGCGATTCCTATACAAACATGTGATTGAATTTGGGTGTTTCATTCATCTCTTTTAGCAACTACTTCAATATCTTAAGGTTGAATTTCTGCAGATAGAAAAGTTCATGCATTTTATATGTTTTTAAAACATTTTTTTACTAGTTTCCTTCTCTTTATGAGAATGGAAATAACCTAATCTCCAAATTAAGGGGGCAGCTTAATGATCTCCCCTATAAACCAGTTTCATCATGCATGAGCCCATGAAAGAAAGAAAAAATCTTGGATATAAGAATAAAATTATTGTTTGATCCATTCTTAAGAGATATATCTCACTTAGTTCCTTAATTTCTGGAATCTCAATAAACAAATTATGTGACATAATTGAATGCCAATATAAATCTCTCTTTTTCTCTTTTTGTTTTTTAACTTTTTTCCTTCCAGATTGCTGATTTCTGACTCAATCACCAAAGTGGAATTTCTCAAGTAAACACAAGAGGATATGAGTCCAGGATATGTTCCACAAAAATATGCTCATTGAATGAGAATTCTGTATATCTCTACCTTGGAGATTCTGAAAGTACATCAACACATTAAAAGAGCTGAGAAATCTTACAAGAAAGAAATTTCTATTTAAAAAGACATAAATAGGGGCACCTGGGTGGTTTAGTTGGTTAAATATTTGCCTTCTGCTCAGGTCACGATCCCAGAGTCCTGGGATCAAGTCCCGCATCAGGTCCTTGCTCAGCGGGGAGCCTGCTTCTCCCTCTGCCTGCCACTCCCCCTGCTTGTGCTCTCTCCCTCTCTCTCTCTCTGACAAATAAATAAAATCTTAAAAAAAAAGACAAAAGACATAGATGATTTTGTATGTAACTTCTATTAAGTGTGGAATATGTTCTAACAACACACTTTGAACACTACTTCAGAATATAACAATGCAGAGAAGAGAACACGTATGAGCTTCAGGTAGAAAGGGTGATACTTCATTTATTCAGTGTTTTTCCCCATAGACCAAAATATTAATAATATTTTCAAATAAGAAAAATATTTTAAATTGACGTACTTATTTATTCTTTAAACTTTCTATATTATATTAATTATTCTTTTTTTCTAAAATACTAATCAGACCACAGCTACATGTTTAAGAGCAGTCCCAAACATAACTTTATTGCTCATTCTGGGCAATGCAAACTAATTAGTTTGCTATTAGGCATCAACAGCACAGGAAGAAAAAAAAAGTACAATGAGGTGCTAGTTTGCATTTTCTAGAACAACTCAGTGTAAGCTCTCTCTCTGCTGTTCGTCCAGAGCAGGTTCCTTACCTCTAGCCTCCCAACACCACACAGATGGGCTGTCTATGAGCACATCTGCCAGGGCTGCCGAAACGTAAACACACTCAGCTGGTAGCAGATGTTTTCCAGGAAAGATCGCTGTACTGGAGTTGTTGTGCTGTGGAGTCTGTGTGAGTTGATCTCCATGATTGGGTGTAAGGTCATTGTGTTCAAATAGATCATTTGTTTTTCAGATACAGAACAATAACAGGGTAGATGCAAGCTCAACTGTTTGGTATTTACCGTGTACATACATATAGAAATGTTTCTGAAGCCTCTGTTAGTAAGTCAAATTTAAAAAAAAATATATATAGGCCTTTATTTTACTTTATGTCCTTATTTGCTGAGCTCTTCAAAGGTAAAACATAGACTTAGTGAAAGAAAAATAAGTAGTCTCAGTTTTTCTATGGTCATTGCTGTAATCTTGTGGGTTTATAATAATTGTCTATATTCATAGTTCTTAGTCCTGCTTTTTATCAATATACTAGGCATTCATTTATGGGGTAATTTTATTTAATTTTGTAGACACTGATGGTATGTTTTTCTTATGTGAGTTTATAAACTCATTTAATATGTATATATTTGCAAATCCTGATGGTATGTAAAATGAAAAATACTTTAAAAAGTACTTTTATAAAGTAATACTACTTACAAGGCATTCTACTAAACATGAGGTTTACCTGGAAGAGACATACAAGAAAATAAGTAATCACATCCTTTGGTAACAAGTATTCTATTTCTAGAGTGCCCAGAGAGCTCAGGGAGCATAAAGGGGCAACACAAAGGACACAGGCCACTTCAAGCATGGTTTATACTCAGGCGGTAAAATCAAGACAAGCAATAGTCCACCAACAAAGAACTAAAGAACAGAAACCAGCTGCCCTTCTCATTATATATATATTTTAATAACCCGAACAGTAGGGTCTGAAAAACCATTATCTAAAAAACTGAAATACTCAATTCCTGCTTATGCAAATTAGATAATTTCCACCCATGACTCCTGACCAGTATAGTATCATTGTTGAATTACAAGTTTAAACAAAACTGAAGTCCACCCTAAACCAAACACCTACCAAGGCAAAGTAACTGCAGACCTATTGAAATCACCCTCCACTTCCAAATATCTCTGTGTTAATATTTACTTTGTTTCCAGCTTGATGGAATACACCATAAGAAAAGTCTTGTACTTGCCTCCAAGTAATGACTTCTAACAATGACTTACTTCTATCACTTTGATACATGGCTCCAAATTATCATGACTTTAAAGTTTGATTTGGTGTTGGTCCCAGAATTTGAAAATCCACCTGCCCAAACTTCCCAAAACATAGAATGTAAGCTTTCTAATATTACTTCTCATTCAATGACCATACCCTCACTCTCCCCTGTGGGCCTCTGCTTTTGTGTCCTTATCTAAAATGTGTTTCTGAGGATTTTTCTTCAATCTTCTTTTTCTCCTTCTCCTTCTTCTTTATTTCCGTGCTTGAAATTTTATTTGTCCTCGAGAAAGCAAGGCCCGCAGGTCCCGCCTCCTGCAGAAAATGACAATGCCCTCACTGCTTCCTGTTGTAGTTGGTGGGGAGCTTCATACGCTAGGGGAAGGCCAGGAAGGACTTGAGCTTGGGCCCGGGGCTGAGGCACGCCACACAGGCAGAGAGCAGGGGGAAGGAGTCCAGGCAGCCGGGGGCCATGACCTGGTGAATCAGCAGCCAGTTCAGCAAGGTGTAGTCCAAGAAGGAGACCGAGCTGCCTACGATTAAGACCTGCCCCTCCCGGTCTAGGACAGCAGGATCTCAAAAGGCTTCAGGTGCCCCGGTCGTGCTTTCATATACCCCTCCTTGCCTGCCTTGTGGTTGACGTAGGTAAGGATGAGGTATTTGCAGCAGAGATTCTCCACGTGGTCATTCACCACATCCACCAGGGTGGACTCCCACTGGTCCTTCCCATAGAGCCCAAGGGAGTGGCCCAGGTATTGCAGGATGGCACTGAACTGGTACAGGGTAAGGTCTCCGTCCTGGAACTCAGGAAGCTTCCTGGGTGGACAGGAGGCCTTGAGTGTGCCCTGCAGCCAGGTCTCCTTGGTCACCTTGTCTTCCTTCCAGCTCTGGCCCTGGTCAGCCAGCAGCATGCGCATGGCGTCTCGTCGCCCTCGAACAGGCAAGGAGACGGCACTGTAAGGCGCCATGGTTGCAGTGCCCACAGGGCTGGCGGTGGCGGTGGCGGAGCTCTCTTCAGTCTTCTGTCTCTCTCTACACCTCTAGAGATTTTACCTACTCTGATGCTTTGTAAACTGACAGGTGTATGGATACATGGGAATAATAAGTTTAAGGAATCTATTCATAGAAAAAATATGCATATTCATGTCATATTCATAGTATAGGTTCCCTTGAAAACCAGATCAAAAGGGTTTTAATGCAAACAGCGTATTGGACAAATGTTCCTAGAGAGTAGAAATTGAGGAACCAGGGTGCCATAAACTGAATGTCTGTGTCCCTCTAAAATTCGTATGTTGAAACCTAATCCTCAGTGTGACAGTATTTGGAGGTGGGGAATTTGGGAAGTGATTCGTTCATGAGGGTGGAGTCATCATGAACGGGATTAGTGTAGTTATAGAAGAAGAGCCCCAGAATGCTCCCTGACCTTCTACACCATGTGAAGACATGGCAAGAAGATGGCTGTCTTTGACCCAGGAAGCAGGTCCTCAGCAGACACCAAATCTGCTGGTGCTTTATTCTTGGACATCACACCCTCCCGAACTGTGAGAAATAGCCGTTTGCTGTTCATCAGCCACCTAGTCTATTATATTTTGTTACAGTGGATTGAATGGACAAAGACATAGGGAAAGTGTAACAGGAAAGAAGAGAAAGCCTATTTAAAGGAAATGTTTTCAAATTGACAATTTCTGTGGAGACTGAGTGCTCAGTCCCACCTGGACTATCTGAGGAAATTTATCAGAAGGATCTCCAGATTCAAGGAACATAAAGAAGAAGCAATTACCCATCAGACCCTCCCCTCATTGAGAGTTTCGCCATGAGTGATAAACTTGTGGGTTGCACATGTGAACTCTCAGCTAGCTCCCAGAGATGTCCCAAAGCATGTGCCAGAAAAACACTCAAGTAATATGCAAGAAGCAAGTCATGTGTGATACTAGGCACAGTCTGTACAACATTGTTTGCTAAATCAATGACTAGAATGAGTCGTGAGGCAGAGAAGAAATGAGGTAGTGCACAAGGTATTTAATATGGTCCTTCTAGCATACTGCTTGCATAGGCTAGTACCCTTCATTAATTCCAATCCATAACCAAAGGGTGATACTTCATTTATTCAGTGTTTTTCCCCATAGAACAAAATATTAATAATATTTTCAAATATGAACAGTATCTTAAATTGAGGTATTTATTCTTTAAACTTTCTATATTAATGTTTATATTAATTATTCTTTTTTTCTAAAATACTAATCAGACTATACTCATTGGGAGGGTTTCCTCTTACCACTGTCCTGTAGGACCACACTTAGCTTGGGCTAAAGTACAGTCAGATGTACATTTTCAGAATCTACTGAAGCTGACTTATCTGAGACTTAGACATGAATTTTTCCTCTGTCACTTGGTCCTAGGGAACCTCCTTAGAGGCCGTAGATGTGAGCTGAGGGATAAACGATAGTTCAACAGAAGTAATTGATATAGAATTCTGCACTACCTACTTGTATAACTCATGTGTGTACCCTAGACTGACGCAGGCCCTCTCCTGGGTCATTCAGGGAGTTCAGATAGTATCCCGGTGCCTTATAACAGGTGGAAGGGAAATAGCAATTTTAAGGACAATAGGATGGAATGACTATTGTTAAGCACCATAACTGATGCTCTAGACAAATATAATAAATGGCTACAGCTAATTAATAGGCAATTGGAAAGACAGAGAAAGGGACTCCCAGGAGTTCATACGGATCTATTCTTCCTCTGAGGATGGAGAAAAGAAAAAGCTGAGGACTAGGTCCAAAACTTAATCATCTGAGCAATTCAGCCTCAAAGAAGCTAAAACCCTCAACTAAGGAAGCTTGTTTTATCAAAAGCAGGGGCTTGTTTGGGAAAAAAAATCAGGGACCTCCCCAAATATTGCATTTGTAGCTTTTAAAGTGTTCAATAGCAACATAGGCAAATGACTATTGACTTGGACAGCACGGTTCAAGGCCACCCTACTTTAATAGTTTGTGGGAGAATTTTCACAGTCAATAATCAGGTTATGTCTATGGAGGAAGGAGCTCCGGGCTACAGACCAAAAGGCCCGGTTTAACCCTGACTCTCTTATTTATTTGCTCTGAAATCTCTAATTTTCAAATTATCTGTTAACTGGAAAGAGTAATACTATCCTCATGGAGTTTGACACTTAGATATGCTAAGATTATGACTGATAAGAAATAATTCAAGTGGTGAGGATTTGTGATATACTATACACTGAAGGTACTTGATATTGGAAATACTATAAAAAACTATTTTCTTATAACAAATAAATTACACAAACCTTAACATATATATTAACATATGTTTATGACAAAATATAGAACCCTTGATTTTCCATGATAATTTTACCATGTGTTCATATCATTAAATAATATATAGTTTATAATGCATGGTTTAAACTAAATAAAAGTAGAATCATACTTGATGTATCATCTTACCACTGGATTTTTCTTCTTAGTACATGTAGGGCCTGTACTGATGTCGATGCATATAGCACTCTGATTCATTTTCACCACTATTTGGTATTCTGTTGTGTGAATGTAAATTTTAAAATTCTGTCTGTTGAAAGAATCATTTTCAGACAGCGTCCTGCCTCCAGCTTTCCAGATGCAAAGCCGAGGCTTCTCTGCATGTGTCAAGATGTACTCCACGTGCGCACCTGTATGTCTCAACTCAAAAAGTTCTGTTAATTACAGGCTGATCCTCCAGGTAAGCATTTTCCTTACAACCAACATTTAATTCCATTTCACTCCAGAGGAAACAGGGTATTTCAAAGAGAAAATGCACTCAGGGTGACTAGGACCCTGACTGTATTAAATGATAGCTATTACAGATCTCAGTGCAGTTTTCCATTACTCTTGGCTTATCAACCCTTCAGGAACTTGCATCTTTTTGTTTCTTGAATCACGTTTCTTGACACTCAAATTTTATGAACCAAACCATATGTTCTAGCGACACTAAATTTTTTTTTAGCACCATCCTTTTCCTATTTCCTCTGGCCACCTCCTTTCAGCTAGAACACCCTTCTAGACACCCACTACATATTAGCTGGCTCGCATCAATTGATCATTTGGGTCCCAGCTCAAACATCAATTCATATTTCCCATATCAAAGCATTGTCCAAACTTTATTATTATTACTTATTTAATATTCTCTCTACTTTGCAAAACCCTCGACAGCTTGGGGACAGAGGTTGCATTGTATCAGTTCTGTTGGGTCTAGAGCGCATTCATAGTACCCAACACCTAGCAGGTCTGTGATGCCTTTAGTGGGATGAATTATTTAACGACTATATGCAGTTGATTCTAAGGCACACATATTTTAATATTCTAACAAGTCTAAAGTCGTTTTTTGTGTTTATAGATCAATTGGAAGATTTGTTTTGTTTTAATTTCACATAAAATAACAGAGTCTTACAATTGAGGTATTTGATTTTACAAAAAGATGGTACTTAATGATGAAAATTTTTGGAGTTTGAAATTATCTTCTCAATATAGTGTCTGACATTTAATAAATGATAAGTGTACCAGTGATGTGCAAATGAGTTACTTATTAGCCATCAGTTAGTGTTGACCAGATCCTCTCTGACTCATTCGTATTCTCAAGAGAAGCTGCTTAACTATTTCCTTCATGCTGCATTAGCTTGTCCCTATTCCACAAATTGCTACAACCCCAAATGCTCATCAGCAGGATCTCAAAATATCTTGGTGATAAGCATAACGGATTAATATCACCAGGTTGTCCACAAAGAACAGCTCTCCAGCTTGAGAAAGAAACATAAGTTAGCTCTAGCCAGGCAAGAAGTACATTCTTTAGAGAACTTAACCCTAAAAAGGTAAAATGTGCTTCCATATATAATCAAAAATAGAAACCCTACTGTGTAGTAAAATAATTGTAAGAAAGTAAAATAAGTCTCTAAGATGGATTTATACATTTTTAAAATCAATTATCAAATTCTTAAAAAAAGCAACTGTGTCCCATCAGGGTGGCTATCTTCCTGTTGAGTAATCTAGCATTGGCCAAAGCCCTCAGGCCACAAACACCTGCCCTTTGCGTCTGAAAGGACAGAAGATGCTCCGCCATTTATTTAAATCTAAACCCCTTTATTTGCAATTATGAGTAAACCAAACCAAACCAAAACAAAACAAAAACCCTTAGCAACCACCTGCAAGTGACACAGAATGCCTATCTTTTCATCGGAAGGGGCGGTGTTGTGGACTCCTTTGGAGGCACAAAACCGGTCAGGCCACACTGACCTTGTAGCTGTGCCAGGACACAGGCGCCCCTGGCAATGCCTTGTTCTATGCCCAGCCCTCCAGGGCTCAGTGGGCAGGAAGTGCCGATCTTCCTGTTCTGAGCTGTGGCTGCCAGGCAAGGGCTCCCTTCCGCTGGCCTCCAGACCTTCCTGAACACTCACACACCAGGTGTTGAGCCCTACCTCTGGCTCTAAGAAGAGAGTCTGGCCCCGGGGACATTGACTCCCACTCTCTTCTGTCCTCTGCCCCTGCAATGAGCACACCTCCCTGAGGAGGCTTCCTTGGGATTTTCAGGATGATCGTCAGGATGCGGGATATATCTCGGTCTCTGGGTCCAGTTTAGACCGGATCTATGCTGCTTGAATCCCAGTGCCCTGTATCAAATGTTCACACTCCTAGACGCTTGACAGTAGGGGCAGTAATGTGACAAAAACAATAAAATACTCATTTCTGACTCAGGGAGAAAGTGGAAGTCATGAGGATTAGCCTTGTTTTGAAATCCTGCTCCAAAGGATGGACATTCAAATGAATTTTGACGCTAAAATAAACTTTATGCATCCACGTAGTGGAAATTCCCACCCCTTCCCGTCTCACTCAGACATAGAGCCGGTCCCAACAGTGGCCCTGCGTGACCCGCAGCACTGAGCCACTCACATGCTACTACTGCCCCCCTTCACGCACTCCAGCCACAGTGGCTTCCTCGCTATTTTCCTGACATATCATTTATGTTTCTGCCTCAGAGCCTTTGTCCTACTGAACCCTCTTCCTAGTGTTCCCTCCACCCCTGGATACCTCCATGGCTCACTTCCTCTTCATCTTCTATTCTCTTCCCCAAAGCCACATTCTCAGTGAGCCTTTCCTTAACTACATTATATTAAATGTATACCTATCTCCCTTTCTATCTTTAGTTTTGACCCCCAACACTCATCACTATCTGATATCTATATGTTACTTACTTTTTACTGTCTACTTGCCTTTAGTAGAATATTAGCTTTGAAAAGGCAGGGAGTCTTGCTTCTGTTATTCACGTCTCTATTCTCAGCATTTAAAACTGCCACATAGCAGGTGCTCGAAAAATAGTTTTTGAGGGAAAGAAACATTTTTAAAATATTTGAAGATTTAGAGTTATCGTGATATTCAGGTCCATAATTTTGATTGCTGAACAAGAGACTGAAGTGGGAAAATATCCTATGTCTAATTCAACAAACCCATTATTTGTGACTAAAATTCATGACTTCATATATAGGAATTCAGTGTAACATTGGATATTAATTTTTAAAAAGCATCTAAAGCTGCAAATTTTAAAATGTTGAGCTCACCCTTCATATTTTCCTAAATTTCTCATAATGATAAATTAATCCAAGTTATCATTCATTCACTTGTTCACTCTTAGTATGGGGTTGTCAAGTGCCTCCTCTCGGCCAAACATTTTCAACAGCCTCATAGCACACTAGTAAATTTGGCTCATCATAGGACACTTCATCAAACGAAACAACAACAAACAGTAGATAGAGACCTTCTCAGATGTAGAACTTCGCTATGCAAATAAGACAAAATAAAGTTACTCACCTTAGCAGCAATTTCTTCATTCATAATATCAGATACGCACTTCTCAGGGTCTCTAACACATAGGAGTCTTCTAACTTTTTTAAATGGGCCTTCTAGGGGCTCCTGGGTGGCTCAGTCGGTTAAGCGTCTGCCTTCAGCTCAGGTCATGATCTCGGGGTCCTGGGATGGAGCCCCACGTCAGGCTCCCAGCTCAGCAGGGAATCTGCTTCTCCCTCTCCCTCTGCCCTCCCCGACTCGTGCACTCTATCTTACTTTCTCTCTCTCTCAAATAAATAAAATCTAACAAAATTAAAAAAGAATAAAAATAAATAAGTACATACATAAGTAGGCCTTCTGTGCTTCTCAGATTGGGGAACAGTGTGCATTTCACACCCCCTTGTAGATGTATAAAAACCTGGGCCCACACTGATGGTTTTGGTTATGTTTCTTTTCTAATTTCAATTTTGTTATTCTGAATTTTAAGTTTCACTAGGAAAAGATCTTCATATGTTTTCAGCAAATATCAGATCCAGTTATGAACATAATTTTCATGGTCCAATTGAGTTTAAGTTGGTGTGTATCTTAGGGAAAACTAAAATAAGAGGAAGACATGAAAACTTTTTTTTTTTTTTCATTTCTTTTTCCCACCAAGAAACCTCCTTTCTTAACACAACGGTTAGTTTCAGGGAGGTTCCAGTAGGTTTTGAGGGAGGCTCTGCCAATTTCAGGTGAGTGGAGAAGAGTTTAAATTTAAACAGGGCGCCTGGGTGCCTCAGTCAGTTGAGCATCTGACTCTTGGTTTCAGCTCAGGTCATGATCTCAGGGTCCTGTGATCAAGCCCCATGTGTGGCTCTGAACTCAGCAGGGAGACTGCTGGAAAGTCCCTCTCCCTCTGTCCCTCCCCCTGTGTGCACCTCCACCCCCCTCTCAATTAAATAACTATTTTTAAAAAGTGAAAAATAAAAATAAATTTAATCAAGCTTGTTTAGCCATCCCTGGCTCGATGCCAGGTAGTTCTGTGACTCATTAAAAATCACAGTAGGGTAGGAGTGGATTTTACTACACTAGATAAGTCTTAGGCAAGCGTATCTATATAGAAGATATATTTGTTTCACCAATTTACAAAACTCCTTAAAATGTTAAGCAGCATACAATTTCATTGAGACTTTTACTCGGGAGTAATACATTTAAAGGTACTTAACCAAATCAGTTCTTCAAGCTTGCTTTGCCATTTGCACATAGAACTCATTCATAGTAAGGCGACTGTACAGTGATTACATAAAATGTAAAACCTTCCATTTAGATAGATAGATAGATGGAATTTTAATTACTTCCAGCTAGATCGAGATGCTGTTTCAGTTCAGGGAGTTGAGAAGTCGGTGGGAAGCTATTTATGTTCTCCAGAACATACCATACAGTCGTGTTTTTCTATTATCTATTGCTCTTAGAAGGCAATTAGTTCCAGGAGCTATGTAGTTTATTGAAAAAAATTAAAATGCACCCACCTAGTCCTAATTAAGATTAAGAGAATTCTTTGTCATGTTGAGTGTATTTAGGCATAAAATTACAATCATTTTGACATTAAATTCTCATTACTGTATTTCCCCAGAGTGATTTTTTTAACAGATATTTGTTGAAATGCTGACTGATCACACTCTTCCTCTAAATGCCATTCTTTTGCCTACTTTTTCTTATTACCTCTGCTTTCATTTCTCCCAACACCAACACGCAACCTCTTCTCTGTGATGAACTTTGAAATTCATGCAAGAAGGAAGTGAAAACAAAAAGAAGCACACACACCGTATCTCCCTACTGGTATATGGAAGATGAAAAGCTAAGACCAAAAACCTGTTGGTAAACTCATCCTCAGACTACCCGGGTTTGTGAGAGCCCCGCCCCGCCCCGGAGTCAGGGGGCCCTGCACCGCGGCCCGCTGCGGAGGCCGGAGGCCGGAGGCCAGCGGTTAGTCCGCAGCTGCTCTGCGAGGCGCCCCCGCAGCGGGAACGCGTGAAAAGAACTCAGTGGGAGGGACCCGGCCAGCCTCAGACCTGCAGTTCAGGAGCCCGCGGAGCCTCTCACTGGCTCAGGAGGCCTCCGGCGCGGCTGGGGCCAGCTCCCTAACAGTGTCCTAAGAACTTGCTCCTGGCTGCTGGACACAATTGCTCCTGAACTCTTCCGCCCTTTGCTCTCCGGAAAAGCTGACCCGCACAACCCCGGACCGCGGAGCCAGAAAGGAGGCATGCTAGCTCCATTGTCTCTTTTAAAAGTCCCCTCTGAAGGAAGTCAGTCCGCAATATGATTGTAGCTCCCTCTAGGACTGTACCGCAAGGTCAGCCCCTGCAAACAAGTCCTGCTCTGGAGACCGGAGAAAAAGATAAGAATATTTGACTTCCAGCCTCCCGGCGATTTTCATTAAAAGATAAATCTACCTCAATCTATTTTGAGCCTGGGTTTTTATAACACAGTAATAAAAGGGGCAGTGTGAAAAAGACTTTATTTCATCTACCACATTTTTCCTACTGCTCGTTCTCAGCCTCTAAATGCATTTAGCAAGTCTAAAGGCAACTGGAAGTGTGTAGCATGGGGTAGCTTTGCAACCAGATGAAATATTGCTCAGTCAAGTTAGAAAATTCAAGATCAGACTCTCCCAGAGAGCGTCTTTGCTCATTTCTGAGAAGACGGCAAAAGTCACCTTATTCTCCGTCTGAGTCTCTTCATGTGAAGTGACAACGAGATCAAGAGCAGCCTTGTGTGGAAACACAGTAAGCCGCAGAATGTCACCTACTGTTTCACAGCTATGCTTCAGTGTCCCGGAGAAGCGGAGAGATCGCGAGTCGGTGATTCAGTGAGGAGAAGCCGCCTTCCGGACGCAGAGTGTCCCTGAGCACACTGTTCAGTAATGCTCTAGGGATGGATGAGTTCTCGAAGGAGGTCCTTCCTCTACCTTGAGTTAGGTCTGAAAGGAGATAATCACAGGGGAAGGGTGTGATTCTGAAGGGATAATCAATGGGCCACATAGATAAGAGAATATTATGAAAAACTATATACCAACAAATTGGACACTCTGGAAGAAATGGATATACTCTTACAAACATATAAGCTACTGAACCTGAAACAAGGAAAAATAGAAAATTTGAACAGATTGATAACCAACAAAGAAATTGAATCAGTAATCAAAAATCTCCCAAGAAAGTCCAGGGCTGAGTGGTTTCATAGGCGAATTCTACCAAACATTTAAAGAAGAGTTAATAGCTATTCTTCTCAAATTATTCCAAAAAATAGAAAAGGAAGGAAAAAGTCATATTCATTCTATGAGGCCAGCATTACCCTGATACCAAAACTGGATGACTCCACTAAAAAAGAGAACTACAGGCCAAGATCCCTGATGAACATGGATGCAAAAATTCTCAATAAAATATTAGCAAACTGAATCCAACAATACATTAAAAGAATCATTCACCACAATCAAGTGGGATTTGTTCCTGGGTGCCAAGTGTTGTTCAATATTTGCAAATCAATCAGCATCATACACCATATTAATAAAAGAAAAGAACCTTTGATCATTTCAATGGATGCAGAAAAATCACTTCACAAAGTACAACATTCACTTATACAACATGTCAGCAAAGTAGGTTTAGAGGGAATGTATCTCAATATAATAAAGGCTATATATGGAAAACCCAGAGCTAATACCATCTTCAATGGGGAAAAACAGAGCTTTTCCTCTGTGGTCAGGAAGAAGGCAGTGATGTCTGCTCTCACCACTGCTACTCAACACAGTACTGGAAGTCTTAGCCATAACAATCAGACAGCATGAAAAATCAGCAAGGAAGAACTCAAATTTTCACTATTTGCAGATGACATGAGGCTCTATATAGAAAACCCTAAAGATATACCAAAAAAAACCTGCTAGAACTGATGAATGAATTCAGTAAAGTCAGAGGACACTATATCAATGTACAGAAATCTGTTGCATTTCTATATGCCAATAATGAAGCAACGGCAAGAGAAAATAAGGAATCAATTCCATTTATACTTGCACCAGAAATAATAAGATACATGTAAATAAACCTAACCAAAGAGGTGAAAGAGCTGTACTCTGAACATAAAATACTGAAAAAAGAAATTGAAGATGACACAAAGAAATGGAAAGACATTCTATGCTCAGGGATTTGAAGAACAAATTTTGTTAAAAATATCTATACTGGGGTGCCTGGGTAGCGCAGTCATTAAGCGTCTGCCTTCGGCTCAGGGCATGATCCCGGTATTCCAGGATCGAGTCCCACATCGGGCTCCTCTGCTGGGAGCCTGCTTCTTCCTCTCCCACTCCCCTGCTGTGTTCCCTCTCTCGCTGGCTGTCTCTCTGTCACATAAATAAATAAAATCTCAAAAAAAAAAAAAATATCTATACTACCCAAAGCAACCTACACATTTAATGCAATCGTATCAAAATACCACCAGCATTTTTCACAGAGCTAGAACAAACACTCCTAACATTTGTATGGAGACCCCAAAAGACCTCGAATAGTCAAAGCAAACTTGAAAAAGAAAAGCAAAGCTGGAGGCATCACAGTTCCAGACTTTAAGTTATATCACAAAGCTGTAGTGATCAAGACAGTATCCTACTGGCACAAAAGTGGACACATAGATCAATAGAACAGAATAGAAAACCCAGACATGGACCCACAATTATATGGTCAACTAATCTTTGACAAAGCAGGAAAGAATATCCAATGGGAAAAAGACAGTATCTTCAACAAATGGTGTTTGGAAAACTGGACAGCAACATGGGAATATGAAACTAGACCACTTTCTTAAAACATACACAAAAAAAATTCAAAATGGATTAAAGACCTAAATGTGAGACCCGAAACCACAATATCCTATACATGAACACAGACAGTAACCTCTTTGACATTAGCGGTAGCAATTTCTTTCTAGATGTGTCTCCTGAGGCAAAAATAAACTACTGGGACTTCACCAAAATAAAAAAAACTTCTGTTCAGTGAAGGAAACAATCAATAAAACTAAAAGGAAACCTACAGAATGGGAGAGGATATTTGCAAATGACATACTGGATAAAGGGTTAGTATCCAACATATATAAAGAACTTATAAAACTCAACACCCCAAAAATGAATAATCTAATTAAAATTGAACAGAAGATATGAATAGACATTTTCCCAAAGAAGACATACAGGTGGCCAACAGACACATAAAGAGTGGCTCAACCCCACACATCATCAGGGATATATAAATCAAACTACAATGAGATATCACCTTGCACCTTTCAGAATGGCTTAAAACAACAACATGAGAAACAAAACTTGTTGGTGAGGCTATGGAGAAAGGGGAACCCTCTTGCATTGTGGGTGGGAATGCAAACTGCTGCAGTCGCTATGGAAAACAGTATGGAGGTTCCTCAAAAAGTTAAAAATAGAACTATCCTATAATCTAGCAATTGCACTACTAGGTATCTACCCAAAGAATTCAAAAACACTAATTCAAAGGGATACATGCATCCCAATAGACATAGTAGTATTATCTACAATAGCCAAATTATGGAAACAGCCCAAATGTCCATTGACTGATGAATAGATACAGAAGTTGTGGTGTATATACACAATGGAATACTACTCAGCCATAAAAAAGAATGGAATCTTATCATTTGCAACAACATAGATGGATCTATATTGCAACAACATAGATGCAACAACAAAGATGGGTTATGCTAAGTGAAATAAGTCAGTCAGAGAAAGACAAATAACATATGGTTTCTTTCATATGTGGAATTTAAGAAAAAAAAACCAAACAAGCAAAGGGAAAACAAGAGAGGAAGGCAAAAGAAACAAACTCCTAACTATGGAGAACAAACTGATGGTTACTAGAGGGGAGGTGGGTGGGAGAAAGAGAAAGGTGATGGGATTAAGGACGGCACTTGTTATGAGCACCAGGTGTTGTATGGACGTGTTGAATCACTATATTGTACACCTGAAATTAATATTACACTGCATGTTAAATAACTGGAATTTAAATAAAAACTTAAAAAATTAATTTGCAGAAATCTACCTCTGCATGATGAAGATGCTTGAAATGAGAGGATATTACTCATTTTTTTTTTCCAAATCTTAATCGATTTTAGACTTGCTGAATATCACCCACATGGAGATGCACTGTGCAAGGCACTGAATGCAGGTGAGCTACAGGCCCAGCTCTCCTCCCTCCATTGCTCTCCCCTCTGCAGTCACCTCCTCTACCCCAACCGCTGCAGTGGCCTCTTTACACCAGCATCATTCAGCTGAGCTTTCAGCCCAGACTTAGCCCCTGCCTCCAGATTCAGATAGACAGCTGCTTATTGGTGAGTTTAACATACTTAAAGCTAAACATTTTCACCCATTTCTACCCATTTTCCTCTTCTGATGTTTTCTATCTTAACAAATGGTGTCATCATCCACCCAGTTACTAGAGGCCAAAATGTATTCATCTATTTTCCTCAGTCCCTACAAATAATCAAATGTCATTAGTCATAATGCTGAATATCTCTTGAATACAGAGATTTCTCTCCAATTCCTTTGCCACTGTAATAGTCTGAGGTACTACAATACCACTAAAAGTTCCTTTGCACTGGTCTCCCTGCCGCTACTTGCTCCATCTGCACACAGAAGATGATTCAAAGGCAGAGCCAATTATACACCCCTTCTTCGTAATGACATCGTAATGCCATCAACCTTCTGACAAATTCAAGACTCCTTAACTTCCTTTGCAAAACCCTACATTACCAAACCCAGAGTAACTTTCCCATCTCCCTTAGAAATCCATGCACCAATCTCTAAGATTTATTCCTAAACAGAGCCAAACTGACTCTCAATTCCTCATACTGTTTATTCTCTTTCTACACATCAACCCCCGTCCGTTCGATTTGACATACTCTTGTTCATCACTTAACACTCAGTTTAAATATGACTCTCATTTCCATCTCCTATAATACTTAAAACTCTGTTTAAATATCACTCTCACTTTCCATCTTCTATAATACATAATAAACCTGTAGGGGTTTTTTGGTGGGTTTTTTTTTTTTTTTTTGAGCTAATGATAGGCAATTAACACAACCCCTCCCCTTTTTTCTGTGAAAACCATACCCAAATAAAACTTTTAAATCATCCCTAAGTTATTTTTGAAGATAATAGGAAGAATATAATTTCTTCCATTTACAGAAAGCTTACTCTGTGCCACGTATACTGCCAAGTGCTTACATAAACAACTTTATTTAGCCATTAGTTGTCTTTAGTGTTAATATCATCTCATTTTACTGATGAGGACTCTTAGGCTACATTAGTGACGAGTGAAGCTGGAACTCAAAGACAGGAAACCTCACTTCTGAGCTTACATGAGCTCACGAGCTAGCTGTGCTTACTCAGACAGGCCTTATTACAAAATAGCCCAAAGGAAGGACAGTAGCTGGGGCTGCAAAAGGCACACGTCACTCAGAGAGACAAAGGATTGTATGAGGTTGAGAGTCAGCAAAAAATCGGAGATGATGATGATAAAGAAGGAACACTGCTAACCAGGTTATGAGGAACTCAGCCTGGGTCCTGATCCCTGTGGTGGCCCTGGCTTTCCATTCCAACCTTTAGATGTCCTGGGACTGAGACTGGTTATAATGGTACAGATTCCTTTTGCCATGGGACTTGAGCAATTTCTTAGGGGGACTGTCCACATCTGAGGGACATTGCTTATGTGGCTAGAGCCAGACTCCCCACAGACACCAGTGGGTCCACTCACCCTAACCTCCATCTTGACACTCACTTTCAATCAGAAGATGGACTTCTTTGAACCACCTCTCCCCCCAAAAAACAAAATAAAGTATGAAAGAAACATAAAGGCATCAATAACAGCTGGCCAAGCCAGAATTACTGACAATTCCAGGCAAACATATCTCCCAAAGGCACTGACCAATTTAGATACATTAATGATGCATATATATGGCCCAGGCATGTAGCTCACTCTGGACAGATTGACCACTAATGACAGACTGACAACATAAGCATACCAACTGCTTTGGACATACTGACTTTTTTTTTTCCCTCATAATATCTGCTCTTGAGGCATAAAATGTTTAGCCATCAAGGATATGCTGAACTTCATAGATAGATTCACAGTTTCAGATCTACCAACTACTTGGGACTAATATATACTGCCTGCTTGAGCCTGGTGCCTAGATTGACACCATCTGCTGTGCCCCAGCTGTCCATGGACAAAGTTCAGGAGGAGCTTAGGTCATTTAGAATATCTAGGAGGCAATGGCATACCTTCATTTTCCCCAAGTTAAACAGTTGTGGTTTTTATTGAACATTTGAGCCACTGACTCCACTACCTTTTATTAATCTCAGGAAACCTATGCCTATTACCTCTCAAATATAAGCACGTATGTACATAATCACTTCTGAACTCAGTCTGTGAATTTCTATACTGTTAAACACACCACCCATTTTGAACTTTATCTAATATTTAAAGGGTGTATAAAAGTTGGCTGCCCCTCTGGATATACAAGGATATTCCTTTGAAAGCAAATGCTTATATCTTCCAAAACCCAAATATCATGAATGGATATGTTATGTTTTAAATAACCAGACTCATAAAGTCTTATACCTCCTGAAGATTATTAATAGTGTTAAAATTAAAATAGCGTGTATTCATAGTTTGTTAATAATTATTAGGATTTGCTGAAACAGTATAATTTACGCTGGAAACAGGTATTTATTTGCTAAAGCTGGCAAGTCACACTGTATGCCTAGGTCTTCATGTTTTGTCAGGTAAAAAATAGACAAAAACATTTGTTAAGTGAATGAATCAAGCAACAGTTCTAATCTCAAGAAGTTTCTACACCAAGTAGGAATAGGAAAGAATGGAAATACAAGATAAGTGCCATAGTAGTGACACTAATATGTTAGAGAAACGACAATACTGACAGAAGTCTTATTGCAGATAAGAATGAATTTTAAGTCACATAACCTGATTTCAAAACCCTGCTCTGTTACCAACTAATTAGGTGACTTTGGGCCTTTCTCTCTTTGAGCCTTAGATTTCACGTATGTGAGATGGGTATAATCGAAGCCCATGACTTGCCATTCACATTGCTACATTAACAACTAAAATAAGATTGGAGGGCTAGGGGGGAATTATGAAAGAGTTTGAAGAAAAACTGGGCTTTAAGGTGAGATTTTAAGAACGGTTACAATTTCAGATAAATGAAGAAAAAGGAAATGACTCTTGATTCTAGCTGTAGTGAAGAAAACAGTAGAGACGAAAAGTGCTTACGTGGAGGAAACAAGGAGAGTAGCATAGGAAAAGACAATCGCACCTTTGAATAAATCAACAGTGAGGATTTGACTATATTGCATATGGGGGTGAGTCAAGGATAAGTGCCCTGTTTCTGGTTTGGAAACAAGATGAAGGATAATCCAATTCATCAAGGCAAAGAAAATGAGAAAAGGATCAGATTGGAAGAGTAGTAAATCAAGAGTTCTGTGCATGATAAGTTGAATTGCTATAGCTTTTTGACATTAACATGAAGCTATTAAGGAATCTGTTGAGTATATTGAATGCATTGATCTGGAGCTAAGAGGTGATTGGTATTCAAGAGGAGAATATGGAAGGAAATGCACCAAGAAAGGGATATTCCACAAGCCCTGCATAATCAGAAAGTTCTGGATGCCAGAAATACTACACAGGATGCATACAGGAGTTCATGGATGGGGAGCTGACCTTGGAACTAGAACCATAAGAGAGGTCTGCCGCTGAAGAAATGGGTTAAAACTTTTTCAACTTGGTTGTAATATTTGAAGCCCTAGGAGCATATGAAAACAATGGGGGAGAAATTATATAGAAAGACAATGGAAACTTGGCAGAGGGCCTCATTTATGTAGCAGAAGGGAGAAGAGGAGCTGAAACAGGAAATGAAGAAAGCATGAGTCAGTGGGAGAAAACACTAAGTACAACTTCACAGGAATTGAAGGAAGAAAGTTTGAAGAAAGGGCCTGTGAACAGTTCTAAGAGACACCAAGGAGAAGAGACATGCCCCCAGGAGACTGGCAATTTTACCACAATTGAAGGTAGTGATGGAGGCTACAGTCAATTTGCCAGGAATCCGTAAAATCCTTAGATATTTCTCAAAATATTCACTGGTTGTTTACTGAAGAATCCAAAATTTTTCTAAAAATCAATATTTCTTTGTTTCTAGATTCAACATGAGAATATCAGACAAAATATTTTCTTTTTATTTTTGCCACTACAATGTACATATGTAAATGTGTTATAAATCTATATGATGTCCGTAATTGACGTTAACAATTCTCTGAATTACATCAAGATTAGTATCTCCATTTCCAGCTGAATATTCTAAGGCTAAAGGGACATCAAGTGACTCGTCCTATTTGTTCCAGTAAATCAGAGACAAAACGGGTCTATCATTTTACATGAATAGCACTTGGAATGTTTTCCAGTTTGCCTAAAAGAAGAGTTTCATTTTCAGAGCATTTTTCCACAATTTATTTTTAAATAATTTATAGCAAAGAAAAACTGTGATTTGTTAAGTGTAACCACATGTAAAAAGTTGCTTCCCAAGTTACAAAAAGCATTCTTCTCTCCCTTAAATCAATGCTGACATAAGATTCAGAGACAAAGTTCCCTTTTTGTATTCTGGTACTATGCAGCTCAAAAAAAAACTCTTTCTCATTCAGCTCTCCTATATGAGTATTATATTTACAACCATGTACATACATAAACATACATATATATATATATAAAGATGTATATATATACATGGTTTTTTATATATACATGCATATATGTATAAATATGTATACATGTTTATATAGGTGTGTTTATGTGTGTGTGTGTATATAATATAATATTATATATATATATATATATAATTACATGCAAGCAGAGGTTTTTAAAAAAAATAATTTAAGCCATAGGGTAGAGTTGTGGCAGGGAAAAGCCTGTACTCCATTACCCAGGCCACTACATCTAAAAAAAAAATAATAATAATAACAAAGGTAAGAATGCAAAAAGAAAATATGTCATATGAGTTGACCTAATTTCCTCATTTCCATGCTTATCTCTGAATAAATTTTGCCTAATTAAAAACAAAAACAAAAAAGTGGATTTTGTTCCACCCTGGGAATTTTTGCAGTATTTTATTTTTTAAATTAATTTATTAATAATTTTTATTATGTTGTGTTAGTCACCATACAGTACATCCTTAGTTTTTGATGGAGTGTTCCATGATTCATTGTTTGTGTATAACACCCAGTGCACCATGCAATACGTGCCCTCCTTACTACCCATCACCAGCCTATCCCATTCCCCCACCCCCCTCCCCTCTGAAGCCCTCAGTTTGTTTCCCAGAGTCCATAGTCTCTCATGGTTCATTCCCCCTTCTGTTTACCCCCCGCTTCATTCTTCCCTTCCTTTTCCTACCGATCTTCCTGCTATTTCTTATGTTCCATAAATGAGTGAAACCATATGATAATTGTCTTTCTCTGCTTGACTTATTTCACTTGGCATTATCTCCTCCAGTCCTGTCCATGTGGCTGCAAATGCTGGGTAATCGTTCTTTCTGATGGCTGAGTAATATTCCATTGTACGAGATGCCCTTCAACAGATGAATGGATTACGTATTTTAGAAGAGCAAAGCTCAGCTTCAAAAGAATTATCTTTGCATTTAGGGAATGTTTCAAACATTAAGCATGCCCATCCTCACACACATTTGTAAGTAACTACCGCAGTCCCCCTTTATCTGTGGTTTCTCTTTCTGCAGTCTCTCTGACCCTGGGTCAACCACCGTGTGAAAGCAGATCATCAGATCAAATAGTAGCCCCAAGCTACGTCACAGTAACTACGTCATTCACCTTGCTTCACCTCATCACTTGTAGTCTCATATCACCACAAGAAGAAGGGTGAGCACGGTACAATATTTTGTGTGAGACAACACGTTCACATAACCTTTATTATAGTATATTGTTGTAATTGTTTTATTACTAGTTATTGCTGTTAATCTCTTACTATGCCTAATTTATAAATTAAACTTTATCATAGGTATGTATATATAGGAAAAAAAACATTGTGTAAGAAGGTTCAGGCATTCACTGGGGGTCTTGGAATGTAAATCCCGCAAATAAGGGGGACTACTCTATCAACTCCTCAGGCTTCATCACCCTTTGGCGTCTACCTTAGCCCACATTGTCACTCTGCGCGCCTCAGGGAACATACAGAAGAGATGCTACTGCAGGAGTGACTTGAAGTGAGAGCCTGTTCATTGCTGTGAGAAGCCAAGCATTTGACTCCTGGCTCTGCAATAATATTTCGTTTGTTAAAAAGAACTTTGCAAATTTTGAGATTAATCAAAAAATATAGTTGTTGTAAAAAAGCAGTACTTTTTCCTTTTTCAAATCTTTATTTAAATTCTAGTGAGTTAACATATAGGGTAATATGGATTTCAGGTGTAGAATTTAGTGATTCATCATTTACATGTAACACCCAGTGTTCAACACACATCACACATTTAGCCCATCTCCCTCCCACCTCCCCTCCAGCAACCCTCAGTTTGTTCTCTATGGTGAAGAGTCTCTTATGGTTTGCTTCCCTCTCTTTTCTTTCCCCCTTGCCCTATGTTCATCTGTTTTGTTTCTTAAATTCCACATATGAGTGAAATCTTGTAGTATTTGTCTTTCTCTGACTGACTTGTTTTGCTTAACGTAATACTCTCTAGCTCCATCCACGTCGTTGCAAATGTCAAGATTTCATTCTTTTGATGGCTGAGTAATATTCTATTTATAGAATATTCTATATATATATATATATATATATATATATATATATATCTCACAGCTTCTTTATCCATTCATCAGTTGATAGACATTGGGCTCTTTCCATAATTTGGCTATTGATGATAATGCTGCTATAAACAGAATTTTAACCATTCTGACTGGTAATTTTTTTAAAAGATTTATTTATTTTAGAGAGAGAGAGAGAGACAGCACGCATGAGTGAGGGGAGGGGCAGTGGGAGAGAATCTTCAAGCTGACTCCCTGCTAAGCATGGAGCCTGAGGTGGGGCTTGATACCACGACGCATGAGCCCATGACCTGAGCTGAAAACCAAGAATCGGAGGTTTCACTGACTGAACCGCCCAGGCGCCCCTGTCAGGTAATTTTTATGTTGAACTTTCTTGGATCACTTTCATATTACAGCCCTGTTACATCTTCTATTCACCTAATTTCTCTGAAACTCTGTAATTTTTTGTTATATTATCCCTCTTGGATACTCCTTTTTTTTTTTTTTTCATCTTCCTTTCCTTTGCAAACAATAATTCTCTGAAACTTCCTTCATCATGTCTTTTGTCTAAGACACAGGCCATAACACTAGAAAAAAAAAACTTTTCATATGTTCACCTTTTTGTGGTGAAATGTTCTACTATTGATTTCTAACATATTCTTGCAAACACAAAAGAAACTCTTTTATCATCATGGTACAAATTACTGCTTTTCTATGGTAGAATTCACAGCCACTAGACTGGAACTTGTGGAGTCTCTGTTCCCTGTCTGGCTCCATCCCCTTACCTCGGCCTGATCTCTGAACGCCACGCTGATATTATTGTCTGTCTCGTAAGCTATGACAACAGAAGTGCATATTTTGTCAAGGCCATTAAAAAAATTCTGTCTTGGTGTCACTGAAGTTCAAGGTTGGGGCTGATGTTTTTATACTAGCTTCCAATTTTCTCTCCATGTACTTTGTACTCTTTAAACTGCATGAGATATAAAGTGTAAGAGAAATAAGGAGAAATTATATTTCACACGAATGGCAATAAATGTAAAAGTATCATCACCCAAGAAGTGGTCTTAGCATAAATGGATCTAAAAAGTTCTGGATACTTGTAAATGATGGAGCCATACATGGCAATAGGGAGAAAGCATGAGTGTTATACCTTATTTTTACGTTTGCCTAAGGCAAGCAAGCATATTCTCCATGGTTTGACCCTCAGAATCCCTGTTGGCAGATGAAAATGGCCCTTCATCGGCTACCCACTTTCACTGCAATGCCTTGGTGAAAATAGACTTGCCAAATCGCTTCAGGAGAGTCATTTAATTTCATCCTGATCAAATTTTACAGGTCTGTGATTCAAATTATTCCACGTTGTCAGCTGCAAGACTTCATCAGGAATGAATTTGTTCTGCTTGGAATCCTTCGTTAGTATTCAGGAAAGACCTCTGTGATTAGCCAAATCAAAACCTTCCAGCAGCAGCCACAGCCACGTTCAGAACGAATCTCGGCAGCTGACTTTTCTAACAAAACATTATCTTCTCTTTAATCAAGGGCTAAAACTACATGATTTCATTTTTCACTTTCAGTGAACAATTGAACTGTGAGCCCTCTGTGAACATCTGGAGACGCTAAGAGCCACACCCTACTCTCCCCAGGTGAGACATGTTCCTCTCTTCCAAAGCTACTCCTTATACATCCTCTAGGTTCTCTCAACCTAGCTCTGCACTCAGAACAACATCAGGGAGGCCTTTAGAATCCTTTCTGCCAAGGGGAGCTGTTGAACCACGCAACTCAAGTTTGTGTGAAATATCCCAATAGGAGCACACCGGGGAAGTCTCTGCCTGACCAAACAAAGGCATTTCTACCCCACTTAGCAGCCAGAATCTGCTTTAGGTTAATTGCCCTGCTTATTGCAGGAAGCTCATTTCCTGGAGTCTCTCAGAGCCATAGCTCTCTCCACTATGTAAAGCACTGGGCATATTTCCCTATGTCTTGAAGGAGATTCTAAATGCCATCTTGCAGTTGCTTCAGCAACCCCCCCCCTTTTTTTAAACTCACTGACTGGCATCTCTCCTGGCTTAAGCATGCATACAAGTAGAAAATTCTGATTTCTTGTTTCATGCATGGGTAGCTGTTTATTGTTATCATTTGCTGGTCCGCTAAGCTCTTCGATGACTTTAGAAGGCAAGTTAAGTACCGCCAGTTCACAGCTGAGTACCTTGGCTGGCATGGAGCCGTGCTGGATGCGAGCTTATTTGGAAGTCTGGTGTTTGTTCACGGTTTTGTGATGCTCTTGCTTCTGCTTCAAAAACGGCAATTAATCAAGACATCGGACAAGTCCTCCAGGATTGCTTTATGACATCTAGTTGCCAAGAACCACCTGTGCCCCTGCAACCATTCACAATATTGCGGGAGATGGGTTACGATGACGATCCTTGCGGGGACTCTACGCGGAACCGTTGTGTCTTCCTTAACATTCGTATTCTGTGCCTGATTCTTTTTGTGACAAACAGCCATCCATTAACTAGATATTAAAGGTGAAGTCTTTGGCATTAGAGTAGCAATGATAATAGCTAATAGGTGCTGTTTATTCATTTTTCTTCTTTAATCTTTATAATCTCTATGACATATAGGTACAACTACCCTTGTTTTATTAATGAGAAAGTAAAGCACAAGAAGTGCAGATACAACTGGGAGGAGTGCAATATTCTTGGCAGAATTTTTTCCTTGCTATTATTTCCACCTTCATGTCCCATACAAAGCAGTGAGTTCATCATCATAGGATGTGGTTTGAGAGAGAGAAATTGCCAGTCTCTGGCTTTTGTGTACCCCCAAACGGAAGTTTAGTATTGCTAGTGTTTGAGGAAAAAAATCATGTTAGAAACTGTCCCTTTGAAGGAGATATACCAAATTAGGGAAGAGGAGGATACCTTACCCTCCAGACGAGAGAAAAATCCTGCTGGGTTAGGTGTCTTCGTATGTGTGGTGGAACGAGAAATAAAGAAAAAAAAAATGATGAAAGTGGTCCTGGATGAAGCATCTTGCTTCCGGTGAGCAACCTCAGGAAATGTTAATTGTTAACAATCTGTGCCCTACGTGGAACCATGGATAGCCTACGTAAGATTCCCACATCACAGGTGCCAGGAAAAGAGGACTCTGGAAGTAAAGAATGGGTTTGCATGACCAAGATGAGTACTCGATGCTCATTATGTAGTTCTAGAACTAGTAATGATGATTTAGAGGGAGAGTAAATTTCAACCCGGCAACACTGAGTTTGTGGCAACAGCAGGGCATTCAGCATGAGACATCTAGAAAGCCAATCGGAAACACAGTACAGAGAATGGGGAGAGATCTGAACTAGGGGCCTGACTTCAGAGTTAAGCATGAAGATGGGGGGCGCCTGGGCGGCACAGCGGTTAAAGCGTCTGCCTTCGGCTCAGGGCGTGATTCCGGCGTTATGGGATCGGGCCCCACATCAGGCTCCTCCGCTATGAGCCTGCTTCTTCCTCTCCCACTCCCCCTGCTTGTGTTCCCTCTCTCGCTGGCTGTCTCTATCTCTGTCAAATAAATAAATAAAATCTTAAAAAAAAAAAAAGCATGAAGATGGGACAGTGAAGCTGTGAAATACGATCGTTGCCAAGGCATTTAACATAAGCAGCTGTCATGTTCCAGTCATTTTTATACTCCCAATTTCTTAAGTAATACCTAGTACATTACTGGTTGGACTCATTGGACAAATGTATTAAAAAATTGCCAGATAAGAGGGGAGAAGAACCAGGAGCGTAACCTGCCAAAAAGTGAAAGGGCTGAAATCTCTTTGAATATCAGGATAAACTTTAAATTGAAGGGTACAGATTATTTCAGAGGTTTTAAACCTGGCTCTATATTCATATCACTTGCGGGGATTTTAAAAAGTAATAAAAGAATGGTCAGACCACTTAAATCCAAACCTCTCACGGTGGGGTGCAGATAGCAGGATTGTAAAGATGCTGCCCCCATCTGATTCTAAGGTTCAGCCACAATCAAGAAGCACTGGATTGATGAGCTAGCTGCATGATCTCTTAAATCACGAACATTACAACTTTCAGAAAAATGTTAAGTGCTTCCTATAGTTAAAAAATACCTATTTTTGCTTGATTTTCCCAAACCTTCTCAGTCTGCCTCTTGCTTCAATGCATCATTATCCTTCCAGACCCAAAGTCATTTCTGACCCTTGTTTCTCCCTCACCCCCTGCATGCCACCAGATCACATCCCACTGATTCTTTCCCACAATTTATTCCTTCCTTTACATTTTCTATGCCACGGCTGTGGTTCACCTCTACGCTTTCTCTTGCTACCTCATGATTTTGTTACATGATCTCTTTAACCTGGATTTCCTGCCTCTGCCATCTATTACTTTCTTTGTCACCAAACATAACTTCTCAATCAAACATCAGATTGCCGCACTACCTGGCCAAGGAGGCTTTATGGATTTCCACTGCTGAGAAGGTAGAGTCCAGACTCCTTCGGCTTGCATCCCATGTCCTACAGGAGCTAACTTCAACCTCCCCTTCCAGACTCCACCCCTGTGCTTCCTCGCTCTCTCCTGGCGTTCTAACCTCCAGAACGGTCTGTGCTCAGGCCTCCCTGCACCCACTAACTAACTGTTATGTCTTCATGTTTCCTTCACCCACCAAAATCAGAATTTTTTTTTTCAAAAAGCATTAGCACAAAACCCCCTTCAGGAATCTTTTTCCTTCCCTAGCCAGAATTAATTCTTCCTTTTGCTCTTCTCTCCTGTCACGTAGTATCTGTATTACAGCACTTAATACATTATGTCTTACTTTATGGTTAATTGCTTTCAACTTCTTTCTCCCACACTACATTGTGATCCCTCCGAGGCCAGCTGTCAAGCCTTAGCATCTTCATACCTCGCTTTTTATCTAGCGCGGTGCTTTGTAAAGAGTAAGTACTTAATATAGGCTTATTGCTCTGGCTTGAACTGAGTTGACTGGAACTATGCTGAAAGTATTTTCACATAAAAGTTTAAAAAATTAAATAAATATGTCCTGGGAACCTAGTAAACACTTTCCCACAAGAGACATGCAATGAACTTTAATATAACTAAGATGATTCAGTTTCTATTTTAAATATTTATTATTGTTTTAATGGTTTTGAGAAGGTCTAATAAACAAATCCATCAGTTTTTTTTTTTTTTTTTTGTTATTTGACCCTATTTATCTGTCAAACCAGAGGCAATTAAAAAAATAATCCTGAGAGAAAGGTAGCTCATCTAACAAAATTGCCTTTGTTCTTTCGGGATTTAAGGTAAATTGTGTTTGTGAAGTAATCAGTTTGGATTTATCCCATCTCTTTGTTAGCTAATGGATTTCTCTTTGTATTTAATAATTAAGGTAGGGACTATTTCTGAATAACCATGGGCTTAATTTTTTTTTTTAAATGACAGCTCTTAAAGTCTTTTTTCCCCCCTTTTTATAAAATGAAAGTCAAAATTGTTCTCATTGTGTTGCCTAGGTTGTTCCATGCATTAAGAAAACATTCTACCAGAAAAAAATAGTAAATGACTTTCCTAGACATATGCCTTCTGCCTAACTAATGACCCATTTCAAGGAACCCTAATCAGTTCTTGCTTCCCTAGGCATATAGGTGACAAAATGCCTGGATAGAAGCTCTAGTTACAGAACTTATTTTTTCCCCAACGATTTACAGGAAACCACCTTTCTAAATGTCTGCAAAAATACCTTATTAATGGGGCTCTCTAAAGCCGAATTATAATCTACGTCAAGGAAAAAAATCAAACAATGTTATTTTTCTCTGCGTATTAGAGTTTCTTATTTGTTTTTCTGGTTTCTCCGTTATTTCGTCCAAGGACACTTATGCTGTTTGAATACAAAAGCTAAAAAGTAGCTTAGAGTTACTACCTGTGAATTAATATGTACCATTTTTGGTGAATCAAACATTCAAACATACCCTGTCATTTTAGAACATGGAGATATGTTTTTTAATGAGAATTATAACTGATCATAGCAAATCATGCAAGGTTTTTGTTAGTGGTGGTAGGAGAGGATTCTTGAAATGTAATAACATTTTGCCAGGGAGGGCATTATATTTTCTGTACTAAATGTGCAGAGACTATTGAAAGGCTGCATAAATAATTACACTAGCCCATAGACCTATTCTTATAAAAGTCTATGTTTTTATATTAAAGAAAATAATGTAACATCCATCGTTTGTGTCTGTATTTTTTTTTTTTTTTTGGTGGAAAGGGGCATTCTGTATGCTTATCCACTAATGTGCTAAGAAATTACAAAATGAAAGTTGTATCAAGGGCATTTCTCCCAATCTGTTCAAAGTTGGCTCATGCATCTGTTTTCCCTATGTATTCACCTATTTCTGAACAACTTCATTAATAGCCTCTCTACCCCATCAAAGAACACTTTTCATGGTCATCCTAATATGAAACAGTACTTTCTGTATTATATTGCCTGGCTTGATTTTTCTTCCTACCTTACCATTGGCTGAGACTGTATGCTTTTAAATTTATTTGTTTATTATTTATTCTCCACCAAGAGGTAAGTTACACAGGAGGAGGACTTTTATCAGTCATTTTCACCACCGATCCCCTGTACCTAGCACAGTGCTTGCTACAGCATAGGTGCTCTTTGAGTATATGTGGGGATTTGGATGAATGAACACTATGGATTATTTTTAACACTAGAAAAAAACAGCCACAAGTTCACCTAACTTGGTAAATTTATAAAGTTTCAACCTCCAAAAAGAAAATGGCAGTAGTCCAAGAAAACATTAATAAATAAGTGACATTTTAATATTAGAGATGGCAACACTTCTGCATAATTATTTAATTCAGAAGCTTTACTTGGTGTCTATGCTGATCATTTTCTGTACTAGGTTCTGGAGATACAACTGTGAAGAAAATATCTCCTCATGAAAATCATATTCTAATGAAGAAATCAGATCAGTAAATAATTTCAGCCCTGCGACTAAAGAAAAATAAAACAAAAACAAGAGAACTATAACGTATGGTGGTAGAGCAGGAGGTCTGACTGCCTGTTTTGAGGACGTCACCAGGGAACCATAACAGAGCAGGTGAGGTGGAGGTAGAACTTAAAGTATAATTTCCTTTTCTACTTCTGGATCTCTTTCTGATGAGAAATATAAAATAAACTAAAAAAAAAAAAGAATAAAAATTTTGCAAGTTAATGAATGAAACCAAGGAAGCTGGAAGTGAGTCTTGCCTCCACTAAGAGTTCATCCAGGGATTTAAAAACCTTCACTTAAAACTAATGAGTCTAATGAATCATGGAACTTTACATCAAAAACCAGGGATGTCCTGTATGGTGACTAACATAATATAATAAAAAATATTATTATAAAAAAATAAAATAAAACTAATGAGTCCATCCAGAGAGAAACATTGTAATTCTGATAAATACCACAATATTAAGTATATTTCTATATGACTACCACTTAGTCATTGAAAGTTTTAAAACTTGTGATCAAGCTGAAACGGAGGATGTTAATCAATAGAATTATTGCTAATATATAATGACCAAGAGTTCAAGCTGCCATCTACTCAATAAATAACTGGCTAGGTTTTCAACCAATTAAAGCCCATATATCTTTCTGCATTTGGTCCAGACTGTGACCATGGCTGTCATTATATGCAATTGGGTAGCCAGACACTCCAGAGATTCTGTTTTCTCCATTTGTCTCCTATGTATCCTTAGAAAAACAGTGACACCTATGAATGCTATTCACTTGTGCAAGGGAAAGAGGAAAGAGGTCCTCTCCTTTATGAAATGATTCTCCACAACAACTAGAACTCATATAACTCCCATTATCTTACAAGAGAGTATTATTATATTACCATCTTTGCTCTAGTACCGCATCTTGGCTAAACACGTATTTAATTTAAAAACATTTAAAAGAACAAAAGTATGTCTTGGATTTCTTTGTTCTTTATGATGAAAATAATTAGTCTCTGTGAAATTTTCTCTATTCAGACAATTGTTAGTGTCTAATAGACCATATACATTTTAATAATAAGGAACAGAAGATTAATTTCCAGGATCTTGTGGCCACTATTTTGCAATAACAATGGGAAGTCATTTAGGATTTTAATCAGGATAGTGAAGTTAAGAATAAATCAAAGAGAGCCAAACCCAGGGAGGATGAGTCAAGTTTAGAGCATTTAGAAATCTACCTCATGGTGACAGTGGTTTGAACTAGGGGATTGGTAGTAAGAGTTGAGAGGAGTAATGGATGTGAAAAATAAATTAGAGATAGATTCAACAGGAATTTGAAATCGATTAAGGCAGGTGGAGGAATTAATACCCTCCATATTGAGCCCTAATAAGTTTTTCATAGGAAAACTAGAAGAAAACTGATTTGGATGGAGCAAGAAACAATGATTTAAATTTTGAAGTTATTGAACAGTAGGGTGTCATTCAAGTGGGAGTATTTAGTAGGTAGCTATATATAAGGATCTAGAGCTCAGGAGAAAGACCTGTGTTAAAGATACAAATTAGGAAATCTGTACATATGATGCTGTATGAAGCCTTGGGAAATAATGAGGGATCCAAATAAATAGGAAGCATCTAATTGGAGGAGAGAAGATCACTTGCAACAAAACCTCAAGGAACATTCTCATACAAGTTTAAAAACAGAAAGAAGAATTGCCAAACGTTATTGAGGAGTGGAAGGCAGGCAAAAAATTCTAGAGGAAGGAATATTTTTAAAAAGTTGGGAAAGAAACATCAGAAGCTCCTAACCATGGTGTGGCAGTGTCTGTGGGGACCTGAGCAGTGGAGATAAAGGCGAATTAGGGAAGGTTTGGTAACAGTGAGAGTCCCACCTCTTTTGTGGAATTTGACTGTAAGTGGAAAGAGAGAAGATTGCCAAGAGAGCAGAAGAGTTGGCACACCCATTTGTTCTTTTGGATAAGAAAACTAGGACATACCACCTGGCAACAGAAGTGGAAAAGCTAAAGAGCAAGGGTGGAATGGTAATATTCTTGTGATAATGTTCCTTGATTCACATCCTAAGTCTGGGTAATGCTACATTACATGCCCTTTGGGACATTCATTATATATGATGGCCTTTTAATAGAGCCTGTAATGAATTTTGTGTCAGATCTGTTTGATTTTGTGATTTCTGGTATTTCCCCAAACCAATTTGATCAAGGAGCATGTTTTCTATACAATACCTGTTAATTGCCTAAAGAAATAGAATTCCTTAGGAACTTTGTGTTAAGATAGGGCTCCCGAGGGAAAGAAAGTGATAAGATTCTGTGCTCAAATGGAGGGATTCATCTTAGCAGTAGGATAAACTCTCCTAGTGTGACAGAATGAAAGAAAAACTATGGATACTGCCAGGTTTAGAAAGCTTGATGACAGTAAGTTGATAGCTTCTATTTCTGTCTAAAGTTCAAGGTAATTTCATAGCAACACACACAAGGATAAGCTTACAAGTGTACATACTGAACCACACACATAGAAATCCACACACAAACAGGTGCATAAACATATACAAAACATATTTGACATGATTCAGATATTGCAGGATTATGGTTTATAAAAAGGAGAGGAGTTTTGAAATAATTGCTGAAAGCAATGTCAGAGAAAGCAGAGTAGGGTTTCTTGCCATTGCTGGGTCCTAGGTAATGTAGAGATGATAATTCCTACTGACACTCATCTACGACTGATCCAGTGCAATTCCTTTAGCACCTTTAAATAGCTTAGTTGGGGCTGATCCAGGATTAAGGGTTCCCAGGTACTATGATGGAGAAAATAGGGTAAAATAATTGAAAATGTTGGGAAACTACAAGTTGAATGTAGCTATAGAAACATAATTCTACTAATAATTATGATGATAGAAGACTATCTGAAGATCTGGGACCCTAATTTAGGTGATCTGCCTCCAGATTTCTTGCAGTAGGAAGAGCTAGTCAGAGGAGAAAGATAAAAGATTAGGATGTTCTGATGGTATCAAATATCAGGTCTAACAATGAATACTGAGTGAGGAAGATAGAAGATTGTACGAAGTCATGCTATAGTTGAATTTACAATTTCAGATGAAGTTGACGTGAGATCTTTGGCCTTAGAAAATGTTCGACTGGAGTAAAAGGGAGATGAATATCACTGAGGGTGAGATTAAGGGTTTGTAAAGCTAGAATATTGATTGGATCTGCCATGTGGCTACTTAAGTCATCTGCTATAATGTTAGAAATAGAAGTAGGAAGGAAGATGGAAATCCAGATTCTAGAGTCTTCAAGAATTGTGGTTGCTGGTGGCAAGGCAAGGTAGTGACATTGTAGAAGATGGTATAATAAAATAGCTTAAGCTAGACATGAACTGGAAGCTCTTTTATTTAAAAATAGCTTTTTTTTTTTTTAAGATTTTATTTATTCATTTGACAGAGAGAGACAGCCAGCGAGAGAGGGAACACAAGCAGGGGGAGTGGGAGAGGAAGAAGCAGGCTCCCAGCAGAAGACCCTGACGTGGGGCTCGATCCCAGAATGCCAGGATCACGCCCTGAGCCGAAGGCAGACGCTTAACGACTGAGCCACCCAGGCGCCCCTAAAAATCGCTTTTTTGAGAGTCATATTACCAAATTGACAGATGTAGGAGACCCTATCCTCCATCTTCCAACAAAGACCAACAACTAGACAGCTATCTATGAACAAAATCAGCTTTGGGGAAGCTCTGGAGTCCACTTAAGAAATCTCAGAAATCCAGTGAAACAAAAATCTGAGAATAAACGCATAAGAAGAGAAGAAAGACAGCCTCATCTTGCAGCATCATCTTATTCCCCAAGCTGGCATTGCTCAGTGCCAAGAGGGCACTTCCAAGATAGAATGAGTTCTCCTTGCCAAGAAAGAAACAACGGGTGAGCTACCATCTTCTCCAGCCTTTTGAAGCACCATACAAAGATCCCAGTTTGGTTTCATTCCACCCAGATCAGCTAAGCTGAGACCTATAAAAACAGCTAGAAATAAGAAAGAAAAGCAGGGCTACCAACAGCAGCTATGCAGTGTGAGTGGGTGAGGTTCACAGTGACTTGTTCTATAGATAAACCCAGAAACTTTTGCCACTGAGGAAGAAACCAAAGGCCAGCATAGCTGCTGAAGGTACCCTAATGATTTCATCAGCTTCTGCTCCACAGATATTTACATTTGTTGACACCAGTCCCCTACTTCCTCTTATTTGTTCCCACTGAAGCCCAAGAACCACACCGGAAGCTAGCTCAGACCTCTGTGACTGCAAGGACGCAAGAAGCCAGTCTAGAACACCGTGGTTTCCCCCCACTTGCCGAAGTGCACTCCAGCTGTGCAGTTACATGCAGCCACAGGAGAAGAGGCAGTTCTCAGCTGCTTGTGGGCTCAGATCAGGCCCTATCTTCTGTCACTGGTCTACACCACCACACTACCCTGTAGCTACCCACCCCCAGCTGTGCACCTGCACACCCCCAGCCCTAATCTGTCACTGGCCTCCACTGAAGTGTCCACACCTGGAGGGTAGGGGGATTGTCCAGCCATAAGAAAGCCACAGCAAAGCAGCTCCAAGAGAAAACAACTAAGCTGAAGTCATCATACTTCCTGACTTCAAACTATACTACAGAACTATAGTAATCAAAACATTATAATACTGCCATAAAAACAGACCCACAGACGAGTGGAACAGAGAGCCCAAAAGTAAACCTGCTCATATATGGCCAACTAATATTTGACAAGGAGCCAAAAATACTCAATAGGGAAAGGACAGTCTCTTCAATAAATGGTGGTGGGAAAACTGGATAACAACATGAAAAAGAATGAAACTGGACCCCAATCTTAAAACACTCACAAAAATTAACTCAGAAGAAATTAAAGACTTAAACATAAAATCTGAAACTGTAATACTCCCAGAAGAAAACATAGGGAAAAAGCTCCCTGACATTGGTCTTGGCAGCAATTTTTTGGGATACGTTACCAAAAGCATAAGCAACAAAAACAAAAATTAGTATGTGGGACTACATCAAACTAAAAAGTTTCTGCACAGCAAAAGAAACCATCAACAAAATTGTGATTTTTTTAAAAAAGATTTTATTTTTTTATTTGAGACAGACAGAGAGACAAAGAGAGCACAAGGAAGGGCAGAGGGAGAAGCAGACTCCCCACTGTGCAGGAAGCTCAATGCTTGGCTCGAGCCAAAGGCAGATGCTTAACCGACTGAGCCACCCAGGTGCCCCTCCATCAACAAGATTAAAAGGCAACCTACGGAATGGGAAAAAAATGTTTGCAAATCATATCCGATAAGGGGTTAATATCTAACATGTATAAAGAACTCACATAACTCAACAGAAAAAGAGAGAGGCCAAACCATTCAATTAAATAATGAAGAGAGGAACAGAACAGACATCATTCCAAAAAAAAGATACAAATGGTCGACAGATACATGAAAAGGTGCTCCATATCACTAATCAGGGAAATGCAAATCAAAACCACAATGAGATTATCACCTCACACCTGGTAAAATGGCTGCCATAAAAAAAGACAAGATATAAGTGTTGGTGAGGATTTAGAGAAAAGGCAACACTTGCGCACTGGTGGTGGGAATGTAAATTGATGCAGCCACTGTGGAAAACAGAACAGAAGTTCCTCAGGAAACTAAAAATAAAACTACCATATGATCCAACAATCCCACTTCTGGGTGTATCTCTGCAAAAAAAAAATGACTACAGGATCTCAAAGAGATATCTGCATTCTAATGTTCACTAAAGCATTATTCACGATAGCCAAGATATGGAAACAACTGAAGTGTCCACCAAGAAACAAATGGATACAAAAGATATGATATGTATATATACAGTGGAATATTATTCAGCCATGAGAAAGAAGGAAATCCTGCCACTTGTGACAACATGTATGAAACTTGAGGACATTATGCTAAGTGAAGTAAGTCAGACAAAAATAGGTAAATATTGAATGTTTTCACTTCTATGTAGAATCTAAAGAAGCTGAACTCACACAAACACAGAGTAGAGTAGTGGTTACTAGCAGCTGGCGGTTAGGGAAATGAGATATTGGTCAAAGAGTACAAATTTCTGGTTATAAGATGAATAAGGTCTGAAGATCTAATGTACAATACGGTGATTATAGTTACTATATTATATACTTGAAAGTTGGTAAAAGAGTGCATCTTAACTGTTCTCACCACAAAAAAGAAATGGTAACTTTATGGCATGATGAAGGTGTCACTTAACACTATGGTATAAATCATTTTTCGATGTATGCGTATTGATTCAACATGTGCACCTTAAACTTACACAATGTCATATGTATATTTCCATCTCAATAAGCTGGTAAAAATAAGAGGAAAAAATAGCTTTGGGGGGTAAAATAATACATGCATATTAGTAAAAATTCAAACAATGAAGAAAATTACCAAAGAAAAGAAAAAAACAATCGTGCTGAGATTTGCACCATTACTATGCTTACATAATCTTTTCCAGGATGTCTATAACCACAGAAGCAAGGTTTTTCCATGAGAATGGAGGAATTCTTACCTGAAAGTAGAAAATGAGGAGAATGTCAAATCCTTGCTCCAACACTGAGGAAGGTGTGGTGTGAGATGTTGTTGTCCTCCATCTGGAAGGGAAATGATGGTTTAAGGGTAGACCCATTGTCAGTTAAGGGAAACAAGTGAAGATAACTTTCTTTGATTAGACAGCGATTGTTGATTATATGAGTGTTAATCATAGAATGTAGACTTCAGAAATCATAGAGTATTTGGAAGCAGGAAGGCTGAAAAAAGATGGGCCATGCTAAAGGAGGTACAAAAATGTGTCAGCTGAGAAGATGAGAGGAGACAGATGATCAGGGCCATGTTGGATGCCAGTCAAGGAACTGAGGCCGGGAGATGTAACTCCTGCAAGGCCAGCAAGAAATTCATTTTAGTGATCTCTTCACACGCTGGGGGACACATAAGCCTCTCAGGGATCAGCTGATGGGAGGACACTCATTCTTTCTCTCATTCACTCAAAATTAGGCTTTGAGCACCCACTATGTGCCAGGAACCATGTGGGTCTCTAGGGTATAAACTGATGAACAAGAAAGTCAGAGTCTGGTCCCCTCAGAGAGAACAGAATGGCAACATAGCATATGTTTATAAATGCCATTAAAAGCCTGAAAGTGGACAAGCACGAAGCGGTCTGTTCCCTGCTAGACTATTATTAGGACAGCTGTCCAGTGAAGCAGGAACCCAGAGAAGGCGCAATGCACTCCAACCACAGTTTTCACATAGACGAATTAAAATTCCAAATCTCCAAACCAATTGAAAGTCACTGTTTACATAGACATTAGCATTTTTTATAGCTTCTCAAATATTTTATCATCAGGGAATTAGCATAAACACACAGGGGTACACATATCTTCAAAAATATTGAGAAAAGGAAGATACCAAGTTACACATATTGTACACTTGAATCTTCTAATATTACTAAATAGTATTTAATATATAAAATTCCTTTAATGTAACGTTTCCACATAATGTCGGCATATGTGAAAAAAGAAGAGTCACTGGCTTTTTGAAATGTGATTTATTTTATAAAAAAACAAAGCATGACTTTGCAAAATATAGCAATCCATCATACCCGACACCAACAGAAATATCCCTGTACGTATACACAGAGAAGTAGTTCATGTGCTTCAATACATGTGTTCTAGGACAGAAAGCCCTACAAACCATCCACAGAGAATTTCTCTATATCTGATTCAGCCTGATTTCCAAAGGTTTCCCTTCTTTTAAAGATAAAATTATAATACTCTCTCAAAAAAGAATATTCGATAATTTTACACATTTATGGTCTCGCTTAGTTTATTCTAAATATTTAAAAAATAGCCTTTTGGACCAAAGATAGAGATTCTTTTACCAACATGATTCATAACATGAGCTAGATCCATAGATAGGTTTTTCTTTTTTCTTTCTTTTTTTTTTTTTTTTTTCATTTTTAGGAGCTGATGGACTGTGGTTGAAAGATAGTTATTCCTAGACTAAGAGAATGTGATATGCTTGTCAGTGAGGCGGATAAAAAGCTTCTCCGTTTATTCCAGGACAGCTCTATAATAAGCGGTTACCTCCAAGCTTTCGAAATATTTCTCTGAGAACAGGCACCATGGGGAGACAGAGGATGTGCAGATGGAGAACGGCAGTCACATTTTAGCATCACAGAGCGAGGGCAACTCTTCACCTTTGTGGGTACCTGCCCTTGTGGCGTGAACTAGCCTGCGGTCCCCATGAAAGTGTATCACCTCGCTCACCCAAGGCTGTATAAACTAGAAACACACAAACACCCTCTCCAGCTAGACATGAGGGCAAAAGGTAAGACAGCTGTTTCTTTGGTTTCGTCCACTTTTTTGTTTTGTTTTGTTTTGTCCACTTTCAGGTTTTTAATGGCATTACTAAACGTTCTCTTTTTGTTTTAATTAATTTCTGATTACCACTGGCTTGGAAGCTTCTTTTTAGATAATTTGTTTAGGATCAAATAGGAAATTTCTCTGTGAGAGGAGCTGATCTGGAATAACCTACCTGACTGTTTTTGCCTGGGGGAGGCAATGCATAAGCCATTGTTGTAAGGGCCTTTGCTCGGCAAAGAGAGTTACTCGAATACACTTGCACATCCTTAAAGAAATACCTTCATTCAGAAGACAAAAGTGTGATTTGGATATGATAATTCCCATAGAACAGAAATTCTGAGAATAACTCTAGCCAAGGGGAAGAAGGGTCTTACTCGAAATACCCTTTCAGTCCTTCTCCATAAACATTTAATTCTCCAAATAATTATATCATATACTTTTAAAAATATTTTTTTATCATTCATGTAGTTAGAATATCAGTAGTTCTCCTGAATGTTTTCTGAAGAATTGTTTGTGCAGAAAATTATGGCATAGAATGTCTTAATTAAAGGATTATGTGAAGGAATGTTTTAGATGTTACTTAAAAGTACGAACATCATATATGAAAATTTCCCACCTGTGAGATTTCCTGGATGCAGAAACATTCCCTTTCCCAGAAGTTCTGTTGATGATTAACTTCCCTGCAGCCTTCAACAGGGAAGTAAGTAGATACCTATGATCCACTTAACATTTCAAATTAATTAAAATTTTAAAAGCCGGCTAATTTCTGGAGTGTACACTCATTGTTTATGGAGCAAAAGATTCAAACTCTACTTTGCTAAAATGGTTTTGTTTGTATTATTCATCTTCGTGGTTCATTAACCCCATTTTTCATGTCAGTATCACAATTCCTTTCTTGCTATTATGCGCCCACTGTCTGAACGGTCAGAGTGAAGAGAGTGCAGGGCAGTGGGCCAAGCTTTAGAAAATGACTTCATCTTCTACTTATCCAATTCTTCTGAAGCAGGGAAGCATCCAGATGGTCATCAATAATCAAGACAGCCATTACCTCCCTAACAGAGCCTAATGCTGTATTAGCTGAATCGGAAGCAAATTTCCCTCATAGCCCAACTGTACGTTTTTCTTGGAACCTACCAGGTTTGGCATTTTTCTTTAAGAATCCTTCTGGTTGGCTGGTCACAGAACACTGAAATCATAAAAATCTGAAGCTATCTAATATTAAAAGAATATTGACTGCTTAAGAAAATCCATGTTTAAAATGTTACCCCCAGAAGGCCATATTAGTTACACCCCGATTGCTTTCTACTCTCAGGAAATGACATTATTTTACCTCTTAGACTTTATTGCAAAAAAAAAAAAAAAAAAAGCCTAATAAAATACTCAAAGGCATAAAAAAATGGGGGGGGGGCAATGTAGTGAAAATAAATTCTTCCTTTCTTTTACTACATAAATAATAATGATACTAATATGTATGAAATATCCATTATGTATCAAGAACAGGGTGAAGTTCTTAGGTGGATTATATCATTAAATCCTTCTACCTGGCCAGTGAGCCAGGCACTGTTACAAGTAAGGAAAATGAGACTCAGAGAATTTAAGTAACTTGCTGTCACACAGCTAGTAAGTGGCGGAGGCAGGATTCAAGCGCACGGAAGTCTGATGTCAGACTCCACTCAACCAGTATACCATAACCTTTCTCAGAGTCTTAATGGAGAATGACCCGTCTCTTGGCACAAATATACTTAGAAACTATAACTATAATTAAACATAACTAGAAAACATATATATATATATATAGAGAGAGAGAGAGAGAGAGAGAGAGAGGGTCAGGAATAGATGGCAATTCATCTTCTTTTTCTTTTTTTCAGTATAAGAAAGGAGTTTGTATTGAAAGAGGACTAATATTTTACTTGAAAGATCTAATTGCATATGCCATTTAAACTGTAGATAATATATTAAGGAGAAAATTTTACTATAGTTTTTGGAGAAAATGAACGTGCCAGATAAGTATATATTCAGGTAGGATTTCCAGCTATACAGTTCTATTTTGTTTTTGAAGTAATGAAAATCAAATACGATCAGCAATAGTCATTCCACTGAGGAAAAATTCCTTTAGAATGGAGGAATTTGTGTATTGCTTATGCTGATTTAAGAGTTACAAACATGAAAAGGAATCCCCATGGCGTCTGATCTAATCTTGACACAGACAGTATCCACAAGATCTATTGTCAGTTACAGCTCAAAGCCGCTGCCTCGGGAAGAAAAAATGCTTTGATAACTCATTGTGTCAAAGAAAAAGATTTCACTGTGTGAAATATTGATTAAAACTTTAAAATAAAATTGGTACTTTCTGAAAGAACCTTGTAAAGGTAACAAAGAGAATAACAAAGAAAGTCCAAAGGGTGCTTTTAGGATTGTTTTCAAAAGGTTGATCTTTAATAAAATCTCGTGGAAAAAAACGTATATTACCTTTTAATACCTACATCAATATAATTTTCCACTAACAATGACAATATGCCTTCTTCACATTGCTGTTATTGCTTTATATTTTAAGGTCAAAGTGCATTCATTCTGCTTTTCAGTTAATAATAATAAAGGCATTTCAGTCCTAGCCTCCAGACTATTATTCCTCAAGGTACAAGCAAGTCAAGGAAAAGTCAATAGTACAAATAGATACCTTGCTAGCAAAGAATACCTATGAGTCTATCTAGGCTTTTCAATTTTATAACATATTTATAAAATATATAAAGCTATCATAATTTTTTAGAGAGTTTCTATTCTATATGGGGAGTGGAACACTTATTGTAAGAATAGAAACAGCACAGCCAAATTAAGACCATTAGGGCTCTGTGTTGACTGTTTTATTAAGGGTATATTGAGACATGTTTAAAGCAAGGAAAAGTTACCCTGGACAAATTTTATCATTTGGGGAAAAATGAGGGTGTAGTGGGAAAAAGGCAAGAAAGTGGACTGAAACAGGGAGGATCACGTTGAATCTCAGGTAAATTACTGTCAGCTGCTCAGAGCAAAGGAAGAGAAAAGATGTGTATGTCAACGTGCCTGTCTCCTCCCGGTGACTTGTCTGTCTCCTCCCGGTGACTTCTCACTCAGTCCACCTACGTTTGCGATGCACCCACTCTGATGACTGCTCTGAAAAAGATAGGTCTAAAAATGTGGCTCTTACTGTTTGATGAAGAGAAGATTTCCAAAGAAGCATTAAAGTGCAGAAGGTTTGAGGAGTTGCAAAATATTTTGAGAGGAAATGCAATGAGATGAAGCAAATAAAATTGGCACGGTGCCCAGAAAACAATAAACAATCAAGAAATATCAGTTGATCTAGTACAGAGAGCCCTAGGATTCCTGAAACATGACGTAGGTCCTGAGCCCTCGCTCCTTCCGTGACACTGACCTCAGCATGAGACTGTGCGTGTGGGCCCTATTTCTCCAATGGTAAAACAAAAAGTGAGGAGCAGATTTCATTCCCCACTTTAGACGTACCTTTAAGACTCTTGCAATATTAATTATAGACTTTTGAGAAGGGAAGTGTTTCTCGGGCATTCTAGATGCGGCAAAGGCAAAAGGTTAAGTTCCAGGCTTAGCGGTCAGAAACCCAGTGAGGAAGGCACCTGGGTCTGAGATTCAAATCCTGGGTTCAAATCCTATGCCCTCCGCTAGCTGTGCAGTCTTGGGCAAGCTATTTAGACTCCAGACCTCAGGTTCTCCATAAAAAAGATATAATTGTACCTCCGTCACTGGGTCATTGAACAGATTAAGACAGCACATCTAAGGTGCTTAGAATAGTGCTTGGAGCATAGTACATGCTCAAAACATTTTAGAAGCTGGTAAAAATTGCTCAAGTTTGTGATATTCTGAAAAATCAAATGATTCTTTGATTTTAACCTGGTTTAAGTTTGTAACCATAACTATTTTCCCATAAAGCCACACAGTCCCAACTTGACTTTATCCTGAAGTAATGCTACACTACTTGCAAAATGAAAATGAAAAAATGGTACATCCAGTCCATTCCAGTCATTCCAATTTTCCTTGTTCTTTCCCACCCTGTTGAAACGAATTTCTCTAAAATACCCAGAAAATTAAGAGAAAACTATGAAGAGTTTTCTTTGTTTGGCTTAAGATCTTTTGCCTATGTATTTCCCATAACCATCTATAGAAGTATGGCTTTCTGTGGGGGAAAATAACAAATATTCTCAAAACACTCTTCCTCTTTCTGACTTGGCCTTTCAGACTATTAGTCCTCTTTGTCCTTGAAATCATTTTATACTGTAGAGCCAAACAAATTCAATTATTTTCCTAATGCCAAACTCTGTGACTAACATTCATTCCTTTGGGGTTTGGTCAGAAACTTAAGGCCTGCATAATATAAAATATGAAATAGGGCATATTACTGACTATGACCTTTATCAAGCATGGTATCAATAAACAATTTAAACACAAACACTCAAGGAGAAGGTCAGGTTAAAGATAAAGAAGTTGGTCTCAAAAGAAAGGCCTTGAAGTGATATTTAATTGAATCGACTAATTTACCTAAAAAATTATGGAGCCTTTACCCCTCTCCCACAGGCCAATACATGTCCAATTCCTTCTAGTATACAATTCTAGTTACAACACAATTTTGTTTACCTGTGCATCTGAAATCATTTTTTGATCATGTTGCTAGATGACAATGATAACTCCTGATGCATTAGAAAAAATACCTCTTTGGTTAAGATCATTAAGACCAGGCAACATATGTAAAGCTTGATATCATTAATAGTTCAACCCATCAATTCCCTTTCTTAGAAATTCAACATTTCTTAGAATTTTGTATCAGTACAACTAAATTACCCATAAATTCAACTCTCCACTGCACCTTAGTGATTCAACATGTAGCTCTCCATGTATTAGAGCACTAAGTATTCTCCCTCAACTACTTTACTTGTACTTCACATCACTTTGACTTCTTTACCTAGATGACCTTTTTTTTGACCTAGTCGGTACAAATTTAAGTGCTTACAGGAGCTAGGCAAATAAAACTAATGCCTAAAGCTGGTTATATATATATATATATATATATATATATATATATACACTCAGTAATTCTATAACCACTTATAAAGACTTTCGTGTTATTCTTTATTATTATTATTTAAACAATTTAAAATAAAAATTTAAAAAAAAATCAGTCTCCAACCCCCTCTCCTTTTGACAATGACCTGTCTGTTCTCCGTATCTATGAGCTTGGTTTTTGTTTTGTTTTGCTTTACTTTAGATCCCACATATGAAAGAGATCATATGGTATTGCCTCTCTCTGTCTGACTTACTTCACTTAACATAATGCCCTTAAGTTCCAGCATGTTGTTGCAAATGGCAAGATTTCATACTTTTTTATGGCTGAATAATGTTCCATTATACACATATATTATTACATATTATATGTATTCTTATGTATTTATTTTATATACATGTAATTACATATTGCATGTATTACTATATACTATTATATGAATTATATGCATGTATATATGTATTTCTTTATCCATTCAGTTTTCACTTATCAGTGGACACTCAAGTTGTTTCCATATCTTGGCTATTGTAAATAATGCTACAATGAACATGGGGGTGCATATATCTTTTCTAGTTATTGTTTTGGTTTTCTTTCAATAAATACCCAGAAGTGGAATTGCTGGATTACATGGTATTTCTATTTTTAATTTTTTAAGGAATCTCCACACTTTTTCACTGCACCAATTTACATTCCCATCAACAGTGCATGAAGGTTCTTTTCTCTTCACAGCCTCAAAAACACTTGTTGTATCTCCTCTTTTTTGTAAAAGTCATTCTAACAGGATGAAGTCATATCTCATTGTAGTTTTGATTTGCGTTTCCCAGATGCTTAAAGGTTTCAATTACCTGTTGGCCATCTGTATGTCCTCTTTGGAAAAATGTCTATTCACATCTTCTGTCCATTTTTTTAATCTTTTTTTTCCCCATTGAGTTATATGAGTTCTTCATATCTTTTAGGTGTTAACTCCTTATCAGATACATGATTTTTCAAATATTTTCTACCATTCAGTATGTTGCCTTTTAATTTGGTTGGTGATTTCCTTTGCTGTGTAGAAGGTTTTCAATATGATGTAGTCCCATTACATATTTTTGCTTTTGTTGCTTTTGCTTTCAGATTAAAAAAAAATCATTAAGACCTATGTCAAGGAACTTATTGCCCATTTTCTTCTCTAGAAATTTAATGGTTTCAGGTCATACATTCAAGTTTTTAATACATTCTGAGTTAATTTTTATGTGTGCTATAAGATAGTGGTCCATTTTCATTCCTTTGCGTATGGCTGTCCTGTTTTCCCAACACCTTGTATTAAAGACACTGTCCTTTCCCCATTGTATATTTTTGGCTCCTCTGTCATAAATTAATTGACCATATATGCATGGGTTTATTTCTAGATTCTCTATTCTATTCCATTGATCTATGTGTCTGTTTTTGTGCCAATACCATGTTTCAATTATTAGAGCTTTGCTATGTAGATTTAAATCAGGTAGTGTGATGCCTCCAGTTTTGTTCTTCTTTCTCAAGATGGCTTTGACTATGCAGGGTGTTTTGTGGTTCCATACAAATTTTAGGATTGTTTGTTCTATTTATGTGAAAAATGCCATAGCATTTTTTAAAAAGATTTTATGTATTTATTTGTCAGAGAGAGAGAGCATGCACAAGTAGGGTGAGTGTCTGGCAGATGGAGAAACAGGCAGAGGGAGAAGCAGGCTCCCCACTGAGCAAGGAGCCCAATGCGGGACTTGATCCTGATCCTAGGACCCCGGGATCATGACCTGAGCTGAAGGCAGATGTTTAACCAACTGAGCCACCTAGGCATTCTGCCATAGCAATTTTGATAGGGATTGCATTGAATTTGTAGGTTGCTTGGGATAGTTTGGATACTTTGACAATATCAATTCTTCCAGTTCGTGAGATGAAATATCTATTTATTTGTTATATATTTATTTGTGTCTTCTTCAATTTATTTCATTAATGTCTTTGCAGTATCTAAGGTCTTTCACTTTCTTAGCTGAATTCATTCCAGGTATTTATTTTTTCTTTTTGACTCAATTGTAAATGGAAATACTTTCTTTATTTCTCTTTCTGATAGTTCATTATTAGTATATAGAAATGCAACAGATTTTTGTGTATTGATTCTGTATCCTGTAACTTTGCATTCATTCATTAGTTCTAACAGGTTTTTGATGAAGTCTTCAGGGTTTTCTATATATCATACCACGTCATCAGCAAGTAGTAACAATTTTACTTCTTCCTTTCCAATTCAGATGATTTGCATTTCTTTTTCTTGCCTAATTTCTCTGGCTGGGATTTCTAATACTATGTTAAATAAAAGCAGTGAGAGTGGGCATCCTTATCTTTTTCCTCATTTTAGAGGAGACTTTCACCATTTCACCTTTCACCATTGAGTATGATGGCCGCTCTGTGTCTGGTGTATATGGCCTTTATTATACTGAGTTATGTTTCCTCTATACTCACTTTGTTGATGGTTTTTATCATAAATGGATGTTGAATTTTGTCAAATGCTTCTTTTTTGCATATATTGAGATGATCATACGATTTTCTCCTTCATTTTGTTAATGTGCGGCACCACAATTGCAGTATCAAACCATTCTTGAATCCCTGGAACAAATCCTTCTTGGTCATGGTGTGTAATCCTTTCAATGTACAGTAGTCTCCCCCACCATTATCCACAGGGGATACATCCCAAGACACCTACTGGGTACATGAAACTGTGGATAGGACTGAAGCCTATATATACTAGGCTTTTTCCCTATACATACATATCTATGATAAAGTTTAATTTAATTTAGGCACAGTAAGAGATTAACAGAAGTAACTAATAATAAACTAGAACAATGTTAGCAGAAATGGGCTCTATGTACTTTTCAGGCTGAAAGAGTCTGTGGTTTGGGTGGATCTGTATTAATGATTCAAACTCCATGTCCTTGAGATAGTCTTACAGAACACACTGTGGCCTTTATATTTGGGTCACATGAATGAGCTTAAAGCACAGAACTCATGGAAAGTCCCTAAGATGCACACCACCACTTTGGGCTGGAGGCAGCCTTGCTGAAGCACCTTTGAGGTTTCTGATGCTGGTCATTGCACACTGCATCACCCTTGCCTTCGCAGATTTATTTTTTCTGCTTCAATCTTCTATTCAAGCCTTTCCCACACTACCCCCACCCCGGTCAGGAGAAAAAAATCAAAGCACTCTAAATCTTGTTAGCATACATTCTAGACACGTATAATAAATTATACTAGGGGCGCCTGGGTGGCACAGTGGTTAAGCGTCTGCCTTCGGCTCAGGGCGTGATCCCGGTGTTATGGGATCGAGCCCCACGTCAGGCTCTTCCACTATGAGCCTGCTTCTTCCTCTCCCACTCCCCCTGCTTGTGTTCCCTCTCTCGCTGGCTGTCTCTATCTCTGTCGAATAAATAAATAAAATCTTTAAAAATAAATAAATAAATAAATTATACTAATAACATTAAAAATACATAAAAACAAGTAGTCATGGGTTGAAATATATTTCAGGGCAACATCAAAAGTGTTTTGCTCAACTCAAATTTCAATTAAACCATCTTTTTAAGGGAAAAAACCTTTGAGATGCCACAGTAGTGCTTCTCTTATTGTGGTACAGCCAAGTTTCACTCCTGCTCCATTACAGTGTGTTAATGAACAGTTGCTGGCCCAGAAGGATGGTCCCCAGCCCCCACCTTCTGAGTTCTGCAGCTGTACTCACTGCACCAGCATTTCATTTTAGTCCTCGACAGAGTCTTAGCCAGGTAAATCTTTTTTTTTCTCCCAGAATCTAGGAATTTACCAGCAATTTGACTTTAAAATGTATTACAAAATTAACAGCCCATAGGAAAAATAATGATTTAGTAAATAATGAAGATTTAGAATGATGGACAGAGAAGTGGTACTTAGACGTTTGTCTTCTGTTCAATTGCTCATGTAAAGTGTCTTTATCCTTGGTGTAAGGTAAATGGGATTCATCCTAAATCAGCATTTTAGCACCATTCTGGTCTCTTATCTCAAGTAATTTGGTGAAAAAAAAATGTACTAGAGAAGAGTGATCCACTTTCCAGGGGCCCTTATCTGGTTCGAACTTTATATCAAAAAAAAAAAAAAGAGAGAGAGAGAGAGAGAGACATTTTTCTGAGAATGGTAGTCATTAGAATATATTAAAAATAAAATTGTATATGAGAATGAAAAAAAAAAGGAGTTATATGACCTCATATGCACAAATCTTAAACTCTTGAGGCATGTGTTGAACCCTACTGACATGATATGGTTGTGGAGAGTTGGAAAGCACCTTAAAGGGAAGAAATAGATTCAGAGTCCACGTGTATTTCAGATCAGGCTCTGGGTATCTGCACAAATAACAGAATTGCACTGCCTACTTTTATCCTCCAACCTCTTCCCCCTCCCCTACCATGTTCCAGCACTGGAAGATTTAGAAATTTCCAGAAATATAATCCAAAGTCATAGGAAGGACCCTGTTTGTTATGGTCTAAGAGCTATACTGGTGTTTAGAGAAGAAGATCTAACTCAAATCATCACTGTAATATGTTTTATTCATTGCTCTCAACTGGTCACCCATCACTGCTCAAAAACCAAAACAGCTTGGCTCATCTAACATGCCTAATATGGTCAAAAGAACACAGCTTTAGCTGGATATCCTACCAACTGACCCCTCCTAATTTACTTCTGTACATACATTTCCCTAACCTCCTCTCTGATCTCAGGGACTGCTCTCCTCTATCTAGGGTCATCTTCAAACTGTATCCAAAATCGTTCCTGATTGCTACAACAACTTGTCTTTATGAATAGTGCCTTCTTCTTCACAAACTTCCTCCCCACACACTAAGACTGGCAAGAGTCTAAAGTTCTCCTTAACTATTGGCTTTCTTTCTCCTGCCTCTAAATAGCATGAAAATTACACTTTTCCTATGTCTGGTTCATGATTGTATAGAATCTCTTTAATCTATGCCACACCTTTATAAATATATATTGGGGGGGTAGAGTGATTTAATAAAATAAGCCAAGAGTTCAGACTTAGGTAGACTTAGTTTCAGCCTTCTGCTTCTAATATGATCAACTTAATGAACTTCAGTTTACTTATCTGTAATACAGGGAGAATCCATATACACCTTAGGAGTTTTATATTTAGGAAAGGAGATGACTGAAATTATTAGCACAGCATCTAGAATATGGCCATTATTTTTGAGGTCAATAATTATTAGAGTGACTTGTGAGTCAGTATGAAAGTAACTGTTTTTGAAAACTAATAATGAAAAAGACCAAACTCTTAGAAGAATGCATGGTTATGTTGGAGTGTATTTAAAGATGAAGTAGAGAGGACAAAACTGGTTGTTTTCGCATTAGAAACACATTTATTGCCATATTTCTCCCTCCTTTTCCCTTGAACACTAGAAATAATGTTTCTTTGAATGAATAAATGTCACACTAAGCTTTAAAGAAATTTCAGTTGCATCAAGAAGTCCTCCTGTTCCACAATTTTGTCCCCACTGAACTGCCATGACATCTGAAAATAGTGAGGCCACTATTTGGAGTACATGTGGTAGATGCCTGCTTTAAACCCAGATACTTTGTGTGGGTAATAAATTAATGGTGTTAGTCTCTCAGATGGATTAGCTATTACAGAACACATGGGAAAGCTTCTGTGGGAAAAAAAAGGGCAGGCTGTGATGAAGGAAAAAGCAAGTTTGCATGTTTAATTCTCACTGCCCAGGAAAGCAAAGCCTTCATGGAAAGCTTGCATGAATTCTGTGTGATTTGGGTCCTCCCGAGGAACAATAATCAGGGAGAGCAGGGACAGACAAGTAGGAAAAGGGCCCTACTATAGGTCTTGATTCTAATTAATAAGTCCCCCCCAGCATTTTCCTTACTTTCCCCTTTTTGCAGTTTAATGTTTTTTTTTCCCCCAGCTGTTTTAATTTATTTATATGGTTAACTAGGAGGGATGTTTTACTGAAGGTAAGCTATTCAGCATTTATGGTTAGAATAGATATAGTCCCTAGCTCAAGAACACACACCTATATCCAATAATTTTGACCACTTGCTATATATCTGTTTCCTTGCCAGGCTGTAGTAATTCAGAAATAAAGAACTCATGTTTTCTAGTCCAAGGAGCACAACATTTTGGTGGAGAAAGCTAACACATACCAAACAAACGGAACTGCAAGTGAATTCCTTTTTCTTTAAGACCCAAGTCAAACGTCTCATTTAGCTAACCTTAACTGACTCAATTCCAAGGCAATTTGGTCACTTTTCTATAAAAACTCCATCTCTTGCACATATCTTTATCCTTATAGGTACCACACTGTGTTGAAATCATATGTTTATCTTTTATTTTGTATTTTATTATTATTATTATTTGGAAACAAAGTTTTTGTTAAATTTATTTGCTATGGTCATACATTTTCCTGCTATGCAAGCATGTGTACGTGTTTATCTCCACACCTGGGTTGTAATTTTCTTTAAAGCAAGGAGTTAACTTTTGTTCAACTATGTACCCTTAGAACCCAACACAGAGTTTGATTTCTAATAGACACTCAAATATTTTCTCAATAAATGAATAAATACTATAATCATGTTGTGAACTGTCTTTGAAGAAAGCATAAAAAGGCAAAGCATTAATTCTAGTAGAGGAAAATGTCACTGAAGAAATAACCTTCGACTTAGATTTTGAAGGATGAGATAAATTATGCTAGTATATAATCAGACAAAGCTCCACAGATTTGTAAGCTGATTCTAAATGCGTTCAGCCAAGTTGCTTAGAGTGTCCAACACAACCTAAAGACAGCCTGTCAAAATAGGCTAGAAATGCTTAGGGAAATATGTTGAAGCTCAAAGCAGCAAAAGCATTTATTTTTCAGAATGTAGGCAAGAATGTATGGGAAAAAGAACTAAGAGAATTCATTGCAATGAACTTCAATGAACACCACCTACCATGATGTCACCGGGCCTTTTCCCTGGATTTCAGGACACACAGCTGGAATTTGCATGAGGATGCTATGCAACTAATCCTTTAAAAGGACACTGAAAGTGAGCTGACAGGCCTGCAGTACTGTGTCATAGAGTTGACAGGATTTGTCACATTTTGGGTTCTCCTCACATGGAACTTGTCATTGGTTCTTAAGTTTTTCTCCCTTCTTGCCTAGAGGGGGGCAAATCATCCTTCTAATATTTTCCTAGATATTTCCATACTGAGAGACGAATGATGTGTGAGGAAATATTGCCTAAAAATAGGAAAGAGACATGTCAGAGCATTATTATGGCCAATTTAACTTGGAGTGGTCCAAGGAAACTAGATCTCCTGTGAAATAAGTTAAAATAGCAGATGTACTGTACTTAATGGCAGTTTTGTGAAGTGTAACCATAGAAATGACCAGTCTTGGTGCTTATCTTGACAAATAGCAAGTCAAAGGTCTCTGAGAATTTGCTCTTGGGAGGAAGATTTTGAAAATCATAAATTTAAGTGCACAAAAAATACTGATTTATTTTTTTCTCTGTTTAAAGAGATTGAGATTCATACCAGTGGTAGTAGTTAGTAGACTTGAGTGTTCTTTTTATTTGTTCCTTAAGATGTGCTAATTTTTTAAGAGTTATATTAGCCGTGGAAGGGGCACCCAGAAAGAGTACACATGAAGACAGACAATAATTTCATTATACTGTATGTTTCCCAGACCACATCTGAATTATTTTCTAGTTACATATACAGTGTTTTAAAAGGATCAAAGATCAAATGGATTGTGCACTGAGGAGGATAGCTAGAATTGAGATGTTTCTGAATATCAAAGCTCATGAGGACAAAGTAGTTGAGGACATTAAACCTAGAGGGAAAAAAATGTCTTTGAAGATGACAATGATAGCTACAGAATTGTCATGTACTAGATGAAGTAAATCTTTTGTTTTCCCCAGAGGAACTAGCTATGGTGGAAGCGTAGGAGTTACAGTAGAATAGGTTTCATTTCAAAGTATAAAGACCATGTGTAAAGGCACCTACTCAACAGTAGGAGGAAGTACTTGGAGAAGTATCAACAGAGTTGCTAAACAGAGGCTGAGGATGATCCATCAGGGATGCTGTAGAAGATCCGGGCATCTGATGGAAATGTGGACCAAATGACCTTATGATCCCCTACCATCCATAAAATTGACCAACCAGATAATTAGATGGATTACAAAGCCACAATAATAAATATGGTATGATCTCAGACTGAAACAGAAAATAGTGCAGTGGAACAGAAGAGAGAGCTTACTACATCAAAAGAGGATTCCAAAAAAATTAAACACTAAGTGTTAAATGGAACACTATAAAACCTTAGTAGGAAATGTTGGAAAGTGTCTTCATAAAAAAGAAGGATTTCTTAAAATTTCAAAGACATAAACCTTAAGGCAATAAACCACATTTGTTTACATTACATAAAATTAAGAATATGTGTTCAAAATGGATTCTGAATAAAATTAGTGCATGTAAAATAGAATAGGAAAAGATATTTGAAGTCTACTGTGACAGAGAAACAAACACTAGAATTCCCCCCAAACCAACAAGTCATCCCTCATAGAAAAATTGACAAAGGAATTGAAATTGACACATAAAAAAGAACAAGTAAGAATAAGTAAAAACAGAGGAGGAAATTAAAAAAAAAAAAACCTAAGAAACATAAGGAAGAGTTTATAATTATTAATAGTGAACAGAGAATTATATATGTAAAGCAATGAGCTACTATATTATACCTATTAAATGGCCAAGAAATTAAAAAGCTAGATAATACAAACCACTGGCATAGATAAGAGCTATATGAGTTTCCTTCTGTTGTTGCTGAGAATGAAGATCGTTACAGTCATTCTGGAGAGATTCTGCCATTTCCTAATAAAACAAATGAGTTTGGTAGAGTCCAGGAATTCTACTCCTTGGTGTATAATTCTAAGAAATTCTCACAGAAGTCATCAGAGAGATGTGTGCATTGACATTAGCAATATTTGTGGTAATAGAGAGCTTGTGGCATTCTACTAGAAGGGTAGAAAAGAAAACAAGTTGGTGCACAACACAGAATATTGCGCATGAAATACTGAGTGTTGAAATGATGGATTAGAAGCACACAAAGAAACATGAATGTTCTTAAAGCATAGTATTTAAAGATAAAAGTGAAGAAATGATAGAGATTATCATATAGAGCACAATACCACTTAAGTACATTAAAAATACATATACAAAAAGTGATACACATTTGCCAAAATATGTAACGTCAAATACACATTAAACATTTAGTGGTATTAGTACAACGAGTATTAGATAAATGGGAATAGAAGTGGAGCATGGGGGGAAAAGGGGAATGAATAAATGAGTAAAACAAGAGAGATACTGCATGAATCACTGTGGATAATGTGCCATAAATTGAGTTAGCATAATTTACTTAACACAGTCATCTGAGTATCAGAAAATAAAATAATAAAACAAGGCAATAAATTCATATTTTATATTCAAGGGATCTGGAGGCTGATACTACTGTGTGTGTCATAAAATACATTACAGCTGTTATTAACTCATAGCCTTTACCCAGATCTCCTAGGAAGGTATAGGACTTCATTTTCCCCTCCCCATGGCAGGTCTCAAGTTTTTGCCTTATAAAATACAGGTTTTGTTGAAGAGTTTCTTCTATTATTATGTACATACATATATAAAAGAAAAGCGAAGGAGAATTATCTGTGACTTTTTCACTTTGAAACAGTTTTCAACTATGCACTAAAATATTTCAATCATTTTTAAAGGTTTCATTTTTTAATGGAAGAAAAGTTTAATTTGAAGATAATATGAAACAGTTATAATAGCTTATTAAACATAAAGGATAAAAGAACTAGTGAAGCTTTAAAATGGTAATTAAAAGAGCTGATGTGTGTCTAATGCATTTATTCAGCGTCTTCTAGCAGTAAGTCATGATAATGTTAAAAATTTTGCCTATATATTCGACTTATTACTATTGCTGAAATTTCTGTCTCCACCAACTGTCAAAGTCCTGTGCTCTGAGCCACCGCAAGTACTAAATGATGCCTTCGGAATACAGACACGTGCACACGCTGTCTGCTGCAACCAAATGCAGCTCCTTATGGAGAAGTACACAGAGCCTCTGTCATATCACAGAACTGCAGAGGAAGGAGGAAAGGCTAGATGTGGCTTCCCCATCACAGTGAAATTAGAAGTAACAAAAATGATTTAACAGTTCTTCATGAATAGAGGATTTATTCTGTTTTGGGATGCTTTCAAATTTACAAGGAAACTTACATGTATTAGCTAATCACTGCCTCACAAGTGACTGCCTATGAGCTAAGTAGAGTAGTAATATTTTGACTTTACAGAGTAAGAAACTCGACCTATTTTCATAAATATGCCAATGGCCACATAGTTCTTACGCTAAGGTGTGATTTGAACAGGAACTTCCTAGTTCCGAGTCAGAATCATTTTCTCTAAGGTGATTTAAAACTTTCATCAGACTATAAACAGCTTCCTCAAGTTAGCTCCCAGGTTGAGTCAGAAGTTACATTTCCCTAATGCCTGCCATCAGGGAAAGATATAACATACTGGAAAGGGGGTGTCTTATGGAGTCATAGAATGTTTTGGTACAATGTATGGTTTGACATAACGTTTTCAGGCTGGATTTATGTTGATTTGGTTTTGCTTTATGGGTATGCTCAGTAATCAGTAGAAGGATAAAAATGTATGCTTTCAATAAAACATAAAATAATAATACAATGTTGGTAGACTGATTAATCCATACACTGCCTTTTCTATAACTAAATATATAATTCTATTGGACAAGAGTATAGAAACAGGAAAAAAAATCACAAAAACCTAAGTAATAAATATAAAACATATGCAAATTTAGAAATATTGGGCTGGATTCCCCTACAAATCAGGATAGAGTATTGCATATCATAGCTGCATTGCCAAAAGAAGTGTCATTATAAGTCCATAGGATGCACATTTGTTTGTGGAGAGGGAGTGCTGGGTCACTGACAAGAGAAAGAAGTGACCCAACAAACAATTCCTTGAGCAGCAACAGAGTCTTAGAAATCCCTGCTTGGAAAAACCTTTCACACACTTTCCACAACTTAGGATTCATTTGGCTAATGGCTCCTCTTAGCAACTGAAAATAGCACAGTTTGTGTGTGTGTGTGTGTGTGTGTGTGTGTGTGTGTGTAGGGGACCGTAGGGGTAAGCTAGTTTATAGAATATTCACAACTTTGTGTCCATCATTTTAATTAAATCAGGGTTTTACAAATTGTAGATGTTGACCCACTAATGAGTCTCTGGAAGCAAGTTTTAAAAATAGAATGGAATGGAGTGGAAATGAACAGAATAGAAAAGATAACAGTAATTGCAAATGATATGGGTAAAATCTGATTCATGAAATGCCTGTTTCAGTTATTTCATGTGTGTCTTTATGTGTTTATATTTAGTATATAAAGTGCATTTTTTCTGGTTTCTAAAATTTTTAAAACCAATGTATGCAGTAAACTTCATGTTGACAGCCACAGAGCTCAGCACAAGAAATGTCCATGGAGACGAAGAAGAAAAAGAAAGCATACGAAGAAGCAGGTGTCTTGGAGCTGGTGACTTCTGAGAGCCAAAAGGCCCATGGAACTGATGACCCAAAGTTGAAAAGATTCAAGTAGGACATAGGAGACTATAGGCACGTGTATGTCTGGACTAGTTAGGAATGCCACTCTGCTTAGTTTCCTTCAATTTAACCAATTATCTACAGTCTAGACCAGGAATCTGGAGACTGCACTGTTTTTATATTTCCATATCTTGCAAGCTAAAAATGCTTTTTACATTTTTAAATGGCTGAAAAAAAATCAAAAGAAGAATAAGTTTTTGTGACATCTGCAAATCATCTAAAATTTGAAATTCAGTATCACTAAACACACTTACAGTTACATGTATTCACTTACATTTAGCCTATGACTACTTTTGTACTATATTGGTGGATTTAAGTAGTTGTAACAGACATCGCATGGCCAGCAAAGCTTAAAATATTTACTATTTGGTACTTTAGAGAAAAAAGTTGTTGATCCTTGGTTTAGGTTTCTCTGAGTGGATCACAATGCTGGCTCACAAGAGCACATTATGAGCCTTTCCTCCCCAGTCCATATTCAATGACATCAGAGTGGTAGACTGAAATTGGCCATGAGGGGAGTATTTACACCAAAAAATTAACAGGTACAGATTAGGGCCTTCCCCCCCTTTTTTTTACCTGAGAACCAGTTGTTAAGCATTTACCAAACACTACTGCAGTAAGCAATATCGGACCCACTGAAGAGCTCTGTGAATTTAGGCAGGTAACAACCTATGTAAACCATGGTTTTCTGTTGAGAGGCCCAGAGGATGAGGCAGTTACACACTATACTTTAAAAATGAGCAGGAGAAACCTCAGTACCCTCCCGTCCATTCTGCTATGAAACTTAAATTTCTCTAAAATAAATAAAGTTTTAATTAAAAAGTAAAATAAAAATAAAAACAAACCACCACCACCAAAAAAAAAAAAAAAAATTGAACATGTAAGCCACTACTAATATTACCTCCATATTCTACTCAAGTATGAAAAAAAGAAAAAAGTAAGAAGGAAAACCTAGGACACAGTATTAGGAGATTCATAGCCTTCTCCAAAAAAACATGGCCTGGAAATTTTGAGGACCTCAAGTCTGATGTCTAGATTTCACACAGAACAGCTGATGTTAAATTTTACCATCATTATCCCCTTTGAAATTTTTCTCAACATTACAATTTTCATTAGTTTAATAGTTTGTTCACTTTAAGTCTTTTTTTTTAAAGATTTTATTTATTTATTTATCGAGAGAGAGAAAGAGAGAGAGAGCATGTGCACACACAAGCAGGGGGAGGGGTAGAGGGAGAGAGAGAATCTCAAGCAGAGTCCACACTGGGTGTGGAGCCCACAGGGGGCTTGAGATCAGGACCTGAACCAGAATCAAGAGTCAGATGCTTAACTGACTGAGCCACCCAGGTTCCCCACATTTTTTTCTAAATATAAAAAACTGTTAGGAATCATTTTACTCAGAAGATTTGTGTCAGAACACTTGACGATGGTCCTTTGACACAACAACAAAAAAAGCCACAGGCAGAGGGATGCACACAATTGCATGTTAACCTTTTGTATTCCTTACTAAGTTTTAAATAATGTTTCATATGTCACCGTTCCCATTAGAATTTGAAGAGAAACCACTAGAGAAACCGCTAGAGAAACCACTAGCTTCATTGGATAATTTATACCCCTCAAATTTCCAAAAAGTGTTTTCTTCCACTGTCAAAACTGAAACATTATTATCTACCCTTGAATACTTTTAATTAAAAAAAAAAACCAGGTGTGCTTTTATCATGTAATATGACATGGTAGGAAACAGAGTTTGGAGTTATACAGAAATGAGAATCCTGGCCTCACCTTTAGTGTTGCTCAATTTCTTCATCTCTACAATGGGGCAGTAGAGTCAGTAGATGAGGAAGCTAGTTCCTAGGTCTCCAAGGCTGCTGAGTTGGGCAGAAATCTGCATGGTCTTGGCTGGAACCTCCTCTCTGTCATCTAATAGTTGAGTTACTGGGAAAATCCTTTGACTTTTTGAACCTCCGTTTCTACATGGGTAAAATAAGGATAAAAATATCCTGAAGCATTCCTATTAAAATAAGTTTTAAGATAATACACATGGCACACATTTAATAAATACGAACGATTGCATTTTCAACTGTGATCTGGGCCATTTCTGTACATTCTCATTGTATATAACTTTCTTGGTTCTGATACTCATTAGATCTTAAGTACTAGTTTTGAGAATTTGACTTTTGCCTTCTTTAAGATTTTTTCGCATTATAAATTTATTTTTTAAAGTTTTTATTTAAGTTCCAGTGTAGGGCACCTGGGTGGCTCAGTCAGTTAAGTGTCTGACTTCGGCTCAGGTCATGATCTCAGGGTCCTGGAATCAAGTCCCACATCTGGCTCCCTGTTCAGCAGGGAGTCTGCTTCTTCCTTTCCCTCTACCCTGCCCCCTGCTCATGCTCTCTCTCACTTGCTCTCTCTCTCTCTCTCTCAAATATATAAAATCTTAAAAAAAAAAACAACCCAAAACAATGTAATATTAGTTTCAGATATAGCCTTCTTTTAGATTTTAAAATATAATGTTTAATCATAAACTATCCAATATTTCATGATTATCAGAATCTCCTCTTTCTTAAAAAAATTATTTCTGTTCCTGCTCTTTGATCTTACCAGGTGATTGGCATCTTCTTCTGGAGAGAAAAAAAAAGACATAGGGGAACTTTTAATCAGTACATTTTGATAAAGCATGATTTTGGAGCTCTAGATTTCATCCATGAATGTCTATCTAGAAATCTCTCTGCATTAAAATTGATTGGATAATTACATAAAAGAGCTTGAATCTAATATGAATGAGAAAAAATAACTATAAAATGGCCAACAGCTACTGAAGAATTCCCTTTCATTTCTAGTCAAGTGATTTCTGTTAGAATTTGGAATTTGGTTCAAGAGGTAAGACATAAAAAAATAATCACTTTCCAGTCCACATATATTTAAAAGGGTTTTGTATGCACAAGACACCATAAGAAATAGAAATGTAAGTTAAAACTCCATCTTGTTTAGGAGAATAATATCACAGAACCACCAACAGAGAACTTTGTGTAGGTAGGTCTGAAAAGTCAAGTTAACTCCCTAATATTGTCTAATCAGTCTAAATGGCGTAGCTCTATTTCTGTAATCTAGTAACTTTATCATCCTTCCTGGAGAAAAACTGACTAGACAGCAAGACACTGTTTCTTTTAAAGCATAACTCCATTAAAATTTTTGAGTGATTTGACATAAATTGTTATATTAAAGAAGAATTTAAAACTTGGTTTATTATAAACTTATGTCCCTTCCAAAAAAATTCTACACAATTTAACCCACATAGCTAAATGTTAACATTCAGTATCTACTCAACTTAATGCCCTCAACATCATCAACTGATATTCCAAATGATGGATTTGTTGGCAATTTTTCTATTCTTTATTGGATATTAAATATAAAATATATATTAGTATCACATAAAATCTCAATATACAGTCACTAATTAAATGTGTAAGGTTTTTAAATAAAAAACTGGAATGAATTTGAAGAATTGAAATCCACAGAAAACAAATATGATGCTTATAAATTAAAACCTAGGAACATTTTTCAAGATGCTATTTGTTTCATAAATTGAGTTTCATTTGAAAACCAAAGTAAAACTAACCTCACCGTCACCGAAAATTTGATTATTCCTACCCCACCATAAAATATTTTCATGGAAAACAGTTCATAATTTTGATGCCCTAATTATGGGTCTAACATGGTTTGGGCTTATGTCTTATATCCTAGTATAAATTGTTAATAGTATCTTGTTTACTTTCAAACTTGTCTGGGTTGGAAGATACATTGTATTGTCATAGTTCAGTATAAGACAATGGCCATATTTCACTGATGGATCTACTGTGTGTCAGAAAAATGGGGGGAAGTTTATAATTGCTCAAAACTATCAAAAGCTAAATTACAGTGAAATTTAACCTTCAACAATTTGTGAGATGATTGGTTCATTAGCCACAAAGATACACCTAACATTTTATGTTTATCAGATAAAAGGCTTACTCAACTTTGGGTCAAGTCTACAACTACAAAGTGAAGTAGTGAATTCAGGACCAAATCTTGTTCACCAAAATAAAATTGATAACTATCTCTTTTTCCAAACTATAAAGCTAACCAATTGTTCAACAAAAGTATAACCAGTGTAACTGCCTAACATGTCCTTTTATAGGGACATCAGTTCCACTGTCCTGCTGAATCACCTTTAACTCAAGGTTATCTTTGTAATTTGATCTCTCCATTATGGCAAAATTACTCTTACCAAGAACATCAGCCCCTTCCCCTGATACTAAAAGGATACTTTTGATATATATCAATGACTGGAACCTTGCTACTAAGAATTATAAATTGCTATGGCTGACAAATTAAAGTCTTAAAATCTAATTACTTCAATTTGTTGTAAGTGCACTAAATTATTATGAAAGGAGATACACTGAAATCTCCAAATAGCAAGTCTTCTCTTTTTATCTAAAGAATAAGTTGCTGCTTTTCCTATCATGCCTTAGGGATATATCTTATTAGGTAGAAACTGGAGTTTGGAAAGAGATTGGAAAATGAAACTTCACTTTCCATTTTTCAGTCTTTAACCTTTAACCAGTGCTTGGCCACGGTTGTACCAGCTCTGATGGCAGTAGATCAAACTTCCTCAATCCTCAAGTTTAAGGTTATAATCCATGTAGACAAAGTAGATTTTTAATATTATTAAATGAAATGGATACACCATCATTTAAATAACAAATTAGTAAAATAACACACTGTATTTTTTCTTTTAATTGAGCAAAATTATAAACTGAAATTGCCTTAGTTTGCTACTCCTCCATCCAAATAAAACCCAAAAGCTCTATTTCCCTTGCACTTCCCATGTAGGGGTAATTGGACCACATGGCATCACATCAATTTGAGTTTCTAATCTTTCTTCCTCCTGTCCCTTCCTTCTCCCATCAGTGCACAGATTCTAAGCCATCGGATTATTTAATTATCCCTTGTTCTATGATGGCTGCGCTCAGACTCCAAATTACTATACTGGAAATATCAATTCACTTAGAGCATAGAAACCCATTTGTGACTGCCTTTGGAGGGAAGCTCTGGAAATATATTTGATAGCAAATAATATGGGGTATTATCCCAATATAACCTCCCAATTCCTATTTTCTTTACCTCCTTTTCTGATTTGTTTTCTCTACGCTATACATTCTTTTCCACATGTGGAAATGATACCTAACGTTGTGCAATTTTGGGGTAAAAAAAATTATAGATTGTAACATGCCTCTATGTACCTTTCCATCCCTTTTGCATTTTTAATCAAGTTACCAGGTTCTGTGAATTTTACCAAAGGATACAAATGAGATAGGAGTATTAGGAACACCGATTAATTTGACTATTTCCACCTTGTATTTAGTACACTATTTCTAGGTAAGGTATTAACTCATGTTCTCTAAATTGAGCTATTACAGTTCAGTATCCCATGTACATTATAATAGCACAAAAATTAGAACTGGTAAACTTCATAAATCCAAGATAAATCCCTTCCTGAAAATTCCTACTATGATCAAACAATTTGTTAAAAGAAAAACATAATTTAGGACATATTCTGATTTTCTAAAATATGATGTCCCATATTTTTTGTGTAGGGGGGTGTTGTGTTTGTGTGTGTGTGTGGTATATTTGGTATTTTGAAAAATAAATTTGCTTCTCTTGAAAAATCAGGCTTGATTTTTGGAGCAAACTAAATTGAGTTTCCTCTTCTTCAAATTTTGATATAAACTGTAGATTTTTGCCTTTGAGATGCTCAAAAATTATTTGGTTTTCAGAAACAATGTATGATAGTATTTATGAAATTACGACCCACTTCCACCTTTAGCATTCTTTACTATTTCTTTTCCTGCATTTAAATTCTCAGATAATTGAGAATACGTAATAACAAGAAAATGAGATACTCAGGACCAATTTGAACTAATATAAACAAATTTCCAATACTCATCCTAAGCACTGAAAAACTTATGAGATTTTATTGGGCTCAGCTCCTAATGAGATCTTAAAGCTCATTTTCTTAACTATATTCCAACTTTGAATGACACTTTTAGATGCCCCATTGACTTGGTGTTTTATATCAAATTAGCCGTGCTATTTTCTAATTTACTTCCTTTATTTATGAATTTATGAGTCTAGTGACTTCATGTGTATTATATCCTCACATTACCAAATGAATTTAGAATAAGTTTTTAAATTGTTTTCATTCTTCTTTAATTAAATGGTCTCTACTGAAAGTAGCATAAATTTGTGTATGTTCCATATGCATGCAGAACTTAATATTCAGGTTTTTAAAAACAATACCCAAAGTAATTATATAATACTCCAAACATTTTGGCAGTTTCTTTGTATCTTTTTGCTGACTTTTATTGGATTGATTTCCCTACAAGCCAAAGTAAAGGGCAAATACTAACTCCAAAAGTTTATAAATTCATATCGTTCCATAAGATTATAACCAAAAATAAGTCATTAAACTTTGAATAAGTATTGGCCCTTTGATAAAGTACATTGGCAGAAGGTTAAAATCAAATGTATACTGATTTGAGTTGACTAATAGGGCCAAAACATTAAAAATGAATAAAAAGAGGAGAAACATTACAAAGTATAAAAAAAGAAAAAAAAATTCAGTATATATGCTTTTTTATGTTTATTGCTGCATTATTACAATAGCCAAATTATGGAAGCAGCCCAAGTGTCCACTGATAGATGAATGGATAATAATAATTCTCTTCTGTTTCCTTTCTTGGTTCCCTTTTTCTCTTTCCTTCCCTTCCTCTTCCTTTTTTTATGTATTCAACCAGTATGTATTCGACATATACAATGTACCAAACACTGTGATAGACATAAGGGATATAATTGTGAGCAAGATAGCTTTGTATCTGTTCCCCCAAAGCTTAGAATCAAGGAGTTAAAATACTCCAAACAAGTATTACAATAAATTATAGTAAGTGATACGACAAAGAAAGAACACAGGTTTAGGGAACAATAAATAAAGAAAGAACACAGGTTTAGGGAAATGACCAGCAGCAGCCTCTAACACAATAGTGGGCAAGGAATATTGCTCGGGGAAAGGAGAAAGGAGGGAAGAAGGGAGGAAGGAGAACTAATTTTATGCTGGAAACCTCTCAAGGTCAATTTTTTATTAAGTTTTTATTTTAATTCCAATATAATTAAATACAGTGTTGTATTAGTTTCAGGTGTACAATATAGTGATTCAACAATTCTATACATTACTCACTGCTCATCATGATAAGCATACTCTAAATCCCCATCACCATTTCACCCATTCCCTCATGCATCAGTCTGGTAACCACAGTTACTTTTATATAGTTAAGAGTGTTTTTTTTTTCTTTTTTTGAATTTTCTCTCTCTGTTTTTCCTTTGTTCATTTATTTTGTTTCTTAAATTCCACATATGAGTGAAATCATATGGTATTTGTCTGTCACTGACTTATTTCTCTTTGCATTATACTCTCTAGCTCCATCCATGTTACTGCAAATGGCAAGATTTCATTCTTTTTTATGGCTAATATTTCATTGTATGTATATGTGTATATAAATATGTAAATATGTGTATATGTTTATATACACATACCACATCTCTTTATCCATTCATCTATCAATGGATACTTGGGCTGCTTCCATAATTTGGCTATTGTAAATAATGCAGCAATAAACATAGGGGTGCATATATCCTTTTGAATTGGTGTTTTCATATTCTTTGGGTAAATATCCAGTAGTGCAATTACTAAGTCATAGTAGTTCCACTTTTTAATGTTTTGAGGCACTTCCACACTGTTTTCCAGAGTGGCTGCACCAGTTTGTATTCCCACCAACAATGCATGAGTGTTCCTTTTCTCCACATCCTTGCCAACACTTGTTTTTGTGTTTGCGACTTTAGCCATTCTGACAGGTGTGAGGTGATATCTCATTGCAGTTTTGATTTGCATTTCCCTGATGATCAGTGATTTGAGCATCTTTTCATGTACACATTGGCCACCTGTATGTCTTCTTTGGAGAAATGTCTGTTTATGTCTTCTGCCCATTTTTAAAATGGGTTATTTGTTTTTTTGAGTATTGAGTTTTATAAATTTTTTATATATTTTGCATACTAACCCTTTATTGGATATGTCATTTGCTAATAATATTCAGTAGGTTGTTTTTTGTTGATTGTTTTCCTTTGCAGTGTAGAAACTTGTTATTTTGATGTAGTCCCAATAGTTTATTGTTACTTTTATTTCCCTTGCCTCGGGAGACATGTCTAGAAAAATGTTGCTACAGCTGATGTCAGGGAAATTACTGCCTGTGCTTTCTTCTAGAATTTTTATGGTCTCAGGTCTCACATTTAGGTCCCTAATCCATTTTGGGTTTATTTTTGTGTATGGTCTAAGAAAGTGGTACAGTTTCATTCTTTTGCATGTTGGTGTCCATTTTTCCCAATACCATTTGCTAAAGAGACCCTTTCCATTGCATATTCTTGCCTCTTTTGTGAAAGATTAATTGATCAAGGTCAATTTTGAATGGAATTCTCAAATTCTCTTCCTATAAGTATAATGATAACGACAGCTGAGAGATCAGAAAAAGCTAAAATTCAGAAAAAAATAACTCTCACCTCAAATTTAATATGTGATGAGGGTGCTGGAGATATATAGAAACATGATATTTAATTCTACTTTCAATCTATCATTAAATACTAGCCACAGCTATAATCCTTTGAAAAGTTTGAAAAGGAGTCACTAAATCATAGCTAAAAATGCCTATATTTATTCACTAGTCAAATATTTACCTGAGGAGGCAAAGAAACAGGATTTCAAAATGTTTTCTATCTACAGAGACTATGGGATATTATTTAAAAACATCCAGGAGGAGTTAAGATGGCGGAGGAGTAGGGGACCCCTTTTTCAGCCGGTCCCCTGAGGCAAGCTGGATAGGTACCAGACCAGCCTGAACATCCACGGAATCAGGCTGAGACGCAAGAAGATACATCTGGATCTCTACAAATGAACTTCTCCAGGGCTGAGGATTGAGGTTTGAAGCGGGGAGCCGTGAAACCGCGCACAGATATCGGAAGATAAACGGAAGGGGGAGGGAGACGCCGCGATCGGGCGCTGGGAAGCGGTAGCCACCTGCACAGGGGAGCGGGCGGACTCACGGACCGGCACCCGCGAGACAGCAGACTGAGAACATGAGCTGGGAGTGCGCACCACCAGACTGAGGGCCTGAGCTTCAGAGTGAGCGGGGGCAGCTGGTGGCTGGAGGTACTAGAAACACAAAGGACAGAGACGTGCCGGCCCTGGAAGCGAGGGCTGGGATGCCGGGTGTGGGGCAGACATCCCGGGACACTGCAGGGTTGGGTTGAGCAGCACCAACAGTAACAGAGTTAAAGTGGCCAGAACATCAGTGGAGAATGGTCCACGATCCCTCTGTTCTGAGACAGAGGCTGAGATTCGGCCACTGCTGCTCTGACTCTCAGAAGAGGCACAGCAAACCGCCAGGGAAAGCCACCAGAGAACAAAAGCCTGGAAATACCAGCTCACAGTGTGCCCATCCCCATCCTTTCTCGCAGGGGACACAGAGACTCTACCCAAACAGGGTAGTCTGAGTATCGGCGCGGCAGCCCTCCCCCCAAGAAGGCAGGCTGAAAAATCAAGAAGCCCACATCCCTAAGGTCCCTATAAAACAAGGGCGCATGGCCTGGGTCCTGGTCAATAATCTGGGCTCTGGACAACCCCGCAACCTCTCCTCATCAGAATGACGAGAAGGAGAAATCCCCCCCAGCAAAGAAAAGACAATGCCACTTCTGTGGCAGAGAACTAATGGATATGGATATAACCAAATTATCAGAAATGGAATTCAGAGTAACAATGGTCAAGATGATGTGTAGACTTCAAAAAAGTATTAACGAAAATGTTAATGAGAATATAGAATCTCTAAGGGTGGAAATGAGAGCGAATCTGGCAGAAATTAAAAATTCTATGAGCCAAATGCAGTCAAAACTAGAGGCTCTGACGGCCAGGGTGAATGAGGCAGAAGACGTATCAGCGAATTGGAGGATGGGATAGTAGAAGAGAAAGCTAAAATAGAAACTTGGTTCAAAAGAATCCACGCTCAAGAATGTAGGTTACAGGAGATTACTGACTCAATGAAACATTCCAATGTCAGAATCATCGGCATCCCCGAGTGGGTCTAGAAGAGATATTTGAACAAATTGCAGCTGAAAACTTCCCTAATCTAGCAAGGGAAACAAACATTCGTGTCCAAGAGGCAGAGAGGACCCCTCCCAAGCTCAACCACGACAAACCTACGCCATGTCACGTCATAGTGCAATTCGCAAATATTAGATCCAAGGATACAGTATTGAAAGCGGCCAGGGCAAAGAAATTTCTCACGTACCAAGGCAAAGTTATCAGAATTAGAAATTTCTCACGTACCAAGGCAAAAGCATCAGAATTACGTCAGACCTGTCTACACAGACCTGGAATGAGAGAAAGGGTTGGGGGAGCATATTTAAAGCTCTTTCAGAGAAAAACATGCAGCCAAGGATCCTTTATCCAGCAAGGCTGTCATTCAGAATTGATGGAGAAATAAAGACATTTCAGAATCGCCAGTCACTAACCAATTTTGTAACCACGAAACCAGCCCTACAGGAGATATTACGGGGGGTTCTATAAAAGTAAAAAGGCCCCAAGAGTGATACAGAACAGAAAGTCACAGCCAATACAAACAAAGACTTTACTGGCAACATGGCATCATTAAAATCGTATCTCTCAGTACTCAGTCTTAATGTGAATGGTTTGAACCTTCCCATAAAACGCCACAGGGTTGCAGATTGGATAAAAAGAAATGACCCATCCATTTGCTGTCTACAAGAGACTCATTTCGAACCCAAAGATGCATTCAGACTGAGAGTAAGGGGATGGAGTACCATCTTTCACGCAAATGGACCTCAAAAGAAAGCTGGGGTAGCAATTCTCATATCAGATAAATTGGATTTTAAACTACAGACTATAGTTAGAGATGCAGAAGGGCACTATATTATTCTTAAGGGAAGTATTCAACAAGTGGATATGACAATTATAAATATATATGCCCCCAACAGGGGAGCAGCAAGATACACAAGCCAACTCTTAACCAGAATAAAGAGACATATAAATAAAAATACATTAATAGTAGGGGACCTCAACACTCCACTATCAGAAATAGACAGAACACCCTGGCAAAAACTAAGCAAAGAATCAAAGGCTTTGAATGCCATACTCGACGAGTTGGACCTCATAGATATATATAGAACACTACACCCCAGAACCAAAGAATACTCATTCTATTCTAATGCCCATGGAACATTCTCAAGAATAGACCATGTTCTGGGACACAAAACAGGTCTCAACCGATACCAAAAGATTGAAATTATCCCCTGCATATTCTCAGACCACAACGCTCTGAAATTGGAACTCAACCACAAGGAAAAATTTGGAAGAAACTCAAACACTTGGAGACTAAGAACCATCCTGCTCAGGAATGACTCGATAAACCAGGAAATCAAAAATCAAATTAAACAATTTATGGAGACCAATGAGAATGAAAATACAACAGTCCAAAACCTATGGGATACTGCAAAGGCAGTCCTAAGGGGGAAATACATAGCCATCCAAGCCTCACTCAAAAGAATAGAAAAATCTAAAATGCAGTTTTTATATTCTCACCTCAAGAAGCTGGAACAGCAACAGAGGGACAGGCCTAATCCACGCACGAGGAAGCAGTTGACCAAAATTAGAGCTGAAATCAATCAAGCAGAAACCAGAAGTACAGTAGAGCAGATCAACAGGACTAGAAGCTGGTTCTTTGAGAGAATCAATAAAATTGACAGACCACTGGCAAGACTTATCCAAAAGAAAAGAGAAAGGACCCAGATTATTAAAATTATGAATGAAAAAGGAGAGGTCACGACGAACACCATTGAAATTGGAAGGATTATTAGAAATTTTTATCAACAGCTATATGCCAATAAACTAAGCAATCTGGAAGAGATGGAATCCTTCCTGGAAACCTATAAACTACCAAGATTGAAACAGGAAGAAATTGATTTCTTAAACAGGCCAATTAATTATGAAGAAATTGAGTCAGTGATAAACAACCTTCCAAATAACAAAACTCCAGGCCCGGATGGTTTTCCTGGGGAATTCTACCAAACATTCAAAGAAGAAATAATACCTATTCTCCTAAAGCTATTTCAAAAAATAGAAACAGAAGGAAAGCTACCAAACTCGTTCTATGAGGCCAATATTACCTTGATCCCCAAACCAGGCAAAGACCTCATCAAAAAGGAGAATTACAGACGAATTTCCCTAATGAATATAGACACCAAAATCCTCAACAAGATCCTGGCTAATAGAATCCAACAGTACATTAAAAGGATTATCCGTCATGACCAAGTGGGATTCATACCTCGGATGCAAGCATGGTTCAACATTCACAAATTGATTAGCGTGATACATCATATCAACAAGAAAAGACTCAGGAACCATATGATCCTCTCAATTGATGCAGAAAAGGCATTTGACAAAATACAGCATCCTTTCCTGATTAAAACCCTTCAGAGTGTAGGAATAGAAGGCACATTTCTCAATCTCTTAAAAGCCATCTATGAAAAGCCTACAGCAAATATCATTCTCAATGGGGAAAAGCTGGAAGCCTTTCCCTTAAGATCAGGAACACGACAAGGATGCCCACTCTCGCCACTATTATTCAACATAGTACTAGAAGTCCTTGCAACAGCAATCAGACAACAAAAAGGGATAAAAGGTATCCAAATTGGCAAAGAAGAAGTCAAAATGTCTCTCTTTGCAGATGACATGATACTCTATATGGAAAACCCAAAAGAATCCACTCCCAAACTATTAGAAGTTATAGAGCAATTCAGTAACGTGGCAGGATACAAAATAAATGCTCAGAAATCAGTTGCATTTCTATACACGAATAACGAGACCGAAGAAAGAGAAATTAGGGAATCCATCCCATTTACAATAGCACCAAAAACCATACGTTACCTTGGAATTAACTTAACCAGAGACGTAAAGGACCTATATTCTAGAAACTATAAATCACTCTTGAAAGACATTGAGGAAGACATAAAAAGATGGAAAGATATTCCATGCTCATGGATCGGAAGAATTAACATAGTTAAAATGTCCATGCTACCCAGAGCAATCTACACTTTCAATGCTATCCCGATCAAAATACCAAGGACATTTTTCAAAGAACTGGAACAAACAGTCCTTAAATTTGTATGGAAACAGAAAAGGCCCCGAATCTCCAAGGAACTGTTGAAAAGGAAAAACAAAGCTGGGGGCATCACAATGCCGGATTTCGAGCTGTACTACAAAGCTGTGATCACAAAGACAGCATGGTACTGGCACAAAAACAGACACATAGACCAATGGAACAGAATAGAGAGCCCAGAAATGGACCCTCGGCTCTTTGGGCAACTAATATTTGATAAAGCAGGAAAAAACATCCGGTGGGAAAAAGACAGTCTCTTCAATAAATGGTGCTGGGAAAATTGGACAGCTACATGCAAAAGAATGAAACTTGACCACTCTCTCACACCATACACAAAGATAAACTCCAAATGGATGAAAGACCTCGATGTGAGACAGGAATCCATCAAAATTCTAGAGGAGAACATAGGCAGCAACCTCTACGACATCGGCCAAAGCAACCTTTTTCATGACACATCCCCAAAGGCAAGAGAAACAAAAGATAAAATGAATTTATGGGACTTCATCAAGATTAAAAGTTTCTGCACAGCCAAGGAAACAGTCAGAAAAACTAAGAGGCAGCCCACGGAATGGGAGAAGATATTTGCAAAGGACACTACAGATAAAGGACTGGTATCCAAGATCTACAAAGAACTTCTCAAACTCAATACACGAGAAACAAATAAACAAATCAAAAAATGGGCAGAAGATATGAACAGACACTTTTCCAATGAAGACATACAAATGGCTAACAGACACATGAAAAAATGTTCAAAATCATTAGCCATCAGGGAAATTCAAATCAAAACCACACTGAGATACCACCTTACGCCAGTTAGAATGGCAAAAATAGACAAGGCAAGAAACAACAATTGTTGGAGAGGATGTGGAGAAAGGGGATCCCTCCTACATTGTTGGTGGGAATGCAAGTTGGTACAGCCACTCTGGAAAACAGTGTGGAGGTCCCTTAAAAAGTTAAAAATTGAGCTACCCTATGATCCAGCCATTGCACTACTGGGTGTTTACCCCAAAGATACAGACGTAGTAAAGAGAAGGGCCATATGCACCCTAATGTTCATAGCAGCGATGTCCACAATAGCTAAATCGTGGAAGGAGCCGAGATGCCCTTCAACAGATGACTGGATTAAGAAGTTGTGGTCTATCTATACAATGGAATATTACTCATCTATCAGAAAGAACGAGTTCTCAACATTTGCTGCAACATGGACGGCACTGGAGGAGATAATGCTAAGTGAAATAAGTCAAGCAGAGAAAGACAACTATCATATGATTTCTCTCATCTATGGAATATAAGAACTAGGAAGATCGGTAGGGGAAGAAAGGGATAAAGAAAGGGGGGGTAATCAGAAGGGGGAATGAAACATGAGAGACTATGGACTATGAGAAACAAACTGAGGGCCTCGGAGGGGAGGGGGGTGGGGGAATGGGACAGACTGGTGATGGGTAGTAAGGAGGGCACGTATTGCATGGTGCACTGGGTGTTATACGCAACTAATGAATCATCGAACTTTACATTGGAAACCGGAGATGTACTGTATGGTGATTAACATAATATAATAAAAAAACATTAAAATAAAAAAAATAAATTAAAAAATCAAATAAAAACATCCAAGAGTCATTTTTATATAATATACCCAATGTTAGAATTAAAAAAAATATATTTCCAAATCCGTAGAAAAATATTTATGAATTTCATAGTGCAAAGGTCATTTAAAATTAAAAGAACAAGTTTTATCTTTTCATTTTGTACTTTTTCTCTTTGGAGCTGTATATTCAGTTTTCTACAGGGAACATGTATTATATTTATACTTAGAAAAAATGAAGATGAATTTTTAAAATGGAATAACATAGAACTGAACTGAACATAATATCATGTAGCAAAATGTCATCATGAGTGTTTACATTTAAATATACATATGCATATATATTACCAATTAATTATCTTTGTCAAGAATGACATAGTATGCATTGAACTATGCCCTATTTAAAATAGATTATCATCATTAATTTTTTTAATAAATTGGCTTGAATTGTCCCATTGTTTTTTTTTTTTTTTTTTTTTCTTTTAAGATTTTGTAACTTTGCTGCACTGTCTCCTGGGGATTATAATTACAGGTGAAAAATTGGAATAACTAGATCAAAGGTATATGTATTTTCCAGGTTTTTTAATTATACTGATACACACTTTCAGATAGCTTGCCCATTTCATTATTTCCATGACAAAACTTATTATTATAATCCTTGAAAATATTTGCTAAGTTGATAATAAATGATTGATTGCTTTTAGTTATTCACACTTGGGTTAATAACATTTCCAAATATTATTTTATGTATTGATTAGGAAAATTTTTCTACTATTAGTCTATTTGCATTGCTTTTATTTGCATCATGTATGTATTTGTGTTTCATTACTTTGTGAATTTCTTGTTTAAAATATATTTGTAGGGGCGCCTGGGTGGCACAGTGGTTAAGCGCCTGCCTTCGGCTCAGGGCGTGATCCCGGTGTTACAGGATCGAGCCCCACATCAGGCTCCTCCGCTATGAGCCTGCTTCTTCCTCTCCCACTCCCCCTGCTTGTGTTCCCTCTCTCGCTGGCTGTCTCTATCTCTGTCAAATAAATAAATAAAATCTTAAAAAAAAAAAACCATAAAAAAATAAAAAAAAAATTTGTAAATCAAAACTAATTTATCATCTTTATTCAGTGATACTTTAGCCCATTTTATAAAAATATATCAAAATATTAATTTCATCCAGAGAAACAAAGATTTTTGATCCCACCTTGACAAATTAATCTATCTGAGCCATAAAAAACTATCTGGATCACATTAACATGCTGAACTTTAAATCATTACTCTATGCTCAAACTATGTCATTCTGCATTCAGCCACCAGAGTTTGGAAAATTAAAATATGAAATTATCAAGTTATAACCTTTGCCAATAAATCTGTTATTTTTATTGCAAGATAGGGTAACCATTTATGGTGTTAAAAAGATTTGCTTTCAAGATCTAAGATGCTTCTTTTGAAATAACATCATTGCAATTGTGGCAGTAAATGGTTCAAAGTGCACCTATTATATTCAGAGTTTACCAAATTCTTTGCATTTCCAATCTGACCCACATCATATTTATTGGGCTATAATGACTGTGGATCACAACAAATTCAGGATGCTTCTGGAAAGGCAAAACCTCTCCTATTAATAATGCAGCAGTTGAACATTAAAGTACCATCACCATGATATTTTATGATGTGATAAAAATGTTAAAAGTACATTACTATACAACTGCAGGAGTACATTTGGCCATAAGTGTGTTTTAAGTACTGAAGAGAAACAGGAATAAAATAAGGACTGACATGGCTTTCATGCAGGTAAAAAAGGCATAACACATGTTGTCAGGCTGCAATGACAGCATGTTTGTGTGTGTGTAGATGTAGTGCAATGGGTTGAGTTCACGTATGTCTCTCTGTGTGTGCGCAGATAGGTATGTGTATTCATGTATGTGCCTGTATATGTTTGTGTGTATATATATGCATATGTGTGTATAAAGGTGGCATTCAGATTTCATGGCTCATAGTTGATGGTGTTAATAATATGTTCAGTGGGTGAAAGGATGTATAGTGAGGGTGTGAAATCAGGGGATGAACATTTTCTGAGAACAAAACAGAGAGTGGCAAAACCCGTGTCCAGCACTATCAGTAAACCCTGCAAGGTTTAGACTAGTTTGTAGCATAGTGCTGATTTATTTTCATATAAATTATGTATTTAAACCAAAAAAATTATTTTTGAGAGATGTATCAGTTTTTTACTGCTGTGTTATAAATTACCACACATTTACTGCCTTGAAATCACACACGTTTACTCTCTCACAGTTGCTATATGTCAGAAGTCGAGGCACAGCTAAACTGAGTCCTCCCCACTCAAGTTCTCATAAAGTACATCCATATCAGTAAGCTTGATTAGGAAGGGATTTACTTCTAGGCTTATTCGCATTGTTGGCAAAATTTACCCCTTTATCATTGTAGGATTGGGGTACATGTTTTATAGCTGACTGTTGGCTGGGGAGACTTCAGCTCATAGAAGCCACTCGCAATCCCATGCCATGTGGCCTTCTCCAAAGGCAATTCACACCATGGCTGTTTGCTTCTTCAAGAGCAGCAACAAAATCTCTTTCTAACCTCAGCAAGGACCTGGTTGCTCATTTAAGGTCTTTTATCTAATTAATTGGGTGTACCAAGGATAATCTCTCTTTTGATAAACTACAAATCAACTGATTTGGGACCTTCTGCAAAATCCGTTTATCTTTGCCACATAAAGTACAGTAATCACAGGAATGACATCCTGTGATATTCACAGTTCCCACCCATATTCCAGGGTGGGCTTATAACAGGCATGTACACCAAGGGACAGGAATCTCGAAGGCCATCTTAGAATTCTGCCTGGGGCAGTGTTGAAACATTTAACATCCTATACAATTTACTTGCACCCATTTCCTGCCTCCAATGAACAACATTACAGTTAGTCTAGGAAATGTTTGCAAATTTCACATTTGGTCTCTTTCTAACTCTCTCACTTTTATCTACGCCTCCCATTACCTATTCCATTGTTTCATTCCTTGATTTTTCCACCTTGCCATCACCAGTAAGGCTGACAAACTCATTACCCAGAACTGTTGTCCTTAGCTCAATATCTCCCCCAAATCCCTTCACCACTCCAGCACAATGTATCTTGCAAAACCGGCATGGAAAAAAGATAGTAAACGCTTTTCCCATAGATAGGCCTGAGTTAATCTTGATGCTCCTCCTTTTTATAAGAACTTGGGCAAGCCATTTCACTTTTCTGAGTCTTAGATTTCTTGTCTGCCAAAAGAAATTGTAATATCTACTTTTGTTATAGCTAGCTGGAGAAACTATATGATGTATTCTTGACAAAGGTAAAGTGCTCAATAGGAGGAAACCTCCAAGTGCACACATTCTTTGGCAGTGGTTCTAGGCTTTATATACTTCTCAGGCTTTGCATAACAACTTCCATTTACCAAAAAACATTTTATGTTCTACGTCATATGCTAAATACATTCTTTGCAAGTATTTCATTTAATGTTATATTAGTTCCCTGTGGTTATTATAGCAAATTACCATAAACTCATTGACTAAAAACAGAAATTTATTTTCTTACACTTCTAGAGGCCAGAGGTCCAACATCAAGATGACAGCAGGGTCTTACTCCCTCCAAAGGGTCTAGGGGACAATCTACTCCTTGCCTCTTCCAGCTTATGGTGTCCCTTGGCTTGTAAACTTATCACTCCGGTCTTTCTTTTCATTGTCACACAATCTGCCCCTATATTGTGTGCCTCTCCTCTTCATGTCTCTTATAAGGGTACTTGTCATTAGCTTTAGAGTTGACCCAGATAGACCTGGGAGATCTCATCTCAAGATCCTTAGGTAAATTACATTTGAAAAGACCCTTTTCCTAAATAAGGTATCATTCACCGATTCTGGGGATTAGCCCAAGGACATATCTTTTAGGAGGCCGCCATTCAGCCCACTACCAACATCATAAATCCCTAACTTTATAAAAGGAACCACCTTTCAGAGATGTTCAAGTATTTCTCTCAAGATCCTATGGACAGTTCACAGAGTGGCTAGGCTTTGGTGGAGATGGGCTACACGCATACTTCGGACTCCATGCCTAATTCTGAACTCCTGGCTGCATGTTATTCTCTGGCACATCCTGGCAAGTCCTAGAACTTTCAGGAACTCTTATCTTGGAGGATACATCTATTAGTAAAAGAAGAAAATTTTACTCTTTTTTTCCTTATATGAGCTTAATCTGACTTTCTGAAACTGTCAAAATCATTTCTTCTAGTGAAAATTAACCTGAGTGTGGGAGTGAGTTGAATTGCTTTAAATTTAAAGATGTCAAAGTAAAGGTCGAGTAGATGCCTATCTTGGTGCTTTAATTAGAAGATTTCAGAGTTCTATACTAAGATTTTAAAAGCAGGGTGAATCACTTCACCTTTGTACTGTGATCTTTGATGCTTTTTTGCTGACCCTTGTCATCACAAATTACAGTGATCAGAGACAATTTGGAAAAGAAAGTTAAGTTCAGGAGTTCTGAAGGAGCACATTGACTCCCCCATTTCCTCACCATTCCATTTTTGTCTTGCCTTTCCAACTACCCTGGACTTCTCCCACGTACATACTGCGACTAGTGATTATGATATGTAGTTAATGTGTCTCAATTTTTACATATATACTTTTTATAATCTGAACAAATTTCCTTCCCCATAGGACTCTTTTCAAATTACCTAACAGTCTTTCCCCAAGCCCAGGAAGTCAATTTTACATATTTGCACTTAATATATATTTTTATAATGACTATATAAATAAATATTCAAGAAGCCACTCACTCTAATGAAAAAGTATTAGGCTAGGGCATTTAAAAATCTGTATTCTAGTTTAAGTTCTGCACTAATTAATTGTGTGACCTCAAATGAGGGCCAAGATAACGTCTGTGCATTTTCCTTATTTGCAAAACTGAGATAATTGCTATTTCCTGACTCAAATCATTGCTGTAAGTATAAAAGAACTTACAAAATAAATGTTGAAATGCTCAGAAAACAAACAGTGTGCTAACTTTAAACAAAAAAAAAAAGATAAAAGAATAAGGAGCAATTGAAACTTGCAAATTTAATATCTATAATATATTTGGAGGATTTTCTCAGTTGTTTTTCTACAGTTATCATGGTCTATTTTAAGACATCTATCCTAATGCCATTCTCTGCTAATGACATTGGGATAGATGAACAAGATTTCCTGAGGATTTTAATGTTATTAATGAAATATAAATTTGATTCCACTGAAAACACTTCATTTTATAATGGCAATTCTGCAAATTCCAAGAAGTACCTTTGGAAACTCGTTCTAGCCTCCTTTTCCCCTTAGCCTTTATTTCCAGATGTGTTACAACATTTACTCTATGTGAACGCTCATCAGCCAGCTCTAGGGAGCTTTAATTCTCAGGCATTTACTTCAAGAGATAAGTGGTTAAATAGTAAGCAAGTGCATAGGCCTTTCCAAAAGAGGGTAAAGATGTTTGTAGGGAGAATGCAAGACGGCTGAAAAGTATTTAAATACAAATGATTAGTGGAGTTGTCCAGGGACCAAAGAGCCTTCTGTTGAGTGGATAGGAAAAAAGATTGGCCTGCTGTTTTCCACAGATAGTTTGCATTTAAAGCATAAAGTAATTAAGTGTTTTAATTTTGATCCCCGTGGTGCCTCTCCTTCTCAGAGCAGAGCAGGGAGGGTGAACATAACTGGCACACTTGGAAGGTGGGGTGCCTGAGGTTGCAGCAACTCTTTGTACTTGAACACTGACATTTGGGTTGACTATGTTGCTATGTGTATGTATACTCTGTTCCTATTCATGTAGTAAGCAGAAAGATTGTGCCTACCCCACCTTCAAAAAGCAGCCTCTTCAAAAAGCAGCACATCTTCAAAGGTTAGGGTGAATATTCTTTCATGGGAGAGATTAACTGTGTGCTCACCTGGGCAGCTGCCAGAGTTGAAAATGCTGTTTTGTGTGTTTGTATGTATGTTTGGTTGTTTCTGATATGATTTTGTACTCAGACAAGATCATACACTCTTTTTTTTATAGTTTTACTTTACTCAAGAACGTATTAATGTTCACATCCAAGGCCCTATAGGGTCCCTTTGATTTCCTAGTGAACTAGGCCTTCGAGTTAGGTTTATATACCAGGTATACCAGGAATAATCAAATATGAGAAGAGATCCTTTTCCAGTTGATATAATAAAGGTAGAAAAATAAAAAAGAAGATCATCTTTCAAAACAGAGTCAGACTTATTTACCACTGAGACTTTATCCCCAAACAGTGCCTGGCATATTGCAATATATTCCCTATATTTGAAGATTCAATGAATCAATGAGTCTTCTGCATTTTTATTTTCTACCCTGTAATGGACTATGACAGCTCTGACCCTCTCCTAGGCTGTATACCTTAAAGATATGGTAATATACATGAAATGCATTAGATTTAATGCTTAGGTGAGGATATTTCTACTTGATCTACCAACTTCAAACTATTTTTCATTTGTGTTGCAGTTACAGGTATGCTGGACTAAGCAACTAAAGATCTGTATTCTAGACTTCATTGAAATACTTGTCTCATTTATCTTGTATGCAAAATGGAGGTCTTAGTGTCTTTCCCATTTATCTTGCTGAAGAGTCATATGAGCTAAAAGAGAGAATGTATATGGTTTTTTTGAAACTCTTTGTTACTTTTTGAAGGATCCAAGGATGCTATGCTATCCAAATGTGAGAGGTAATTTTTCAAGATAAATGAGAAGCACATCACCTTCATGAGTACTTCCGGTTACCAGGGGGGGGGGGGGAAAATATGGATTGATAAGCAGAAAAGTATTATGATTTTTATCTTCCATGTGGGATTGAATAAGAGAAACAAGCCTATAAGCAATATATTGATATGTTCATGCAGCATATTTGTTAATGCAAAACTGAGTATACCATAAATTTACCTAATATATTGTTTTCAAAACGGTAACATCAGGACTGTATTATTTAAAGCAGTGTTAAATGCTGAGTAAATATGGGATTTTATTACATTCATTCATATTTCAGGCAGGGATTATTCTTCAATCAGTTTACTGTCCTGAATAATTATTGTTGTATCATTTATTTATTTGTGATACATTTTATATTATTGTAACCCATGTATGATTGGATATTAAATAGTTATGCATAAAAAAATTATGTTGGTTTTCTTGTTCCAAGGAGATACAATCTTTAGAGATATTTTAAAATCAAAAAGTCAAAAAAAATCACATATCTGTAACCTTCTAAAGTGAGATAAATTATAAATCAAGTGAAAATATGTAATTTTAGAAAAAAAGGAAACTAGAATTGCACAAAAATTTGAAGAATGTTGTAAGTAGCCACGTTCCAAATCAAAGTGTGTTAACGGGGAAAAATGTGTGGAGAGAGCATTTTTGCATGACAAAACTAAAATGTCCAGTTATATTTCTAGGTTAAAGCATAGCATAGCTGGATCCAGGCACTCAAACACTATTGTCAGAAAAATTTCGCCTCCTATATCTTGGCCCTGCTTTGATCTGTGTTGTCTTTATTCTCAGGAAGGAAATTTCCTCAACACCAAAATGGCCACTGGCAGACATAGGCTTACTTTCAAAATCTAGAAAACTCAACCAGAGTTTGGCTTTTCTGCCAGTAGTTCAAGCAAAACCTCAAGATTGATGCCCACTATCTTTGACTGATGAAGCTTGGTTCACTCTTGTACTTCTGAACCAGTAACTGTGGGGAAGGCAATACGGGAGTCTAACTGGCGAGTTGTGGATGATATATGCCCCTTCCTGAAGGGGGAGAGGAAGGTAAGATTTATTCAAATTACATGACCAGAAAGTCAAGGTAATGAACAGTTATACAAAGAAGGTGTAACCAAGGTGGGGAAGGCAAAATCCATAAATGTCCCTGTAGAAAGTGGTACACCAGTAAGAGAAATTTCTAAGAAGGAAGGAAGTTTTTCAGAGAAGGGGTTCATAAAAATAAGGAATAATGAGAAAGTGTTATTACTTAGAGGAGGACATCAAATGTTCCTTAGAATTAATAATATTGGATATTGGATCATTGCAGAGTAGATATGAGTTACTTGTAAGATGCTCAAGAAGAGGCTTGAAGAGTAGAATTGATTTTTAAAGAAAACAGTTGAAAATTGAACTTTGTCATTCCTTGGGAAGAATATTTTAAGACTTCTGTATAATGAGGTTTCAGGTCAAAATTCATCTCACAGTCACTACCATCTGTTAAGTATATCTACAGTCAGGTTACCTAGAATCACATACCACGAGAGAAACTAGAAGTAAATATGACCAGCAATGTAGTGACATGTTCGAAAGCATGGGTTCTGGAGCTCCCTGTCTCAATCTGAATCCTAGCTCTCCTCTTTGCTCCATGTATGACCTTGGAAAAGCTACTTCAGCTCACTGTGCCTTAGTTTACTCATTTAAAAATGTATGTAGTAATAGAACCTACTTTATTTTACAGGATGTGTCAAAAACTTGAAAGTTCTGAAAATAAATGTACTTGCAACAAATTATCCTGTCTGTTTTATGGATGTTGGTGTAAGAGAAGAAACTCCTGGGTCAGAGACAAAGAACTTAATTATCCATGGCACATGCCATTTTTATTTTCCACTAAAGTCTCATCAGGTGACATGGAGAAGCCTGGTGGATGCTGCACATATCGTGGATTTGTGTTACAGGTATAAGAAACTCCAATATTTTTTAACCCAATCCAAGCAAACCCAAACTTTGTCCTATAGGAAGACATGATCTGGACAAAACACAAGCCAGCCCTTTGCTCAAGAGGGAGACATAATATCTATTTTCCAAGTTTGTGTATGGAACACCATACACAGACTTTTTTTAGAAGGTAATTAAGAACAAAAAGACAATTATAACCTCTTCTCTCAAGAAGCAAAGAAATGCAAGAAACACAAAAGGATTATCTCCTCATAGCTTGTTGTGAATTAATGAATGTACTATTATTATTGTTGTTAAATACTTTTTTAAAGTATTGCTATAGTTATATATTTTATTCCTTCTATTTAGCTCTCATGTATGAGTCATAATCATATCTGTCCAGTCCAATTAGTGTGAATGAGACAAGCAACAATTGTAATGGAAGGCCCCAAAACATCCAAAAGTGGAATTGGGTCACACAACAAGACTCTGAAAAGTCATCATTTTATTTACATATCCTTTTCTTACAAGGCCCCAACTCAGGTTTAGGAACTTCCCCGTTTTCATTTATTTTCTCTATGCTGGCTTATTGTACTTCCACATAAGATCTTTCATTAATGAAATAATTTCATGTCTTTAATAGATATGGAAAAAATTAATGTGTATGATAATAACAATAATAATCCAGAAAACAATCTTCCATTAAGAGCCCACATTATCTCTGTTTAACACTTTTTCTTACTATTTTTTTTCTGAAAATTTCATGGAGAATTGCACTATACAGTCAAATTACAAATATTATAGAAGGAAAACTTAAGAAATATAACCAACAGGGAAAAGCTAAATAGTATGAGAAGAAATGGAGGTGTAAAGTCGTAGAAGAAAAATTGCAAATCAAAAAAGTCAATGTTAAGATAAAAGAGTATATACAACTGGAATAAAATAACTTAGATGAGCTACCAATAAAATATAATTCCTTAGGGTTTTTTTTTTCAGTAGTAAAACTAATTTTAAAAAATCCAATATGTGTAGTCAACATAGAAAATACCTGGAAAGAAGAATATATACCACAGGGTAATGGTGGTTAAGAGTGCATGTAAACTCAAACATCCCATTAACAGACTCACCAAGGGATAATTCTGTAGCTGCCAACAAAATGGTTTGAATTTTCTGCCAGAAGACCAGATGCTGCTCTGTTAAAATTAAAAGAAAATAAAGTCTTGTGAATTAGTCTGTGACCTATAGTACTATTTTCACAGGTGGAATAAAGCATTATCTGTAGTAAGAATTAAGAGACCTGTTTGTATTCAGTAACGTGGCGGGATACAAAATCAATGCTCAGAAATCAGTTGCATTTCTGTACACGAATAACGAGATCGAAGAAAGAGAAATTAGGGAATCCATCCCATTTACAATAGCACCAATAACCATACGTTACCTTGGAATTAACTTAACCAGAGACGTAAAGGACCTATATTCTAGAAACTATAAATCACTCTTGAAAGACATTGAGGAAGACATAAAAAGATGGAAAGATATTCCATGCTCATGGATCGGAAGAATTAACATAGTTAAAATGTCCATGCTACCCAGAGCAATCTACGCTTTCAATGCTATCCCGATCAAAATACCGAGGACATTTTTCAAAGAACTGGAACAAACAGTCCTTAAATTTGTATGGAACCAGAAAAGGCCCTGAATCTCCAAGGAAACGTTGAAAAGGAAAAACAAAGCTGGGGGCATCACAATGCCGGATTTCGAGCTGTACTACAAAGCTGTGGTCACAAAGACAGCGTGGTACTGGCACAAAAACAGACACAGAGACCAATGGAACAGAATAGAGAGCCCAGAAATGGACCCTCAGCTCTTTGGGCAACTAATATTTGATAAAGCAGGAAAAAACATCTGGTGGGAAAAAGACAGTCTCTTCAATAAATGGTGCTGGGAAAATTGGACAGCTACATGCAAAAGAATGAAACTTGACCACTCTCTCACACCATACACAAAAATAAACTCCAAATGGATGAAAGACCTCGATGTGAGACAGGAATCCATCAAAATTCTAGAGAAGAACATAGGCAGCAACCTCTACGACATCGGCCAAAGCAACCTTTTTCATGATACATCCCCAAAGGCAAGAGAAACAAAAGATAAAATGAACTTGTGGGACTTCATCAAGATTAAAAGTTTCTGCACAGCCAAGGAAACAGTCAGAAAAACTAAGAGGCAGCCCACGGAATGGGAGAATATATTTGCAAATGACACTACAGATAAAGGACTGGTATCCAAGATCTACAAAGAACTTCTCAAACTCAATACACGAGAAACAAATAAACAAATCAAAAAATGGGCAGAAGATATGAACAGACACTTTTCCAATGAAGACATACAAATGGCTAACAGACACATGAAAAAATGTTCAAAATCATTAGCCATCAAGGAAATTCAAATCAAAACCACACTGAGATACCACCTTACGCCAGTTAGAATGGCAAAAATAGACAAGGCAAGAAACAACAATTGTTGGAGAGGATGTGGAGAAAGGGGATCCCTCCTACATTGTTGGTGGGAATGCAAGTTGGTACAGCCACTCTGGAAAACAGTGTGGAGGTCTCTTAAAAAGTTAAAAATTGAGCTACCCTATGATCCAGCCATTGCACTACTGGGTATTTACCCCAAAGATACAGACGTAGTGAAGAGAAGGGCCATATGCACCCCAATGTTCATAGCAGCATTGTCCACAATAGCTAAATCGTGGAAGGAGCCGAGATGCCCTTCAACAGATGACTGGATTAAGAAGTTGTGGTCCATATATACAATGGAATATTACTCAGCTATCAGAAAGAACGAGTTCTCAACATTTGCTACAACATGGATGGCACTGGAGGAGATAATGCTAAGTGAAATAAGTCAAGCAGAGAAAGACAACTATCATATGATTTCTCTCATCTATGGAACATAAGAACTAG